>NC_140502.1:15957989-16535489 GCF_964271855.1 Acomys minous
TGTGTCATGGCTGTCCTGGTCCTTGGAGTGTTCCTGAAGCATCGGGACACACCTGTGGTGAGGGCCAACAACAGAGCTCTCAGCTACTTGCTCCTGATCTCTCTTTCCCTCTGTGCCCTGTGTGCCTTGCTGTTCCTAGGCCGACCCAGTGTCACCACGTGCCTCCTCCGTCAGACCACCTTTGCTGTGGTGTTCACGGTGGCTGTCTCCTCTGTTCTGGCCAAGACTGTCACAGTGGTCCTGGCCTTCAGGGTCACCAGGCCAGGGGGCAGGATCCGGGTGTGCCTGAGCCCTGGTGCTTCCTCCTCAGTGGTCCTCATTGCTTCCTTAATTCAGGTTGTTCTTTGTGGGGTCTGGTTGGCCACCTCCCCACCGTTCCCACACAGGGACATGGTGTCGGAACCCCAGCACATTGTCATCCAATGCCAGGAGGGTTCTGGCACCACCTTCTTCTGTGTGCTTGGCTACTTGGGTTTCCTGGCAGCAGGTACCTTCTCTGTGGCTTTTCTGGCCAGGGCCCTGCCAGATGTCTTCAACGAGACAAAGTTCCTCACCTTCAGCATGCTGCTGTTCTGCAGTGTCTGGACAGCCTTCCTGCCCCTGTACCACAGTGCCCGGGGCAAGTCCACTGTGGCTGTAGAGATCTTCTCCATCCTGGCCTCCACTGCTGGGCTTCTGGGTGGCATCTTCATCCCCAAGTGCTACATCATCTTGCTGAAGCCTGAGAAGAACACCCCTGCCTGGCAAGTTCAAGGCCACCAGGTACAGCTGGATAGGAAGGGTGTGGTGCTCCAGAGAAGATGTCTTCCCGAGTCCACACCACAAAGCCTCATGACTTAGTGCCCAGGGCAGTCACCAGGACCTCCTGCATGGTTCTGGCTCACTGATTCTCTGTGGATCTAAAGTTATTTAAAGGACAGCTCAAGATGAAAGTGAGATACTGAGAATAAAAAACCAATAAGTGCTGTATTTAGAGTGGACATATAGATGGTCAATGACTGTTTTCTCCAGATGTATTGTGAAAAGTTATTGGAAGTGGGTATAGAAGGCCCCATATATGCTAAAAATTATTGCAAGTGGGCAAGGAAGACACATAATGCTAGAAGATATTGGAAGTGGGCAAAAAAGGACCAAAATAGGAAAGGAGCTTCATAAGACAACAACAGCGCCAACAAATCTCGGCCATACCAGGCAGGGTGACTGATGCACCAACCAAGGACCAGGTGTGGTTAGGACCTAAGTACCCTGCCCAGGTGTAGGCAATAGGTAGCTCAGTATCAATGTAGGTCACCTAATAAGGATGCCAGGACTGTCTCTTGTATATTACCAATTTGTCTTTTTTGTCTGAGAGGTGCAGAACTGGGGATTGAACCTTTCACTGAGAGTTTTTTCACGGACTTACCATGTGACTTAGCAATCTCAGTCTTAGACATGTTCCCAAGAAAAATAAATCATGTATGTTAAAGACTGTAAATGAATCTTTGTAGAAGCATTATTTCTATACTAAAAGTGGAAATACTTTTTATGTTATGTAGTTGATGAATCTTTGCTGTGGCTTAGGCAATGACTAAGATATTATTCAGGATATGAAAAAATGTAAGAATAATAAGAATACTGTGTAATGCATGGTTATGCCTTGTGAATTTTATACTGAGTTGTCAAATCCAGTCAAAGAAAATCATACATCTTAAACTCCACTTTATGAAATACCCTCAAGAAGTGAACCCATAGAGAAATATATCAGACTGCTAATCTCTTGAGTTTTGTCAGGGAGATTAGGGGTGAGGAGTGAAGACTAGTTGGTGCAGTATTTCTTTCTGATGTGAGAAGTTCTAAAATGCTAGGTGGGACCCGAGAGATGGCTTGGTGTTGAAGAATACTTATAGCTCTGCCAGAGAACCTCCGCTTGGTTGCCTGAACACGTGTGAGCCAGCTCGCAGCCACTTGCAAATCTAATTCCATGGCAACCACCACCTCTGGCCTCTGTGTGCACAGGCACTCGTACATGCACACCACTTCCCACATGTATCCAAAAGTTAAAAAGTATTCATTACTAGTTATAATAGAAAACAGATATAGTAGATTGTCCTCTCCTTTTATTCATTATTTGGGGCAGTCTGGCTGGCTTCCTACTTGGAGCACTCCTCCTGCTTCTGCATCCTGAGTACTGGGATCTAAGTGTGTTCCCACATATGGAAAATTATATAGTGGACATGGATGAATTGTACACTGTGAGAATTATTGCTCAATAAAACTAGTATGAAAATGAATTATCAATGTATTACATAATGTTCCTAATATTCTTATTTCTGGGAAAAGGCTCAACTATTGGAAGTGAATTCTAAATAAGTATAGTGTGGTTTATGAGTGAGCTGGAATTATTACTGACATACTCTATATCCTTGTAGTTTTATGTTTATTGATTCCTAGATTGGTGTGTTTGTGTGTGTTCCCTCTGTGTTTGTGTCTTTTCTTTGGGCATGGACACACTACAGCACATATTTGGAGTTCAGAGGGCAAGTTTCAGATGTCAGTTCTCTCCATTCAGTAGATTTGTGGATTGAGTTGGGGTCCTTTGGCTTAGTAGCAGGAGCCTTTAACTTCAATAGCGGGATTATGCTATAAAATTATACTTATCATTTGGAATAACAAAGCCCGAAATTTGCCTTCTTACATAGAAATACTCTCCTGTGTATGTATGAAGTGTGTGTGTGTGTGTGTGTTTGTATGTGTGTGTGTGTGTGTGTGTGTGTGTGTGTGTGTGTGATGCCATTGCTTGTATGTGGAGTCAGGGGACAACTTTGTGGAGTCATTTTTCTTCTTCTGTGCTTATATGTGTTCATGGTATCAAACAGAGGTCATAAAGTTTGTCTATCAAATGAGTCTACCTGCTGAGCCATTCTACTGGGCTTGGTATTTGTTTTTTGAAGGAGAGATAAACCTGTTTTTTAGGATCCCAAGTGTGGGATTGGAACGGTCTTGTGAAAAAAAACAGGTGAGGTTAATCCACTAAAAGACCAACCACCTCATGCCTGAGTTTGATTGTTGCCAGCTGAAAAGATCCCGTGAACAAACTCTGGCAGGAAATATATGAATGAGCCCAGAACTGGAGGTGGGGCTTTTTGGAGACTTGGGATAATTTTGGGTGTTCATGGCTGTACTTCGAGACACACCTAAAGAGAACCACTCGAGGGAAGGCTTCAAGGCTCTGGCTCCTGCTGAGGTTCAGGGTTCTGGTTACTCTAGGTTCCAGCAGAAGAAATCCTGCAGATGGTGCCCGGAGAATTGGTCCTTGGAACTGATAGCCTTATGGTTTTGTTATTGTGTCCATTAATCCTCATTTCCTATTGTCTTGGTTAGTCGGGTTATAAGTTACGTATATTTGGTCACTAAGTTGTTCATAAAATATATTGGTTAAAAAAATTGAACGTACAGTTTTGCAATACAGATAAAAGTCTCAGGAGCCTGGAAGAATAGGTCATGACTCCAGGATGACAGGGGCATTCATCGTTTTCTGCAGTTTGGTTTTGTGTGTGTCCAAATTCTCCATCATAAAACATTTCAGAATCTTTTCTAAGGAACTGCAATGACCACTAAGAATGACCACTATGCAAGAAACATGGCGGGGCAATGCGGGGCTGTAGTGATTGACCTACCTACTAAAAATATTTCCCTTTCAGCTACTGGACATGTTGCTTCCTGTCCCCACCTGGGGCCTTTCTACAAACCAGTGCCCTGAGCTCCCTGGGCACAGCTGCTCCTACCCTTGCAGGCCCCTCAGGAGACAGTTGTGCCCATTGCTGCTCTTCTTATAGTCGCAGGTGATGCCAAGATCTGTATCCTTGGATGCAGAGAGGCTAGGAACCCTCAGGAGAAGGGATACAACTTCTAATGGCTCTGGGGTTTTGTGGCCACCCAGTCCACCCACCTTCTCAGGATCAATAATCTCCACACAGCCTGTGGGCCTAGATTTCCCAGTGTGGCTTAGCCTGAGGGACTTGATCAATGGCTATATTCCAGATAAAAGCCTCCTTCACTGCTTGCCACTGCCCCATATGGGGCTGTCCTGTCCTTGGCAGTGTGGCTCTCAGCAGGCATGTGGCTGTGTGCCCTCCTTTCTCTTCTGTTTGTCTGTGTCTCTGGGTCCGCCTTTCCTGCCCCGAGATCCTGGCTGTTGCCAAGGCAGAGCCCTCGCTTTGACCGTCCTGGAGATGTCATGGTGGGGGGCAGTTTCTCCATCTTTCACTTCTCTAATGGTACCATGTGTGACTTCAGTGCCCCACCAGCTGGGCTGCAGGCTTCAAGGTAAGTCCTTCCTTAGGGCAGGAATCTATGAAAGCTAGAAGCAGCTTGAAAAGTTGTGTGAAGTCTTGGAGAAGGGTTGATTCTCTGAATCCCAGCTAGATGGCCACCCCCATTCTCTGTGTAGAAAGGTAATAGCTCTGTAGCTCTCCTTTTACACTGTCTCTCTCCCTCTATCTTTCTTATTTGTACCATAGGCTGCTCCTGCACTAGCTGTCATGTGTGTGCTCCTCATCTCGGGTGGATTTTTGAGTTTTTGTGTGTCCTTGCTACTCAAAAGAGGGTCTAGGCAGGTGCGTGTGCCAAATGACTAAATGTGTAATTAGTACGTTGTTCATCAGTCCTCAGGACCATGGTTCTTCTTTACTGTATTTCTTCTGCTCTTATTTGTCATGAGTTCATGTTTCCTCAGTTTTCTAGGTAATCAGTGCTGACCTTGAATTTCTGATCTTCCTGCCTCCACCTTCTAGGTCCTGTGACTATAGGCGTGTACTTCCACACTTTGTTCATGAGGCTCAAATTCCATGAACTGAGCTGTAGCTAAAAGCTTCCTTTGCCCATTCTTGTCCTAGATTTTCTAACTACTGTTGCATACAGTAGTTCCCAACTCAGCCTTATGGTTTATATTATTATTTTTAAAGTCTTAATATCCTTCTTTACTTGTTGCTGTGGCTGAGCGTGACTTTTTCCCACCAAGGAAATACACCCATGCACAACATAGATAACAGTCACATGGATACAGACACAGACACACACAGACAAAGACAGATATAAAAACACAAACACACACAGACACAGATATACACAGCTCAACACAGACACAGAGACACAGGCACACATCTCTATACACAGACATACAGAGAAGCACACTGACCCCCCCACATGCACACCCAACCCCCCCCACAGACACACCTCCCACAAGCACACACATACACGCACACACACTCATCCCACACTAAGCGTATTAGATGATGATACCAGAGGCCAACATCTGGCTTACATATGTGTGTGTGCCCATACACACATAAAAGAAGTTCAAGGTCATTCTCAGCTCTCTAGTGAGGTGGAGGTTAGATTAGCTGATGTGGAATCTTTTCCTCATCTAAAGTCAAATATACTCTCAGCATTAACATATTTAACACCTAATTGAAGTGTACAACCTCAGTTGGGAATGGTGGCATGTGCCTTTTATCCTAGGTTTCAGGACCCAGAGAGGCAAGTGGATCTTGTGCATTCCAGGCTAGATAGCCATACAGAGGGAGACCCTATCTCACTCCTCTCTCTCTCTCTCTATATGTATATATGTATATATCTATATCTATAGATATCTATGTAAAAATCTATCTATCTATCTATCTATCTATCTATCTATCTACACATATATGTCTTTACTCCTTTGTATGCCTCCTATATGCACCCCTTTCAAATTCATGTCTTTTCTTTAATTATTGTTGTTGATCAAATGTTCCAATAAATATATGAAAAATGTCTAAATGTTGCACAATCTTGGTGTTGCCTGTATGCATAGGCATTACAATTTATTAGATTTAGTCTTTGACAATTTTATGTTTATATAGTGCATATAGTTTATTGTCGTTCTCCCATCCTCTGTTATTTTCCTTCCATACATTTCATTTCCTATTACTCTCTGCAGGTCCATTTCTGAAATTGATGCCTTTTGGTTTTGTACCCATTGATAGAAATCAGGGTCATATGTGTGGCTTCTAGTTTGGACCTGTCCACTGGAGCTTGGTCATTTCAATACCTGAATGAGTGCATAGAGAGAAAATGACAGCCTTTCTCCCCACGCAAATACATCAGTTGCCAATAGTTCAGCAAGGAGGAGCAGTGTCCCATGTGGAATTGCCCCACCCATGTTGGCTGTTGAAGGCTCAGGCTTGTGTAGTCGAGTGCAGGCAGTTGAGCTGCTGTGAGATCATGTGTGCAGTGTCTCAGTCATGACTGAAGACCACATTTCAAACCCCTTCCCTCTATCTTCTGGACCTTCTGAAATCAATGTTAGGTACAAGTAACTGTATCCAACCACACCATTCAATAGATTATTTTCCTTGTTTCCTTGAGACAGGGTGTTCTGTGTAGTTCTGGCTGCCTGGAAGTAGCTATGTAGACAATGTTCTGGTCTCTGACTCACAGAGCCTCTGTCTCTTGACAGCTGAGAATAAACATGTGTGCCATCAAACCTGGCTTATGCACTAGATCTCCAAATATTGCTCCTGTCTAGAAACTAATCCCTTTGGTTACCTTCTGCACATTCCCTGTGGACCCCCTTGGACTGTTCTGAGTCCTGCTCCTATGCACATCTGTGCACAAGCATCTGTGGAAAAACATATTTATACTTGAATCACTTGAGTCACAGAGTTTATTCTTGTTGCATTTACCCCATAATGAGTGATAAATGTGGTCTTCTCTTTCCCTCAGTGTCTCCAACTGGGGGTACAGGGTGGCCCAGAGTTTCGTGTTTGCCATTGAGGAGATTAATAGGAGTGCTCACTTGTTGCCCAATGTGACCCTGGGCTTCTCCATTCGAAACTCTGGGGACTCAGTGCATGGAGCCCTCCATGAGACTATGAGCTTCCTCACGGGGCAGGAGGAGCCCATCCCCAACTACGTGTGTCAGCATGGCTCTCCTCAGGCTGCACTGGTTGGGGACACACGGTCATCGCTGTCTGTGTCCATGGCCAGACTTCTGGGGCTGTACAAATTTCCTCAGGTGAGTTACTCATAGCCTTATTCCTTCATGAGTGCAGTACCATCCCTTAGTGATGATGTGAAATTGATGTTGGTGGTCACAGTAGTGAGGAGCTCCACTGTGGTGCCAGGTTCCCTGAAATGTTCTCCATTTCCAACCTGGTCCTCTTCTCCATGGCTGTGTACTGTAGAGAGAACTATAGCCCCCCTGCATTGTCAAGCATACTGTGGATATAACAAAATTCAAATCTATATTTCTAAAAATTTACTTATTTTTATCTTATATATGAATCTTCTGTGTACACACACACACACATGCACACGTGTTTACCAAGTATCTATTGAAGTCAAAATAGGATATTGTAGCTGCAGTTACTGATGTGTTTTGCCTGTATTTGTGTGCTGCAAATTGAACTCAGAATCTCTGAAATAGTAGCAAATATCCACCTATCTTGGCCCATGAATTTTGCTATACAGCTGGGAATAAGACAAATGCCTCTAGCTTCAGGTCCAGGAAGGCCTCTTCTGGCTTCCTCCCACACCTGTGGCACAAAGTCACAAAGACATACACACATCTGAATCTGCTGTATGCAGTCTTCATGGAGTTGAGGTGACACGTTTAAGGGGATCACCAAGTTGTTACATATGTACATGGATCTGAGCTCCTATACTCATGGTTTTGTCATAAGTGGGTTTAGTCATTGTGCCTTCTCTCTTTCTTTTCACATTTAGGTATATTTAATGCAGTAGAAAATCCATATTTCTACTCTCACACAGCCAGAGCCAATCTTCATTTTTGTTTTTAAGGTGTGTGTGTGTGTGTGTGTGTGTGTGTGTGTGTGTGTGTGTGTGTGTTGAGGCAGGGTTTCTCTATGTAACCCAGGCTGCCCTTGAACTCTTGATCCTTTATCCTCATATTCCTGAGTGCCCTGCACTATCATGTCCAGTACAAAAACTTGATGTTTTAAAAATATGTCAAAAACTTCTTGTTTTTCTTCTTGTAAGGTGGCAAGGGAAGCCGCAGTTAAATTTGAATTCCAGGGTTTGGAGAGATGACTCAGAGTTTAAGAGAACTTACTGCATCTTGCAGAGGACATAAGATGGATTCCCTCTACACATGTGGAGTCTCACAATCATCTTAAACAACATTTCCATCAATGGGACTTCCTCTTTTGTCCTCCAGGGGCAGCAGACATAAATGTAGTGCACAGTCATACATGCAGGCAAAACACTTATACATGGAAAATAACAAAAATTTGCGTTAAAGAGAAACAGTCGTTTTTAGTCTAAGTTTGCCCCAATAAATCTATTAAAATATAATTTGTCTCCAATTAGTCATGTGTGTTTCATGAGACAAACTTATACTTAACATATCATTGTTTGTCGACAATCCAAACATAACTGAATATCTTCTATTTTATTGCCCCATCTGGTAGGACCACTTGTATGAGACAGAGTCAGCCGTATCCCTCCCTATGAACCACTAGATGCTAGGTGTTTGTGTAAAGGCAGAATAACCTGTAATACCTTGTAGTGGCTGAAGAAGTTTTGTACTAATGCCCTGAGGCAGAGTAGCCACATCCTGTGTTGCTAAATCCAAAATAATGTCAACAGCAACAACAAACTCTCACAGACATAGAACCCCACTTTTCACATCTTTAAAAACTCACCTTTTTTCCCTGAGAGGATGGTACCATCTATTCCTTGACAAATTGAGAAATCCGACTCCCATTTCTCTCAGACAAGGGAAATCACACAATAGTGGTTTGATAAGAGCTCCTGGCTTATTGATTCTAACTAAGGACAGCAAGATGGTTTTTTATGTAAAGATTCTTCATAACAAGGTTGATGACTTCAGTTTGTGCTTCTGGAACCCAAATGATGGAAGAAAACCAGCCCTCTCAATTTATCCTCTTTCCTCTACATGTGCATCATCACAGATGGACAGATGGATGGACAGAAAGACAGACACACTCGTGTGCACACTTACACATGAAATATCTAAAGCACAACCTCACATCACTGTGCAAAACAAGAGTCAGACTAAGCCTACCTGCAGTGCAAGAATAAATATGCAGGGTAGGGCGATGGGCAGGACCTGAGAAGGGAACAGGGAAAGCTATCCCACAGGACTGTCTGGGATGATCACTAGTGAGGGGGTGCACAGATGCTTGGCAGATCCAGCGGACTTCCCAAAATGTGATATCAAGTCCTTTATCAAAGTTACCTTTAGAATTTTAATATACATTTATATGTGTGTGTATGTCTTTGTGAGCCTGTGCCACATGTGTGGGAGGAAGCCAGAAGAGGCCTTCCTGGGCCTGAAGCTAGAGGCATTTATCTGATTCCCAACATATGATGTTGGTGTTGGGAATCAAACATGGGTCCTCTACTAGAACTAGAAGGATTCTGATTGGCTAGCCTACCATTCTAGTTCCCTCCCTCCTTTCTATAATCCAATCAGAGCATTAGATTTCACTTAGTGCCGGCTCTCACCTACTGTCATGTTCCCTGACTCTTCCTTGACAGATCAGTTACTCATCTTCACTGCCCAGCCTGAGTGACAAGATCCAGTTCCCATCCTTCCTTAGGACCCTGACTAGTGACCATATATCCTCCCGTGCAGCTGCGCACCTGATAATTCACTTCCGGTGGTCCTGGGTGATCATTCTGGCCAATGATGATGACTTTGGGCAGCAGGCCAGCTCTCTGGCCACTGAGGTGCTGAGCCCAGCTGGTGTGTGCATTGAGTTCCACCTCTATGTCCCTTCTGACCAGTTTTCGGGGAAGATTGAAGAGACTGTCCAGAAGATGCAGAAATGCACCGCCAAAGTCGTTCTGATTTTCTTAAGCAACTCTAATTTTGAGTTCATCCTGTATGGCTTACTGGGTGTAAATGTCTCTGGCCAGGTGTGGGTCAGCAAGGGCACCCTGCATATGGCTCTCGCTCTGACCATTCCAGGCATTTCTCATGTCTTGCACGGCACATTTGGCCTTCTGTATCACAGCAGCAGGGCAATTGGCTTCCCTGAGTTCCTTGCTCAGCTGCGCCCTAGCCAGACCCCTGAAGACATGTTTATAAAGAAGTTCTGGGAGTCCACCTTTGATTGTTCATGGCCTCAGCAGAATAGCACAGTGACAGAGGGAGTTCATTTCTGCTCAGGGCATGAGAGTCTGAAATACAAGCAGTATCCTTTCCAAGAAGTGAGTAAAATTGATGCTGCCTACACAGCTGTCTACAGCATTGCCCATGTCCTGCATGATGTGTTATCCTGCGGGCATCAGAATGGGAAATGTACAGACTCCCAGGACTTCCATCCCTGGCAGGTGAGAGAAGACAAGAGCGGAAGTGTGGACGACTCAGTGATAGCCAGGATCCAAGACTGGCTAAGCTTTTACTAAGCTACAGTGCTATAGCACACTGTATGCTACAGCCGTTCCATCTCATCCTTGTTACTGAGATGCATCTTAGAAGCACCATTGGACATGTGGTCCATGCTTGCCTATGATCTCAGATGAGTGTATTCCCTGTTGTGTTGGTTGACATAGCAAATTCAGGTTGTTTGTCAAATTAATCTTTCAGGGAACAACAAATATTTTTTAGTATCCCCAATTTGAGCTTTCATAAATAGAGGATACTTGTCATTATACACATGCTGCAAATTCAAATTTCAAGGAGAAATTTTGGTGCATGAGTGTGGACACATGTGTGTAGTCATCCTGACCCAGATGGGTTGGATGTACACACATGTCTGAGGTCTGAGGATGATGTGAAAAATTACCTCGCAATCACTCTTCTACCTTATTCTTTGGGGCATGGCCTCTCTCGCTAACCAAAGGACTTGTTTGTGTGGCTAATCTTCCTAGTCAGCTTGCTCTGGTCATCTTCTGTCTCCATGTGATGAGGATGTAATTACCAAAGTCTTCCTCATAGACCTGACATTTAGGTGGTTTCTAGATATTTGAAATGCTACCCTCAAGCTTGTATGGCATGGTCTTTACACAATGAGCCAATATTCAAGTCTGTAGTTATTTTTATATTTTAAAACTGTAGTGGATGACTTCATATATTTATGTAATACATTTTGGTAATTTTGCTTTATTTGTCTATCTATCTATCTATCTATCTATCTATCTATCTATCTATCTATCTATTCATCAATCTACATCTATCTTCAGTCTTCACCAATGAACTCCAGGAAGCAAGGCCCAGAAGCCTCTTGGAATCACTTTGCTCATTATTGAGATAAAGTGAGGGTGGTGGCTAAGGAGGGAGGCTACACTTTCATACCCATCATTCAGCTTCTCTGAGTTTGTACTGTGTGCCTGGTGAGGATGCGTATAGTTTGAACTGACTGACCAGTTATAGTTCTTGGCATATTGGCTGAGTTTGCCAGATTTTGTTTTATAGTAGGCTGGGCTTGGTGACTCATGTTTGTCACCTTAGCCCATAGGAGGTTGGCTTCACAGGATCCCAAGTTCAAGGTCAACTTATAGTACAAAGCAAGAAGCTGTCTAAAGATAAGCGCATGTGAGGGTGGTGATGTCTGTTTGTAGCCTATGATGAAGATGTAAAGTAGATGAAAGAGTGAGGAGTGTGTGAAGGGAAAGGAGAGGAGGAGAGGTTGAAATACCAGTGTTGCAGAGAAGAGGACAAGAAACCTCTCCATGGGAAGACAGCACTGTTGATGTCCAGGACAGCTTTTATGAGCACCATAGAATGGAGACAAATAAGAAGAGCCACATGGGTGTGAGTGAAGATGTGTGACAGAGTGGTCTGAGTGATTGGGAGGCCTCAGTGGGCTGTGTCCAGTCTGTGGAAGATACAAGTGTTTGGCATCTAAACAGTGTGGTGGGCTGTGCACTATTCTGCACAGCCTAATGAGACCCTAGAGCCAGCACCACATTGAGATGTTTCTGGGTTTAATTTTAAGGGTGGTGAGAATGTTCAGTGGGTGAAGGCACTTGTCCCCAAGCTTAAGTTCCATTCCTGAGTCTAGAGGCTGGATCAGAAGAAAATATTCCTGAGAGTTTTTCTCTGAGCTTTGCAAAGTGGACAAGAAGTGTACACACACACACACACAGACACACACAGACACACACAGACACATTGTATATTATATCCTAAAATTTCAAGATAAAATATTATGAAGTGTTATTGAATTAAACCTAGAATTTTTTTATTTCAGAAAATATCACAGTTCCTTGAACTCCCTTATAACTACTGAAGCCAGATTTTAATGGAAGTTGCTCAGTATCACTGCAGAGGCCATACAGATAATCCCTAGTACTGTCCCAGCCCAGTCTACAATGTCTCCTTTTCTTCCTTAGCTGCTTCATGCCCTCAGAAAGGTGCACTTCAAGACTCCTGATGGAAGTGAGATTATGTTTGATGACAATGGAGATTTGGTGACAACGTTTGACATTTTTCAAGGGCAGAAGACCCCTGAGGGTGTATTCCATTTGGTTAGTGTAGGAATGATAGACCCTCAAGATTCTTCAGGGAAGAAAATGATGGTCCATTTGAAGAAGGATCTCCACGTGAGTTGCCTGAATGCAGAGCTGACTCTTGTCCTAGAGTGTTGAAATCTACAGGAAATTCCTTATCTAGGGTTCTTCATCCCTCCTTGTGCATGAAGTGGATGTGGCTGTGGATTTGGCCAGTCAGTCATAAGTGATGATGTTCTTTACCTACTCAGAGACCTTTCTCTGAATGATACTGAGTGAGCCAAAAAATAAATACATCAGAGCTGCTGTTGGTGAGATGGCTCAGTGGTTAAAGTGTTTGCTGTGCAAGCACAAGGACCAGACAGTGGTCCTCCAGAACACTTGTACCTGCTGAGTGGGTGGTGTGGTACCTGTAATTTCATTCTTGGATGGTGGATGCAAGGAGATACCAAAGCAAGCTACGTAATAATACTAAGCATATTAGTGAATTCTTGGTTTTTATTTTGAGCATCTGCTTCACTGGTTGTAGTGGAAGAGCAAAGGAGGAAGAATCCAGCAGTGACATTGTCCTCACATGCACTTGTACATACATTCTCATAATTCCACATAGACACTGTAAGGAACATATACATGTTTACACCATACACACTTGTGAAACATGGGCTAAAGAACATACAAGACTCACGAAATAAATCAGAACCTGGGCCTGGTGATATTTTGAGGGTGTTCTCATTTTCTGTGTTCAGGACCTGCTCTTTGAAGAAGAAGATAGTGACACACTGAGCTAAACACCTTCCCACAGAAGTTTAATCAGAAGACACTGTTTAATTCATTCATTAGATTTCCCCACACCTTGACAAATACCTGAGGAACAGTGTGAAGTGAGGAAAAGTTTTTATTGACTTGTGGTTTTAGAGCTTCAGGGTGAGAACAATCCATTGATTTGAGTGTGTGAGCTTGAGGCAGTACATCATGGCAGCAGACATGTGTGCTTGAAGAGATTGCCCAACTCATGGTGTCTAGGAACATATTAGGTGAGGCTGTACATAGATCAGATATGTGAACAAGTTACAGCTTACCAGCATACAATTCCCAAACCCACTTCTTCCAATTAGGCTCCAGTTTTATTTCCAATATCTACAGTAGTTTTTCAGGTTATGAATCCAGTGAGGAATTAATCCATTGATTCGGTTAGATGCATCAAGATCCAATCATTTTTCAACAAACCACCATCTGCTGACTAGTAGTCCAACACACAACACCTTTAGAAACATTTGATGCTCTAATCCTGACGATTATTAACAAAATGATTGGCCATTTTGAGATAGGCATGCCTATGTGTGTTGTCTGGTGCATAGAAATGTCTCAGCCTCATGCCATAAGCCAGTCAACAGGAGTCCCATCTGATACCACTTTGTCTAACTTTGTTCTGGTGGCATCTCCAGTCAATGTTGGGCTTAAGTGTTTCAACAAGAGCAGTTTCCCTTTCATGTGTTACTCAAGAACAAAGGACACATGGTAAGTGGTCAGAGGGTTCCTGTGAAAGGCCTTTTATTGGCTTGCTCTGGGAGGGATTTCTCACCTCTTCTGTTGTGGCAGAGATCTCAGCATCACACACTTCCGTCTTCATAACCCTTGCCTGTTGGTGGAGCTGTTTTAAGAGGAACTGAGTCAGCTGTGTGATGTGGGGTAATCCTATAACCCCAGCACTCTAAGGTAGAGAAATGAAGATTTCAATGAGTATTTAGCCAACCTGTTCTACAGAGCCAGTTCTTGGGAGGCAGTGGAGAGAGAGAGAGAGAGAGAGAGAGAGAGAGAGAGAGAGAGAGAGAGAGAGAGAGAGAGAGAGAGAGAGGCAAGAGAGGTGATAGGAGGAGTTGAGGGTGTCAATACATACAATTTCCTTATATTGAATTATGATGATATATTATTTTTATAGTTTAAGCAAAAACAATAGGGCAGCCAAATTGTAAATCTCGATAGTTTCAGAGAGAAAGGCAACAGGGAATAGGAAGAGTGACAGCCATGTCCTATGAGTCAGACATGCAGCCCAGCAAGCAGCCACAAGTCTGTATAAAGACTTGAGCACTGAGAGCAATAAGGGAAGCATGTGCAGGCTGTGGAGTCCATGTAAAAGAAAGAAAAAGGGATAAAAAAGAAGTAAAGGAACAATGCTGCTTTTCTGAGTCACTGAGGCAAGAAGGCCAACTTGACAGAAAGCCATGTGCTTCCATCATTTACAATTTTTATTTTGCATGTTTGGAAGTTTTGGCTGAATATATATGTATGTGTTATGTGTAGTGTGTGCCTGTGGTGTGAGAAGAGTGACGGGGATCCTCTGGAATGGAATTACAGTGCGACAGTGTGAGGTACGAGGTGGATTCTGGCGATTCAAACATGCTTCTCCTGAAGAGCAAGCAGCCTGTCCTCCTCCTAGCTGGGCCATCTCTCTAGCCACCATACCTCCAGAATTGATGATGGAGGGGGCATATTTGAAAGACAACACATCACACAGCTTAGCTAAGTTTTTGAAGCCCTTAGTTATGTAAGCTAGGGATAGCCCTTCCTGTATCACATATAACGATGCCTGTTCCATCTGACATCTCTTGGAGAGACATGTTTCCTGAAAGACATCCATGTAGCAGAGAGAGAGGAAAGTATTTTGTTCTGTGTCTGAGGGTGAGTCAAGCATCTGTATCCCTGGAGATTCACTGGTGATGCTGTGTTCACTGTTACCAGGTGCCCACCTCAAACTGCAGTGAAAGCTGCCTTCCAGGGTTCAGCCAAGTTTCCCGTCTGGGAGCCCCCCACTGCTGTTTTGATTGCAGTCCCTGCCCCGAGGGACACTTTGCAGACCAAAGAGGTAAGGGCATGAGGAGCTGGAATCTGAGGGGTCCACAGGGCACTGTGAGCCTCCTCGTGTGTTAGTTACTGTTCTCCTGCTGTGAAGGGGCACCATGGGCAAGTCTGCTTTTGAGGAAAAGCGTTGAACTGTGGCCTTACTTAGAGTTTCAGAGGATGAGTCCATGAACCTCATGGCAGGACAGATGGTAGCAGGCCCGCTCCAGGCATGGTGTCCCAGCTGTAACTAGGAGCTTACACTGTGCTCCACAGGCAGCAGGCAGCAGGCAGCAGGCAGCAGGCAGCAGGCAGGCAGGAAACTGGAGAGTGAGCCTGATGTGGAATATTGAACTCTCAAAGGCTACCCACAGGGACACATCACTTCCATCAAGGCTACACCCCCCAATCCATCCTGACAGTCCACCAACTCGGAGCCAAACATTCAAATATGTGGGGACCATTCTTATTCTAATAATCACACTCACCTGCTGAGATATTGCACAGTCTTGGTTTTCTTGTAGACTTCATGTGGAAACGCCATTGAGAAAGCTAGTCTTATGATTTTTCTTTGGAGACTTCTTTATTGAGACAGACAAATGAATGAACCATAGTTGCACAGCCTAATGAATTGTCTCTTCACAAATACTGCACATCCTTTGTCCCCTGATGAAGAAACATAACTCACTGGATAGTGATGTTTCAGGCAATTAGTCCAAGCATGAGGAGGCAGAGGAAGGCTATATCTGTGAGTTTGAAACCAACTTGGTCTACAGAATGAGTTTCAGGCTAGCTGAGGTTACATTTTTGAACCTTATCTTGAAAAGGAAAAAAAGGAAAGAAAAAAAGAGTGAAAAAAAGAAGAGATACATTAGATATTTCCACAAGCTTCTCCGGTCTCGTAAAAGCACCCTGACTTTCTCTGACACTGAAAATTTTCAGTTGCTGTTTAAACTTCTTGTAAATGGTGCTGTTTGGTGGGTGTTCCTTTGTGACTTCCTTCTCTCTCTGTATGAAGAGTGTTCATCCCCGAGTTGAATATGAACAGAACATAACATTCCTGTCTGTTTGAGCTACAGAGCTTACTCCTGTGAAAATCTGGAAATGCAAAACCAAATTGTCATCAATTTTCACTGTCAGAGTCCTCCTCTGTGTACTCTCATGGCAAACTGTGTGTGTGTGTGTGTGTGTGTGTGTGTGTGTGTGTCTTCTTTTGGGTATGTTGTTTGATTTTGAGACATGATCTACAATGCAGCTCAGGCTGGCTTGGGGCTTAGTATTTTGACCAGGCAGATCTGGAAATGGTAGAATTCCCCATGCCCCTTTCTCTCAATTGTTGAGATTAAGTGATGTGCAGCCACACCCAGCTCCAACTCCCCATTCTGTGTCTGTGTCTCCCATAGACATGAAGAGATGTCTTCTGTGCCCCAAGGAGCAGTACTCGAGTCACACTAGAGACCGTTGCCTGCCCAGGACAGAGATCTTCCTGGCCTTTGAGGAACCACTGGGATTCATACTGGCTCTGGTGTCAATCTTCTTGTGTGTCATGGCTGTCCTGGTCCTTGGAGTGTTCCTGAAGCATCGGGACACACCTGTGGTGAGGGCCAACAACAGAGCTCTCAGCTACTTACTCCTGATCTCTCTTTCCCTCTGTGCCCTGTGTGCCTTGCTGTTCCTAGGCCGACCCAGTGTCACCACGTGCCTCCTCCGTCAGACCACCTTTGCCGTGGTGTTCACGGTGGCTGTCTCTTCTGTTCTGGCCAAGACTGTCACAGTGGTCCTGGCCTTCAGGGTCATCAGGCCAGGGGGCAGGATTCGGGTGTGCCTGAGCCTTGGTGCTTCCTCCTCAGTGGTCCTTATTGCTTCCTTAATTCAGGTTGTTCTTTGTGGGGTCTGGTTGGCCACCTCCCCACCGTTCCCACACAGGGACATGGTGTCAGAACCTCAGCACATTGTCATCCAGTGCCAGGAGGGTTCTGGCACCACCTTCTTCTGTGTGCTTGGCTACTTGGGCTTCCTGGCAGGGGTTACCTTCTCTGTGGCTTTTCTGGCCAGGGCCCTGCCAGATGTCTTCAATGAGACAAAGTTCCTCACCTTCAGCATGCTGCTGTTCTGCAGTGTCTGGACAGCCTTCCTGCCCCTGTACCACAGTGCCCGGGGCAAGTCCACTGTGGCTGTAGAGATCTTCTCCATCCTGGCTTCCACTGCTGGGCTTCTGGGTGGCATCTTTATCCCCAAGTGCTACATCATCTTGCTGAAGCCCGAGAAGAACATCCCTGCCTGGCAAGTTCAAGACCACTAGGCACAGCTGGATAGGAAGGGTGCGGTGCTCCAGAGAAGGTGTCTTCCCGGGTCCACACCACAAAGCCTCATGACTTAGTGCCCGGCACTGTCACCAGGACCTCCTGCATGGTTCTGGCTCACTGCTTCTCTGTGGATGTAGTTATTTAAAGGACAGCTCAAGATGAAAGTGAGAGACTGAGAATAAAAAACCAATAAGTGCTGTATTTAGAGTGGACATATAGATGGTCAATGACTTATTTCTCCATATGTACTGCTAAAAGTTATTGCAAGTGGGTATAGAAGGCCCCATATATGGTAAAAGTTATTGCAAGTGGGTATAGAAGGCCCCATATATGCTAAAAATTATTGCAAGCGGGCAATGAAGACACATAATGCTAAAAGTTATTGGAAGTGGGCAAAGAAGGACCCAAATAGGAAAGGAGCTTCATAAGACACCAACAGCGCCAACAAATCTCGGCCATGCCGGGCAGGGTGACTGATGCACCAGCCAAGGACCAGGTATGGTTAGGACCTCATTACCCTGCCCAGGTGTAGGCAATAGGTAGCTCAGTATCAATGTAGGTCACCTAATAAGGATGCCAGGACTGTCTCTTGCATATTACCAAGTTGTCTTTTTTGTCTGAGAGGTGCAGAACTGGGGATTGAACCTTTCACTGAGAGTTCCTTCATGGACTTACCATGTGACTTAGCAATCTCAGTCTTAGACATGTTCCCAAGAAAAATAAATCATGTATGTTAAAGACTGTAAATGAATCTTTGTAGAAGCATTATTTCTATACTAAAAGTGGAAATACTTTTTATGTTATGTAGTTGATGAATCTTTGCTGTGGCTTAGGCAATTACTAAGATATTATTCAGGATATGAAAAAAATGTAAGAATAATAAGAATTCTGTGTAATGCATGGTTATGCCTTGTGAATTTTATACTGAGTTGTCGAATCCAGTCAAAGAAAATCATACATCTTAAACTCCACTTTATGAAATACCCTCAAGGAGTGAACCCATAGAGAAATATATCAGACTGCTAATCTCTTGAGTTTTGTCATGGAGATTAGAGATGAGGAGTGAAGACTAGTTGGTGCAGTATTTCTTTCTGATGTGAGAAGTTCTAAAATGCTAGGTGGGACCAGAGAGATGGCTTGGTGTTGAAGAATCCTTACAGCCCTGCTAGAGGACCTCCGCTTGGTTGCCTGAACACGTGTGGGCCAGCTCACAGCCATCTGCAAATCTAACTCCATGGCAACCACCACCTCTGGCCTCTGTGTGCACAGGCGCTCGAACACGCACACCACTTCTCACATGTATCCAAGAGTTAAAAAGTATTCATTACTAGTTATAATAGAAAACAGATATAGTAGATTGTCCTCTCCTTTTATTCATTATTTGAGGCAGTCTGGCTGGCTTCCTACTTGGAGCACTCCTCCTGCTTCTGCCTCCTGAGTACTGGGATCTAAGTGTGCTCCCACATATGGAAAATTATATAGTGGACATGGATGAATTGTACACTGTGTGAATTATTGCTCAATAAAACTAGTATGAAAATGAATTATCAATGTATTACATAATATTCCTAATATTCTTATTTCTTGGAAAAGGCCCAACTATTGAAAGTGAATTCTAAATAACTATAGTGTTATATATGAGTGAGTAGGAATTATTACTGACATAGTCTATATACTTGTAGTTTTATGTTTATTGATTCCTAGATTGGTGTGTTTGTGTGTGTTCCCTCTGTGTTTGTGTCTGTTTCTTTGGGCATGGACACACCACAGCACATATTTGGAGTTCAGAGGGCAAGTTTCAGATGTCAGTTCTCTCCAGTCAGTAGATTTGTGGATTGAGTTGGGGTCCTTTGGCTTAGTAGCAGGAGCCTTTAACTTCAATAGTGGGATTATGCTATAAAATTATACTTATCATTTGGAATAACAAAGCCCGAAATTTGCTTTCTTACATAGAAATACTCTCCTGTGTATGTATGAAGTGTGTGTGTGTGTGTGTGTGTGTGTGTGTGTGTGTGTGTGTGTGTGTGTGTGTGATGCCATTGCTTGTATGTGGAGTCAGGGGACAACTTTGTGGAGTCATTTTTCTTCTTCTGGCTTATATGTGTTCATGGTATCAAACAGAGGTCATAAAGTTTGTCTATCAAATGAGTCTACCTGCTGAGCCATTCTACTGGGCTTGGTATTTGTTTTTTGAAGGAGAGATAAACCTGTTTTTTAGGATCCCAAGTGTGGGATTGGAATGGTCTTGTGAAAAAAACAGGTGAGGTTAATCCACTAAAAGACCAACCACCTCATGCCTGAGTTTGATTGTTGCCGGCTGAAAAGATCCCGTGAACAAACTCTGGCAGGAGATATATAAATGAGCCCCAAATTGAAGGTGGGGCTTTTTGGAGACTTGGGATATTTTGGGGTGTTTGTGGCTGTACTTCGAGACACACCTAAAGAGAACCACTTGAGGGAAGGGTTAGAGACTCCGGCTCCTGCTGAAGTTCGGGGTTCTGGTTACTCTAGGTTCCAGCAGAAGAAATCCTGTAGATTGTGCCAGGAGAATTGTTCCTTGGAACTGATATCCTTACCTGTCCATTAATCCACATTTTCTATTGTTTTGGCTAGTCTGGTTATAAGTGACATATGCTCAGTCACTAAGTTGTTAATAAAATATATTGGTTTAAAAAATTGAACATACAGTTTTGCAACAGAGATAAAAGTCTCAGGAGCCTGGAAGAATAGGTCATGACTCCAGGATGACAGAGGCATTCATCGTTTTCTGCAGTTTGGTTTTGTGTGTGTCCAAATTCTCCATCATAACACATTTCGGAATCTTTTCTAAGGAACTGCAACGACCACTAAGAACATGGGCTGGCGGATCAAACTATGCAAGTAACTTGGCGGGGCAATGCGGGGCTGTAGTGATTGACCTCCATGCTAAAAGTATTTCCCTTTCAGCTACTGGACATTTTTCTTCCTGTCCCCAGCTGGGGCCATTCTACAAATCAGTGCCCTGAGCTCCCTGGGCACAGCTGCTCCTTCCCTTGCAGGCCCCTCAGGAGACAGTTGTGCCCATTGTCCCTCTTCCTATAGTCGGAGGTGATGCCAAGATCTGTATCCCTGGATGCAGAGAGGCTAGGAACCCTCAGGAGAAGGGATACAACTTCTAATGGCTCTGGGGTTTTGTGGCCTCCCAGTCCACCCACCTTTTCAGGATCAATAATCTCCACACAGCCTGTGGGCCTAGATTTCCCAGTGTGGCTTAGCCTGAGGGACTTGATCAACGGCTATATTCCAGATAAAAGCCTCCTTCACTGCTTGCCAGTGCCCCATATGGGGCTGTCCTGTCCTGGCAGTGTGGCTCTCAGCAGGCATGTGGCTGTGTGCCCACCTTTCTCTTCTGTTTGTCTGTGTCTCTGGGTCTGCCCTTCCTGGCCCGAGATCCTGGCTGTTGCCAAGGCAGAGCCCTCGCTTTGATCGTCCTGGCGATGTCACGGTTGGGGGCAGTTTCTCCATCTTTCACTTCTCTAATGGTACCATGTGTGACTTCAGTGCCCCACCAGCTGGGCTGCAGGCTTCAAGGTAAGTCCTTCCTTAGGGCAGGAATCTATGAAAGCTAGAAGCAGCTTGAAAAGTTGTTTGAAGCCTTGGAGAAGGGTTGATTCTCTGAATCCCAGCTAGATGGCCATCCCCATTCTCTGTGTAGAAAGGTAATAGCTCTGTAGCTCTCCTTTTACACCGTCTCTCTCCCTCTATCTTTCTTATTTGTACCATAGGCTGCTCCTGCACTGGCTGTCATGTGTGTGCTCCTCATCTCATGCAGATTTTTGAGTTTTTGTGTGTCCTTGCTACTCAAAAGAGGGTCTAGGCAGGTGCGTGTGCTGAATGACTAAATGTATAATTAGTACGTTGTTCATCAGGCCTCAGGACCATGGTTCTTCTCTAGTGTATTTCTTCTGCTCTTATTTGTCATGAGTTTCATGTTGCCTCAATTTTCTAGGTAATCAGTGCTGACCTTGAATTTCTGATCTTCCTGCCTCCACCTTCTCGGTCCTGTGACTATAGACGTGTACTGCCACAGCTGGCTTCTCAGGCTCAAATTCCATGAACTGAGCCATAGCTAAAAGCGTCCTTTACTCATTCTTGTCCGAGATTTTCTCACTACTGTTGCATACAGTAGTTCCCAACTCAGCCTTATGGTTTATATTATTATTTTTAAAGTCTTAATATCCTCTTTACTTGTTGCTGTGGCTGAGCATGACTTTTCTCCACCATAAAGAAATACTCCCATGCACAACAAGACAACAGACACATGGATACAGACACACACACACACACACACACACACACACACACACAGACACAGAAACACACACACGCACAGACACAGATATACACAGGTCAACACAGACACAGAGACACAGGCACACATCTCTATACACAGACATACAGAGAAGCACACTGAAGCACATGCACACACAAACAAACACACACACAGACACACCTCCCACAAGCACACACATACACGCACACACACTCATCCCACACTAAGCATATTTGACCGATGATACCAGAGGCCAACATCTGGCTTACATATGCGTGTGTGCCCATACATATGTAAAGGAAGTTCAAGGTCATTCTCAGCTCTCTAGTGAGGTGGAGGTTAGATTAGCTGATGTGGAATTTTTTCCTCATCTAAAGTCAAATATACTCTCAGCACTAACATATTTAACATATAATTGAAGTGTACAAATTCAGTTGGGTATGGTGGCATGTGCCTTTTATCCTAGGTTTCAGGACCCAGAGAGGCAAGTGGATCTCTGTGCATTCCAGGCTAGATAGCCATACAGAGGGAGACCCTGTCTCACTCCCCCCCCTCTCTCTCTCTATATATATATATGTAAATCTCTCTCTCTATACATACATACATACATACATACATATATATATATATATATATATACATATATGTCTTTACTCCATTGTATGCCTCCTATATGCACTCCTTTCAAATTCATGTATTTTCTTTAATTATTGTTGTTGAACAAATGTTCCAATAAATATATGAAAAATGTCTAAATGTTGCACAGTCTTGGTGTTGCCTGTACGCATATGCATTACAATTTATTAGATTTGCTCTTTGATAATTTTATATGTTTGTATAGTGCATTTAGTTTATTCTTATTCTCCTATCCTCTCTTATTTTCCTTCCATACCTGTCATTTCCTATTCCTCTCTGCAGGTTCATTTTGAAATTGATGCCTTTTGGTTTTGTACCCATTGATAGAAATCAGGGTCATATATGTGACTTCTAGTTTGGACCTGTCCACTGGAGCTTGGTCAGTTCAATATATGAGTGCATAGAGAGAAAAAGACAGCCTTTCCACCTGCCAAATACGTCAGTTGCCAATAGTTCAGCAGAGAGGAGCAGTGTCTCACGTGGAGCCGCCCCTCTCATGATTGGCTGTTGAAGGTTCAGGCTTGTGCAGTCCCAGTGCAGGCAGTTGAGCTGCTATGAGATCATGTGTGCAGTGTCTCAGTCATGACTGAAGACCACATTTCAAATCCTTTCCCTCTATCTTCTGGACCTTCTGAAACCAATGTTAGGTACAAATAACTGTATCCTACCATACTATTCGATAGATTATTTTCTTTGTTTCCTTGAGACAAGGTCTTCTATGTAGTTCTGGCTGCCTGGAACTAGCCATGTCGATGATGCTCTGGTCTCTGACTCACAGAGCCTCTGTCTCTTGAGAGCTGAGAATAAACATGGGTGCCATCAAACCCAGCTTATGCACTAGATCTCCAAATATTGCTCCTGTCTAGAAACTATTCCCTTTGATTACCTTCTGCATATCCCCTTTGGACTCCCTTTGACTAATCTGAGCCCTGCTCCTACGCACATCTGTGCACATGTATCTGTGGATAAGTATCTGTAGAGAAGTATGTTTATACTTGAATCACATGAGTCACAGAGTTTGTTCTTGTTGCATTTACCCCATAATGAGTGATAAATGTGGTCTTCTCTTTCCTTCAGTGTCTCCAACTGGGGCTACAGGGTGGCCCAGAGTTTCGTGTTTGCCATTGAGGAGATTAATAGGAGTGCTCACTTGTTGCCCAATGTGACCCTGGGCTTCTCCATTCGAAACTCTGGGGACTCAGTGCATGGAGCCCTCCACGAGACGATGAGCTTTCTCACGGGGCAGGAGGAGCCCATCCCCAACTACGTGTGTCAGCATGGCTCTCCTCAGGCTGCGCTGGTTGGGGACACACGGTCATCGCTGTCTGTGTCCATGGCCAGACTTCTGGGCCTGTACAAATTTCCTCAGGTGAGTTGCTCATAGCCTTATTCTTTTCATGAGTGCAGTACCATCCCTTAGTGATGTTGTGAAAATGATGTTGGTGGTCACAGTAGTGAGGAGCTCCACTGTGGTGCCAGGTTCCCTGAAATGTTCTCCATTTCCAACCTGGTTCTCTTCTCCATGTCTGCATAATTTCGAAGACAAGTATAGTCCCCCTGCATTGACTAGGAAACTGAGGATAATACAAAATTCAAATCTATATTTCTAAAATTTTACTTATTTTTATCTTATATATGAACCTTTTGTGTACACACACACACACACACACACACACACACACATATGTGTTTACCAAGTATCTATTGAAATCAGAAAAAGATATTGGAGCTGCAGTTACTGATGTGTTTTATCTGCTATTTGTGTTCTGCAAATTGAACTCAGGATGTCTAAAATAGTAGCAAATACCCACCTATCTTGGCCCATGAGTTTTGCTATGCAGTTGGGAATAAGACAGATACCTCTAGCTTCAGGTCCAGGAAAGCCTCTTCTGGCTTCCTCCCATACCTGTGGCACAAAGTCACAAAGACATACACACATCTGAATCTGCTGTATGCAGTCTTCATGGAGCTGAGGTGACAGGTTTAAAGGGGTCACCAAGTTGTTACATATGTATGTGGATCTGAGCTCCTATACTCATGGGTTTACAGCAAGTGCTTTTATCCATTGAGCCTTCTCTCTTTCTTCTCAAATTTAGGTATGTTTAAAGCAGTAGAAAATTCATATTTCTACTCTGTACATGATGACACAGCCAAAGCCAATCTTCATTTTTGTTTTTAAGGTGTGTGTGTGTGTGTTTGTGTGTGTGTGTGTATGTGTGTATTGAGGAAGGCTTTCTCCTTGTAACCCAGGCTACCCTAAAACTCTTGATCCTTTATCCTCAGATTCCTGAGTGCTGTGCACAATTGTGTCCAGTACAAAAACTTGATTTTTATAAACTATGTCAATAATTTTTCTTTTTCGTTTTGTGCGGCTACAAGAGAAACCTTAGTTAAATTTGAATTCCAGGGTGTGGAGAGATGACTCAGAGGTTAAGCGAACTGGCTACTTCTTGCAGAGGACATAAGTTGGATTCCCACTACGTATGTAAAGTCTCACAATCATCTTAAACAACAGTTGCATCAATGGGACTTCTGTTTCTGTCCTTCATGGGCAGGAGACATACATGTAGTGCACAGTCATACATGCAGGCAAAACAGTCATACATGGAAAATAATAAAAATTAGAGTTAAAGCGAAACAATCATTTTTAGTCTAAGTTTGTCCAAATATTTCTATTAAATTATGATTTGTTTTCAATTAGTCATGTGTGTTTCATGGGACAAACTTTTACTTAAAACCTCATTGTTTGTCTACAGTCCAAACGTAAACTTAATTTTTAATCTTTAATATTATTGCCTCTTCTGGCAGTACCACCTGTTTGAGATGGAGAAGCCATATCCCTCCCCATGAACCAACTAGATGCTAGGGCCTTTGTGTAAAGACAGAATAATGTGTAATACCTTGTAATGGCTGGGGAAGTTTTGTACTAATACCCTGAGGCAGAGTAGCCACATCCTGTGTTGCTAAAACCAAAATAATGTCAGCAGCAACAAAAACCTCCCACAGACATAGAAAACCACCTTTTGCATCTTTATAAACTTATTTTTTCCTGAGTGGATGGTGCTATCTATTCATGGAAAAAGTGAGAAATTCGACTCTTATTTCTCTAAGACATCGAAATCATACAATGATGGTTTGATAAGAGCCATAGCTTATTGCCTCTTACTGGGAACATCCAGGTGGTTTATCATGTAAAGATTCTTATACCAAGCTTGATGACTTCAGTTTGTGCTTCTGGAACCCAAATGATAAAAGAAAACCAGCCCTCTCAATTTATCCTCTTTCCTCTACATGTGCATCATCACAGATGGACAGATGGATGGACAGAAAAACAGACACATGCGTGCACACACTTACACATGAAATATCTAAAGCACAACCTCACATCAGTGTGCAAAACAGAGTCAGACTAAGCCTAGCTGCAGTGCAGGAATAAATATGCAGGGCAGGGCGATGGGCAGGACCTGAGAAGGGAACAGGGAAAGGTATCCCACAGGACTGTCTGGGATGATCACTAGTGAGGGGGTGCACAGATGCTTGGCAGAACCAGCGGACTTCCCAAAATGTGATATCAAGTCCTTTATCAAAGTTACCTTTAGATTTTAATATACATTTATACATGTGTGTATATGTCTTTGTGACTTTGTGCCACAGGTGTGGGAGGAAGCCAGAAGAAGCCTTCCTGGGACTGAAGCTAGAGGCATTTATCTGATTCCCAACATACGATGTTGGTGTTGGGAATCAATTATGGGTCCCCTAGTAGAACTAGAAGGATTCTGATTGGCTGTCCTACCATTCTAGTTCCCTCCCTCCTTCCTATAATCCAATCAGACCATTAGATTTCACTTAATCCTGGCTGTCACCTACTGTTATGTTCCCTGACTCTTCCTTGACAGATCAGTTACTCATCTTCACTACCCAGCCTGAGTGACAAGATCCAGTTCCCATCCTTCCTTCGGACCCTGCCTAGTGACCATATATCCTCCCGTGCAGTTACTCAGCTGATAATTCACTTCCAGTGGTCCTGGGTGATCATTCTGGCCAAGGTTGATGACTTTGGGCAGCAGGCCAGCTCTCTGGCCACTGAGGTGCTGAGCCCAGCTGGTGTGTGCATTGAGTTCCACCTCTATGTCCCCTCTGACCAGTCCTTGGGTAAGATTGAAGAGACTGTCCAGAAGATGCAGAAATGCACCGCCAAGGGCGTTCTGATTTTCTTAAGCAACTCGAATTTTGAGTCCATCTTGTATGGCTTACTGGGTACAAATGTCTCAGGCCATGTGTGGGTCAGCACAGACACTCTGCACATGGCTCTCGCTCTGACTGTTCCAGGCGTTTCCCAGGTCTTGCAAGGCACATTTGGCCTTCTGTATCACAGCAGCAGGGCAATTGGCTTCCCTGAGTTCCTTGCTCAGCTGCGCCCTAGCCAGACCCCTGAAGACATGTTTATAAAGAAGTTCTGGGAGTTCACCTTTGATTGTTCATGGCCTCAGCAGAACAGCACAGTGCCAGAGGGAGTTCAGTTCTGCTCCGGGAATGAGAGTCTGAAATACAAGCAGCATCCTTTCCAAGAACTGAGTAAAATTGATGCTGCCTACACAGCTGTCTACAGCATTGCCCATGTCCTGCATGATGTGTTATCCTGTGGGCACCAGAATGGGAAATGTACAGACTCCCAGGACTTCCATCCCTGGCAGGTGAGAGAAGACATGAACGAATGTTTGGATGATTCAGTGAAAGTTGGGAATCAAGATGTAGGTTTTTACTAAGCTATAGTGCTGTAGCAGACTGTATGCTTCAGCTGTGCCCCTCATCATTGTTACTGAGATGGATCTGAGAAGCAGCCTTGGACATGTGGTCCATGCTTATGTATGATCTCAGATGAGTCCAGTCCCTGTTGTGTTGATTGACATAGCAAATTCAGGTTGTTTGTAAAATTGATATTTCAGAGAAGTGTTCCAGGTTTGAGCTTTCATAAACAGAGGACATTTTTTTTTAGCATATGCATTCTTCAAATCCAAAATTCAAAGGGACATTTGGTGCATGAGTGTGGACAAATGTGTGTAGGCGTGCTGACACAGATGGGTCCAGTGTTCCCACATGTGTACATCCATGTGGTAAGGCCTGAGGATGATGTGAGATATTACCTTTCAGTTACTATTCTACCTTATTTGGGGCATGACCTTTCACTCAACCATAGAACATATTTGTGCATCAAGTGTTCCTAGCCAGCTCGCTCTGGTCATCTCCTGTCTCCATCTCTGAGGATGTAATTCCCAAAGGGCTTCTTCAGATACCTGGCAGTTAGGTGGTTTGTAGATATTTGAAATCCCAACACCATGTTTGCATGGCAAAAGCCTAAATATCTGAGGCAACAGTCAAGTCCTTACCTATTTTTCTATTTTAAAATAGAGCCTTTCACCCATTTACATAATAAATATAGGTTATTTTGTTCTGTCTGTTTGCCTAACTATCTGTCTGTCTGTCTGTCTGTCTAATTGTCTATCATCTATCTTCAAGCTTCTCTAATGCACTCCAGGCAGCATAAGCCCACATCTGCAAGAACCTTTTCAGAATCACTTTGCTCATTGTTGAGAGAAAGTTAGGGTGGTGGCTAAGAGGGGGGTACACTTTCATACCCATCATTCAGCTTCTCTGAGTCTGTACTGTGTGCCTGGTGAGGATTCAGGTGGTTTTGAACCAGTTGAACAGTTATAGTTATTGGCATTTTGGCTGAGTTTGCTTAATTATGATTTACAGGAGGCTTGGCTTGGTGGCTCATGTCTGTCATCTTAGTAAACAGTAAGTTGAGGCCATAGAATCTCGAGTTCAAGGCCAACCTATGGTACAAAGCATGAACCTGCCCAAAAATATATGTGGGGATGGTGATGTCTGTTTGTGTCCTATGATGAAGATATAAAGTAGATGAAAGAGTGAGGAGTGTGTGAAGGGAAATGAGAGGTGGAGAGGTTGAAATACCAGTGTTGCAGAGAAGAGGTCAAGAAACCTCTCCACAGGAAGGCAGCACTGTTGATGTCCAGGACAGCATTTATGAGCACCATAGAATGGAGACAAATAAGAAGAGCCACATGGGTGTGAGTGAAGATGTGTGACAGAGTGGTCTGAGTGATTGGGAGGCCTCAGTGGGCTGGGTCCAGTCTGTGGAAGATACAAGTGTTTGGCATCTAAACAGTGAGGTGGGATGGAAGGCTGTGCAGAATAGTACACAGTCAAATGAGACCCTAGAGCCAGCACCACACTGGGTGGGATGTTTCTGGGTTCAATTTTATGGTTGGCGAGATTGTTCAGTGGGTAAAGGCACTTGTCCCCAAGCTTAAGTGCAATTCCTGAATCCCTCATGGAAGGAGCAGGAGAAAATATTCCTGAGAGTTACTCTCTGAATTTTGCAATGTGAGTGAGATGTGTACACACACACACACACACACACACACACACACACACACACACACACTATATTATATTTCAAAATTTCAAGATAAAATATTATGAAGTGTTATTGAATTAAACGTAGAATTTTTTTTATTTCTGAAAATATCACAGTACCTTAAACTTCATTATAACTACTGAAGCCAGATTTTGATGGAAGTTGCTCAGTATCACTGCAGAGGCCATATAGAGAAGACGTAGGACAGTCCCAGTCCAGTCTACAGTGTCTCCTTTTCTTCCTCAGCTGCTTCATGCCCTCAGAAGGGTGCACTTCAAGACTCCTGATGGAAGTGAGATTATGTTTGATGACAATGGAGATTTGGTGACAACATTTGACATTTTTCATGGGAAGAAGATCCCTGAGGGTGTATTCCATTTGGTCAACGTAGGCATGATAGACCCTCAAGATTCTTCAGGGAACAAAATGATGGTTCATTTGAAGGAGGATCTCCACGTGAGTTGCCTGAATGCAGAGCTGACTCTTGTCCTAGAGTGTTAAATTCTCTGGGAAATTCCAAGTTCAGGGTTCCTCATTCCTCCTAGTGCATGAAGTGGATGTGGCTGTGGATTTGTCCAGTCAGTGATAACAGATGATGTTCTTTATTTAATAAGAGTCCTCTCTCTGGATGCTACTGACTGCGCAGAAAAATAAATACATCAGAGCTGCTGTTGGAGAGATGGCTCAGTGGTTAAAGTGTTTGCTACACAAGCACAAAATCTAGGCTGTGGTCCTCCTGAACATGTGTACCTGCTGAGTGGGCAGTGTGGTACCTGTATTTTCATTCTTGCATGGTGGATACAAGGAGACAGCAAAGAAGATAGTAATACTAACCATATCAGTGAAGTCTGGGTTTTTACTTTGAGCATCTACTTCAATGTGCATAGTGGAAAAGTAAAGAAGGATGATTCCCAACTTTGACACTGGTCTCCCATGCACTTGTACACACATTCTCATCATCCCACATAGATGTTTTAAGGCACATATACATACTTACCCCACACAAACTTGTGAAAAATGGGGAAGAGAACATACCAGACTCTGAAAATAGAATCAGACATGGAACCTGGAGATATTTTGAGAGTGTTTTCATTTTCTTCTCTTTGACGAGGAAGATAGTGACACACTCAACTAAACGTCTCCCCATGTACCATCTGCGAGATTTAATCAGAAGAATCTGCTTATGTAATGTTTTAGATTTCCCCCCACCATGGCAAATTCCCAAGGAACAGTGTGAAGAGAGGAAAGGTTTTTATTGACTTGTGGTTTTATAGTTTTGAGGTCAGGATGATCCATTGCTTTGGTTGTATGAGCTTGAGGCCGTGTGTCATGTCAGCAGCCACGTGTGTTGGAAGAGGTTTCCCAACTCCTGGTGACCGTGAACTGGAGATGTGTGGTTCCAGACAGACATGGTAGGGGAACAAGTTACACCTTATCAGTGCACCGTGACCAAACCCACTTTATCCAATTAGGGCTCACTTTTATTTCCAACATCGACAGTAGTTCTTCAGGTCATGAATCCAGTGAGCAATTAATGTATTGGCTAGGTCAGATGCCTGAAGATCCCATCATTCTTCAAAAACCCGCCATCTGGTGACCAGCAGTCCAACACACAAGACTTTGGAAACCTTTATGCTCAAACCCTGATGATTATTAACAAAATGATTGGCTGTTTTGAGAAAGGCATGCCTATTTGCTGTCTGGTGCATAGAAATGTCTCAGTTTCCTGTCATATGCCAGTTGAGAAGAGTCCCTTCTGATACCACTTTGTCTAGCTTTGTTCTGGTGGCATCTCCAGTCAATGTTGGGCTTAAGCCTTTCAACAAGTGGAGTTTCCCTTTCCTGTGTTACTCAAAGAATAAAGGACACATGCTACGTGGTCTGAGGGTTCTTGTGAAAGGCCTTTTATTGGCTTGAACAGGGAGGGGTTTCTCATCTCTTCTGTTGTGGCAGAGATCTCAGCACCACACACTTCCGTCTTCATAACCCTTGCCTGTTGGTGGAGCTGTTCTAAGAGGGACTGAGTCAGCTGGATGATGGTCGAATCCTATAACCCTAGCATTGTGAAGGTAGAGGAAGGAAGATTTCTATGAGTACTAGGCCAACCTGTATTACAGAGCAAGTTCTGGGGAGGCTAAGGAGAGAGAGAGAGAGAGAGAGAGAGAGAGAGAGAGAGAGAGAGAGAGAGAGAGAGAGAGAGAGGGGGAGAGAGTTAGCTGAGGGAGTCAATATGTACAATTTAGCCATCGTATCTATTACTTTTATAGTTTAAGCAAAAACAACGGGATAGCCAAACTGAAATTCTCAACAGCTGCACTAAGGAGGGCAACTGGGAAAAAGAAGAGTGACCGCATAGTGAGAGTTAGACATGCAGTCCTGCATGCAGCCACAGGTCTGTAGAAGACTTCAGAGAAAGAGAGAAAGGTGAGAGTAACAGGGGAAGCATGCTCAGGATGTGGAGATCATGCAAAAGAAAGAAAAAGAGATAACAAGAAGATAAAGGAAAAATGCTTCTTGTCTGAGTCACTGAGGCAATCAGGCTGCCACGACAGAAGGGCCTGTACTTCTGTAATGTCTTACAATATGTGTCAGTCTTTCTCAATTTTTTCTATGCACATTTGGACGTTTTATTGTCATATATATTTATGTATTATGTGTCATGTGTGCCTGAGGTGGTGAGAAGAGGGAATTGGCTCCTCTAGAATGGAGTTACAGTGTGAGGGGCTATGTGGGCTGTGGGGATTGAACCCTGCTTCTCTGGAAGAGCAGCAGCCTGTACTCCTGCCAGCTTGACTATCGCTCCGGTTGTAATACTTTCAACTGTTGATGTAGGAACCCAGAGGGACCGGAGAGATAACACATCACACTGCTTAGCTAAATTTTTGAAGCCCTTAGCTAAGTACGCTTGGTGTAGCCCTTCTTATATTACATATAATGGTACCTGTTCCATGTGACTCCCCTTGGAGAGACTTATATTCTAAAAGATGACCAATGTAGTGGGCTGAGGGGAACCCATTCTCCTGTCAGAGTTATGTCAAGCATCTGTATCCCTGGAGATGCACTGGTGACACTGTGTTCACTGTTACCAGGTGCCCAGCTCAAACTGCAGTGAAAGCTGCCTTCCAGGCTTCAGCCAAGTTTCCCGTCTGGGAGCCCCCCACTGCTGTTTTGATTGCAGTCCCTGCCCCGAGGGACACTTTGCAGACCAAAGAGGTAAGGGCATGTGGAACTGGAATCTGAGGGGTCCACAGGGCGCTGTGACCCTCCTTGTATGTTAGTTATTGTTCTCCTGCTGTGAAGGGGCACCAAGGGCAAGTCTGCTTTTGAGGAAAAGCATTGAACTGTGGCCTTACTTAGAGTTTCAGGGCATGAGTCCATGAACCTCATGGTAGGATGGACGGTGGCAGGCAGACTGGCATGCATGGTGTCCCAGGAGTAACTGAGAGCTTACATTGTGCTCCACAGGCAGCAGGCAAGACAGTGGAGAGTGGGCTTGGTGTGGGATTTTGAACTCTCAATGGCTACCCACAGTGACCCACCTCCTCCTGCAAAACTACACCTCCCAATCCATCCCGACAGTCCACCACCTAGGAAACAAACATTCAAATATGTGAATCTATGGGGACAATTCTCATTCTAAACCACCCCCCCCCTGGGCTGAGATGTTGCAGTCTCAGCTTCCCTGTGGACTTCAGGTGGAACCCCATTGAGAAAGCTAGTCTTACAATTATTCTTAGGTAAGTGCTTTATGGAGACAGAGAAGTGAATAAACCATATTTGCACATCCTAATGAATTGTCTCTTCCCACCCACTGCACATCCCTTGTCCCCTGATGAAGAAAGACATTGTCATCGAAGAGTGGTGGTTCAGGCATTTAGTCCTAGCATTTGGAGGCAGAGGCAGGCGATGTCTATGAATTTGAAACCAACCTGGTCTACAGAATGAGGTTACACTTTTGAACCTTCTCTTGAAAATGAAAAAAAAAAAGAAAGAAAGAAAGGCAGAAAGAATAGAGAGAAATGATATATATTCCCAGAAGCTTCTCCAGGTCCCATAAAAACACCCAGACTTTCATTGACACTGGCAAATTTCAGTTGCTATTTAAACCTCCTGTAACTGGAGCTGCATGGTGGGTGTCTTTTTTTGTGACTTCTTTCTTCCTCTGTACGAAAAGTGTTCACCGCAGAGGTTAAATGGGAACAGACCATCACATTCCAGGCTGGTTGAGCTACAGAGCTTTCTGCTTTAGTCTGCTGAAAGCTGGAAATATAGTCAAGTTGGCCTGAGGGTTGGTGTTGTGTAAGGACTTACGATTGCAGTGACAGAGCCCTCCTCTGTGTGCTATCATTACAAACCGTGTGTGTGTGTGTGTGTGTGTGTGTGTGTGTGTGTGTGTGTGTGTGTATCTTTCTTTAGGTTTGTTGTTTGATTTTGAGACATGGTCTACAATGCAGCTCAGGCTGGCTTGGGGCTTAGTATTTTGACCATGCAGACCTGGAACTGGTAGAATTCTACCTGCCTCTTTCTCTCAATTGCTGAGGTTAAGTGATGTGCAGCCACACCCAGCTCCATCTCCCCCATTTGTGTCTGTGTTCTTTCATAGACATGAAGAGATGTCTTCTGTGCCCCAAGGAGCAGTACTCACACCACAGCAGAGACCGATGCCTGCCCAGGACAGAGATCTTCCTGGCCTTTGAGGAACCACTGGGGTTCATACTGGCTCTGGTGTCAATCTTCCTGTGCGGAATGGCTGTCCTGGTCCTTGGAGTGTTCCTGAAGCATCGGGACACACCTGTGGTGAGGGCCAACAACAGAGCTCTCAGCTACTTACTCCTGATCTCTCTTTCCCTCTGTGCCCTGTGTGCCTTGCTGTTCCTAGGCCGACCCACTGTCACCACATGCCTCCTCCGACAGACCACCTTTGCCGTGGTGTTCACGGTGGCTGTCTCCTCTGTTCTGGCCAAGACTGTCACAGTGGTCCTGGCCTTCAGGGTCACCAGGCCAGGGGGCAGGATCCGGATGTGCCTGAGCCCTGGTGCTTCCTCCTCAGTGGTCCTCATTGCTTCCTTAATTCAGGTTGTTCTTTGTGGGGTCTGGTTGGCCACCTCCCCACCATTCCCACACAGGGACATGGTGTCGGAACCCCAGCACATTGTCATCCAATGCCAGGAGGGTTCTGGCACCACCTTCTTCTGTGTGCTTGGCTACTTGGGTTTCCTGGCAGGGGGTACCTTCTCTGTGGCTTTTCTGGCCAGGGCCCTGCCAGATGTCTTCAACGAGACAAAGTTCCTCACCTTCAGCATGCTGCTGTTCTGCAGTGTCTGGACAGCCTTCCTGCCCCTGTACCACAGTGCCCGGGGCAAGTCCACTGTGGCAGTAGAGATCTTCTCTATCCTGGCCTCCACTGCTGGGCTTCTGGGTGGCATCTTCATCCCCAAGTGCTACATCATCTTGCTGAAGCCCGAGAAGAACACCCCTGCCTGGCCACAGCAAGGCCTCCAGGCACAGCAGCATAAGCACGGTTAGACACTCCAGAGAAGGTGTCTCTCCAGTTCCTCACCACAAACTTCATGGTCTCATTTCCATGGGAATCACCATAACTAACTGCATGGTTTTTTTTTCTCGCTGGTTCTGTGCAGATACAAAGGTAAAAGACAGATGAAGATTGTTGTGAGATACTGAGAAGAAAACATTAATGACTGTTTGTTTTAGAGTGAACACCCAGAGAGTTACTGAATTAACATCAACAGAATTTTGACAGGTTGACTGGAGGAGTTAGGAAGATGGCTCGATGTGGAAACATGCTTGACTACTTGAATTTGATACCTAAGACCCACATGTTGGAAGGGGAGAAGTGACATCACCAATTGTCTCTGACCTCTTGCTAACCACAGGGCGACCTCCACATGGAGACTCACAAAATATAAATGCCAAGGTTTGAGAAGGGTCATGAGGTAATAACGATAATGTCAGGGTTTGAGAGGTATATTATTGATCTGTCTTTTTGGTTTTTGACAGGAACAGTACTAGGAATTGAACTTTTCACTGGCATGTCCTTCACAGACTTACCATGTGATTTATATTTTATTTGGCAAGAATTTATTGCCTCTACAAAAGTTTAAATAAAAACTACAAAAATTCAGAATACAAGTTGATATGGTCTTAAGTAGATAAAAAGCTTGAGATCCCCGTGTGATTTAGCAATCTCGGTCTTAGATATATTCTCAAGAAAAACAAATCATGTTTGTAAAGACTGTAAATAATTCTTCTTTATAGAAGCGTAATATATGTACACATATATGTGAATATATATGTCCAACAAATGGTGAATGTTGTTTTTCTCAGTTTTTAATTAGTTAATTGATAATTTTTCATTGTACCCCATGTTAAACTTATTCAACATTCTTAAAATTATTATTTTTTTACATTTACATTTATATCATTACACATATATAAAATATACTATGGGGAGATCCAAGATGGTGGCGAGCAGTGTGGACCGTGTTTAGACGCTCCAGTAAACAATTCAGGGAATTGCACAGAATTCTGAACCAGGAACTCTGAGGTCCCCACACCACTGCAGCAGGAGTGCCCCACGGTTCTAAGGGACCAGGGTGCAGAGGACCTGCATGCCCCTGCACAGAGGAGGAGCGCAATTTTCTTAGACTGGAGCAGCAGCGGCAACAGTGGCGGTCGGGGAGGCGATTTGCAGCTCTGAGCCCTCTGGCATTGTGATTGGTGTGGTGGCCAGTGTGAGTTGCTGCAGGAGAGGGGACTCTGGGCAGGATTTGGGCTGTATCGGGTGGTTTGGGCTCCTTGACCCAAGCTCAACTTGGCTCAGGGCTCGTGCCCTGTGACCCAAACTGGATTCAGCATGCAGTTCCGCCCAAGAGACCCAAGCTAAGCTTAGTGCCCAGTTCTGCTGCGGAGACACTAGCTCAGCTCAGTGCAAAGTTCCACTGCTGAGACACAGGCTGAGCTCAGCACACAGTTCTGCCGCAGAGATGCAGGCTCAGCTCAGTGTACATTTCTGCCATGGGGACACTAGCTGAGCTCAGAGTGCAGTTCTGGTGCTATGACGCAGGCTGAGTTCAGTGTGTAGATTGAGCCCAGAGTCCTTCCTTACCTGGACTTGGCAGGAAGGTGGGTCCAGATACTCTAGCTGAATTTTGCTTGCATTGTGGCCCTGAGACTCTGGCTGGACTCTCAGAGCAGTTTAGGCTCAGAGTCCTGGGCTGAATTCAGCACGCAGTTTGGGTCCAGAGTCCCTGGCTGAGCTCGTTGTGCAATTACATTCTCTGGTTGAGCTCCGTGTGCAGTTTGGGGCCGGGGGCCGTAACTGCGCTTGGTGGGCAGGTTGGGGCCCAGAAACTCTAGCTGAGCTTGGCAGGCAGTTTGGCCCTAGAGAACCTAGCTGAGCTGAGAGCATGGGAGGAGCCCAGAGTCCTTGGCTAGTCTTGGCGGGCAGTCCCAGCCCTGAGACTCTGACTGGACTCGGTGGGAAGTTTAGGTCCTCAGATTCTAACTGACTCGGCAAGCTCAGTGTGTGCTTTGGGCCAAAGACCCAGGTTGGACTCAGTGCTAACTGGACTAATTGCATGGAATAGGCCCTGAGACCCATTTGGGCACAGAGACATGACCTGGACTCAGTGTGTGGATTGTTTGGGCCCTGTGACACTAACCTGGACTCTGCAAGCAGTCTGAGTCTTGAAACACTACCAGGAACCACAGATCGGCAGAGCAACAAAGCTCCAGGACTAAGGAATTCTCAGGGAGACAGGGAGTAAAGTGGCCATCAGACCACCTCCACCTGGCCTGCTTCAGTCCCTGGAAAGCTCCGGGGCTACAAGGGGATCCAGAAGGCTGTGGAAACTTTGGCCAGACACAACACACATTCAGAGACCCAGAATGATTACAGGACCCACAGTATAGGGGAGGTGAGGATCCCTTGCTGTGAGAGTCCAAAACGACAGGGCTAGCCTCCTGCTATCCAGACCAGTGAAGCATCAGAGCTTCTGTCCTAGGGAAATCATGAGAAAACAGATGAATCTATCATCAGACTCCCTCCACCCAACTTGGGAAGCTACCCAACAAAAATAGAGAGAGCAAGATGTCTAAAGGACAGCGTAAAAGCATATGCAAAAAATAAAAAACAATATGGCATCTCCAGATTCCATCTATCACCCCCCAAAAAAACAACCCAGAGAACTCAAAGATAGTGGAAATAGAAGAAAATGACCTTAAGTCCTTAGTAATGGGGATGATAATGGAGGAAACAAATACAATTCATAATCAAATGCGGGAAGATGCACCCAAACAGGTGGAAGACATAAAAGAAGCCAGTAGAAAGGCACTGGAAATATATCAGGAAAATACAAACAACCAGATGAAGGAATTCAATAAATCAGTTCAAGCACTGAAGGCCTATAAAGAGGCAATGGAAGAAACTCAGGAATATACAAACAATTAGATGAAAGAAATCAAAAAATCAGTTCAAGATCTGAAGATGAGAATGGATTCAATGATAAACACACCGGCAGAAGAAAAACAGGAGCGTGACACCTCAGAGAAGAAGATGAGCAACACAGAGGTGAGCTTTTCTAACAGAATCCAAGAGATGGTGGAACGAATCTCAGGTCTAGAAGATACAATCATAGATCTTGAAGCAACCATTAAAGAAAATGCTAAATCTGGAAAAATCCTGACAGAAAACATGCAAGAAATCAAGGACACCATGAAAAGAAGAAATCTGAGGATAATAGGCATTGAAGAAAGAGAAGATATCAGACGTCAAGGCCCAGAAATTATTCTCAACAAATTCATAGAAGAAACCTTTCCCAATTTAAAGAAAGAGATGCCTATAAACATACAAGAGGCCTACAGAACACCAAATTGAATAGACCAGAAAAGAAAAAGTGCCTGTCACATAATAATCAAAACACAAAATATACAGAACAAAGAAAAAATATTAAAAGCTGCAATGGAAAAGGGTCAAATAACATTTAACGATGAACCTATCAGAATTACACCCGACTTCTCAGCAGAGACCATAAAACCGGAAGGGCCTAGACAGAAATCCTGCAAACCCTAAGTGACCACAGATGCCAGGCCAGACTACTTTACCCAGCATAACAATCAATAACCATTGATGGAGAAAACAAAATATTCCATGACCAAACCAAATTCAAACAGTACCTATCCACAAATGCAGCTTTACAGGAGGTACTAGAAGGAAAACTCCATCCCAAAGAGACAAGCTACAACCTACAAACTACACAAGAAATAGATAACTATACCATGACAAAAACACAACTACACAAACGCTCAACTGGAACCAACATAGCAGGTTACCAAGAAGAGACTTGATACCCTATGAGCATATACAGGGGGTGGAAATCCCCCTCAGGAACAGTCATAGGGGAGGGGAATAAGGGGAAATGGGAGGGAGGGAAAAATGGGAGGATACAAGGGATGGGATAACCATTGAGATGTAACAAGAATAAATTAATAAAAAAAAAACAAACAAGGAATTCCAGAAATTTGTGGACAAATGTATTGAACTAGAAATGATCATAATGAGTGAGTTAACCCAGAAGCAGAAAGAGTCAAATTGTATCTACTCACGTACATCTGCATACTAGCCCAAGGGGCATGTCCCATGAAAGTCTTCACTTACCAGGAAACTGGGACAGAGGGGAGGACATCCTATTGGGACTCTAGATGAGAGAAGCATGGGAGAATAGCAAAGTAGATGGATCCAGCAGGTCCTAGAAACCTACAAACAGAACATAATGATAGGCAGATTTGGGCCCAGGGTTTCCGCTCAAACTATGGCTCTAGCCACGGACAATAGAGGCCATAAACTTCAAACCCCTACCCAGATCCAGCCAATGGACAAGACATTCTCCACAGTTGAGTGCAGAGTGGGTTATGAATTTCACATGTACTCTGGTGCCTAATATCTGATGACCTCCCCTGGATGGAGAGACCCGGTGGCACTCAGAGGAAGGATATCAGGCTACCAAGAAGAGACTTGATACCCTATAAGCATATAATAGGGGAAGAAGTCCCCTTCAGTCACAGTCATAGGGGAGGGGATTAAGGGGAAAGTAGGAGGGAGGGAGGAATGGGAGGATAACCATTGAGATGTAATAAGAATAAATTAATAAAATAAAATTAAAAAATTAAAAAATAAAACACACTAGATACAGCAAGAATAATCACAGAACAATCAGGAATTATATTCATGTTGCATTCATAGTGTTTTGGCTGTTTGTATTTGGCAACCTTGAAGAAACCATCTTTCCTATCTCCGTGAATCTAAAATTCTGAATGTAGAAAGGATCCAAGATGGCAGCACCAAACACGCATGGTATCTGATCTGGAGGACAGAGACTAGGAACTCATCTGGGAGATACAGACCAGAAGACCTGAAGAGCCCTAGGTGGGAGGGTTCCACAAAGTATAGAGCACAGATGGGTCCGGCTTTGTACCATCCAACTGTCCCATGGAGGATGAGTGCCCAGTCCCTAGAGCCTGTGTTTACATGTACACATGTGCTCATATCACCACCCATGATAAATTTGAAGAAAAATATTTATTAGTCATTGTAAGAGAAAACAGATGTACTGTAAATTGTCCTCCCCCCTTTTTTTTGTTTTGGACTAACTGTGTTCTCATCAGCCAGGCTGACTTCAGACTTACAGCACCCCCTCCTGCTTCAGCCTCCTGAATGCTGGGATCTAGGTGTACTCCCACACATGGAAATTTTCATAATGAAAATTGAAAAATTGTACACTATGTGAATTATGGCTCAATAAGACAGTATGAAAAGAGAATTATCAATCAGTTACAGAGTTTGAACTTTCATTGTATCTCGATTTCCAAAAAGAGCTCACACTATTGAGAGTGAACGTTAAATAACAATAGGGTGAACTATCAGTGAAACAGATTATTCCTGATATATTTTAATTTTTAATTTTATATTTATTGATAGATTGGTGTGCTTGTGTGCATTCCCTCTGTGTTTGTGTCCATTTCTTTGGACATGGGTATGCCACAGCACATATCTGGAGGACAGAGGGCAAGTTGCAAAATTGGGTTTCTCCTCCTGTCTATGGGACTTGTAGATTTATCCTCAGACTGGCAACAGGTGCTTTTACATGACAAGTTGCTGAGCTATCTTTCTGATTCTCTTTTCATCTTCAATAATGGCATTATGGTTATGTTATAAAATTATACTTATCATTTGGAATAAGAAAGTCTGGAATTTGTCTTCTTACATAAAAACTATCTACTGTGTATGTATGGCGTGTGTGTGTGTGTGTGTGTGTGTGTGTGTGTGTGTGTGTGTGTGTGTGTGTGACATGGCTTATATATGAAGTCACAGGACAACTTTGTAGAGTTGTTCCTTTTCTTCTGCCTTTTTGCAGTTCCTAGAGAAAAAACACAGGTATTGAGACTTGTGTATCACATGAATTTACCTGCTGAATCTGGCTAGTCATGGGGTTGGTTTCAAATATAGAAAAACACCACTTAGTAGTCTGGGAAGATTGGTCATGACTTCATGATGACAAGGGCATTTATTGTGTTCCTGTAGTTTGGTTTTGCCTATGTCCAATTTTTTCATCATAAAACATTTCAGAAAATTCCCTAAGGAACTACAAAGAGCACTAAGAACATGGATCTTACCTAGTGGATCAACCTAGTATACAAACATGGAGGGACAATACAGTGGCTATAGTGATTGAAATTCATGCTTTAGCTACTGGACATATTGCTTCTTGCAGCCCCTTGGGGCCTCCCTACAAATCAGTGCCCTAATCACCCTGGTCACAGCTGCTCCTTCCCTTGCAGGCCCCTCAGGAGACAGTTGAGCCAGTCGACACATTTCCTATAGTCCCAGGTGATGCTAAGATCTGTATCCCGGGATGCAGAGAGGCTAGGAAACCTCAGGAGAAGGGGATAAAACTTCTAATGGCTCTGGGATTTGGTGGCCACCCACCTCCACCACCTCAGGATCAATAATCTCCACACAGCCTGTGGGCCTAGAATTCCTAGTGTGGCCTTAGCCTCAGGGACTTGATCAAGGGTAATCTCCCAGATAAAATCCCCCTTCACTGCTAGTCACTGCCCCAGATGGGGCTGTCCAGTCATTGTCAGTCTGGCCCCCAGCAGGCATGTGGCTGTGTGCTCTGCTTGCTGCTCTCTTTGGCTGTGTCTCTGGGTCTGCCCTTCCTGGACCAAGAGCCTGGCTGTTGCCAAGGCAGAGCCCTCGCTTTGACCGTCCTGGAGATGTCATGGTGGGGGGCAGCTTCTCCATCTTTCACTTCTCTAATGGGACCTTGTCTGATTTCAGTGCCCCACCGGCTGGCCTTCAGGCTTCAAGGTAAGTATTATGTGTGGGGCAGGAGTCTCTGAAAGCCATAAGAAGCTTTACAATGGTGTGTGAAGTCTTGGATAAGGGTTGATTCGCAGAATCCCAGCTAGATGGCTATCCCCATTCTCTGTGTAGAAATGCAATAGCTCTGTTGCTCTCCTTTTACATCATCTCTCTCCCTCTTTCTTTCTTATTTGTACCAGAGGGAAATAGAGGCTGCTCATGTACTATCTGTAATGTACGTGCTCTTCAGCTCAGGTGTATTCTTGAGTTTTTGTATATCCTTGCTTCTCTAAATAGAGTGTAGGTAGGTGTGTGGTTTGAATGAGCAAATGTGTAATTGATACAGTTTTCATCAGTTTTAAGCCCCCATGCTTTCTTTGTAGTGCATTTCTTTTTTTATTATTTAATTAGTTTATCCAGATTACATCTAAATTGTTATCCCATCCCTTGTATTCACCCATTTCTCCCTCCCTCCCACTTTCACCCTATTGCCCCCCTTCATGTCATGATCGAGGGGGACCTCCTCCATCACTGTATGATCCTAGGCTATCAAATCTCATCTTGGTAGCCTGTGTATCCTTTCTCCGAGTGCCACCAGGCCATGCAACCAAGGGGAAGTGGTCAAATATGGAGCACCAGAGTTTGTGTCAGAGTCAGTTCCCAACAGCACTTTAAATGTCTCTTTTTGTGTATCTGTGCCTTACTTTGTTTTCAGACTAGTCTGCAACTCCTTGTGTAGTTCAGCCTAGCACCAAATAGTGGATTATAGGAATATTTTATCCCAATAAACTTGGCTTTTTTTCTTTTAGACAATGTTTAGCAGTGTAGGTGAGGCTAGCCTAGAAGTCACTATCTTTCTGACCCCACCTCCATGCTAGTATCACACATGTGTGCCAGCATACTTGACTATTATGTTATTTCTTAAACCAATGAGTATTAATATTATGTATTTATTGTGCAGTATGGAATATTGTCAACATGATACATTAAAGAATGATTAATCAAGCTCAGCAACAAATCCAGAAATTGCACAGTCATTAGTTGGTGATGTGAACATTTAAAGTTTATCATGGATACTGGAGACAGGAGAATCTGGAGTTTACATATTAGGGGCCAGGAAAAGACTGAGTTGCTGAAGTATCTGCTGTTCAAGCATGGAGCTCTGAATTTGGATTCCCAGCACTCACATGAAAGCCTCACCTGTGGAGGAACTACAGACTTGGTTAAGGATATTTTGACAGGAAGATGCCTAGACTTCTGGACACCAGCTTAGTTGAAAGAATGAATGCAGGTTCAGTAAGATAGGCGGTCTCAAAAAGTAGGGTTGAGAGGGGCCAGTGAGATGGCTCATGGAAGAAAGTGCTTTGCACGAAGCCTTATGTATGACTTAAATTTGATCTCTCCCTGGAACCCACAGAAATGTGGAAGGAAAGAACAGGACCACAGAGTTACCTGACTTCATGTGTTGTAGCATGTTTGGATTTGAAGACAAGTCATATAAACATATGCACACAATGCTGTTTTTAAAAGGTGGAGAAACAAGAAAGGTAGTCTGACATTACATGAAGCTTTACTATACATATGGGTAACACCCATGCACACCAAACACATACAGTCAGACAACAGACAGACAGACAGACAGACACACACACACACATCCCCCACCACTAAGCATCATTGAAGAAGATAGTAGAATTCTACCTTTGGCTTATACATGCATGTATGCATGCACATACACATATAACAGAAATTCAAGATCATTCTCAGGTATATAGAAAGTGTGAGGCCAGATTAGCCAATATGGTGAATTGACTTCAAAGGAAATACAAATCAATTTTTAAAATTAACATTAAAAAACTTTAAGTAAAATGTAACATCAGTTGGATATGGTGGCACATGCCTTTAATCCCATCACTCATGAGGCAGGGGCAGGTAAGTTTCAGGCCAGATAGCAATACACAGAGAGACCCTGTCTTGTCTCCAGTTCCTCCTATATTCATCTTTCCCTCCTCCATTAAATATTTCCCTTATGCACCTTCCATTTTTAAATCATGGTCTTTTATTATTTAATTATTATCATGCATAAGAATGCAAATTATTAAATAAATATGACCTGTTGAATACCTTTGAGTTTGCTTGTATGTATCTGTTTTCAAATTTTATTGGATTTGTTCTTTGATGATTTCATGGGTTTGTATAGTGCATTTAGTTTATTCTTATTCCCCCAGACTCTCTTATTTTCCTTCAATACCTGTTATTTCCTCTTACTACCTATAGCTCCATTTCCCATATCCATGCCTTTTTGTTTTGTGCCCACTAATTTAAACCAAGACCATCTGTGTGGCTACTGGTTTGCATCTGTCCACTGGAGCTTGGTGGGATCACCATTTGGGTGCATGACAGAAAACAATGACAGCCTTTTCTAAAAAAAAAAAAATCAACACGCAATAGTTCAGCAGGGAGGAGCATGGCCCCCACATGGAATTGCTCCTTCTGGGATTGGCTGTTGACTCACCCAGACTTGTGCAGGCCCAGTGCAGAGAAGTGAGCTGCTGTGAGTTTATACATGAAGTGTCCCAGCCATGTCTGAAGACCACATTTCAAAATCCTTCCCTGTATCTTCAGCAACAACTGAAATAAATGTTAGTTACTAATGATTGTTACCAATCGTCCTATTCAATAGATTATTTCCCTTGTTTCTTTGAGACAGAGTGTCCCTGTGTAGCTCTGACTGCCCGGGACTGGTTATATAGACCATCCCTTGATCTTTGATTCACAGAGATCCACCCAACTCTGTCTCCTGAGTGATGAAAATAAATATGTGTGCCAATGAACTCAGCTCATGTATTAGATCTTCAAATGTCACTCCTGCCTCCTGAAATGGTCCCCTTGATTATTTTCTGCACATTCCCTCTGTTCTCCCTTTGACTAATCTGAGCCCTGCTCCTATGTAATGCACATCTGTGCACAAGTATCTGTGGAGAAGTATGTTTATACTTGAATCACATGAGTCACAGAGTTCATTCTTGTTGCATTTGCCCCATAATGAGTGATAAATGTGGTCTTCTCTTTCCCTCAGTGTCTCCAACTGGGGCTACAGGGTGGCCCAGAGTTTCGTGTTTGCCATTGAGGAGATTAATAGGAGTGCTCACTTGTTGCCCAATGTGACCCTGGGCTTCTCCATTCGAAACTCTGGGGACTCAGTGCATGGAGCCCTCCATGAGACGATGAGCTTCCTCACAGGGCAGGAGGAGCCCATCCCCAACTACGTGTGTCAGCATGGCTCTCCTCAGGCTGCACTGATTGGGGACACACGGTCATCGCTGTCTGTGTCCATGGCCAGACTTCTGGGGCTGTACAAGTTTCCTCAGGTGAGTCTCTCTAAGCATTATTTCTTCAGGAGTGTAGTCCAATCCCTTAATGATGATAGCGCAATGTATGGTGATGGTCACAGTAGTGAGGCGCTCCACTGTGGTGCCACGTCCCCTGAAATGTTATGCCTCTTCCTTCAGTAGATAGTATAGAGAGAACTATAGCCACTCTGCAATAAAAGGGAAAGTAAGAATTATTTTTAAATTTAAAAATATGTGTTAAAGATTTACTTATTTTAGTTTATGTGTAACAATATTTTGCCTTTATATGTATGTATATACATATGTATATGTAACACATGAGTTTACGTTGCTCATGGAGTTACAGATAATTTTTAGCTGCCCTGCTTGTGGTTGAAATTTAAAAATTTCAGAACTTTTGAAAAAGGGCATATCTTTTTAACTAGTCAGCTTCCTCTGTATTTAGTTACTAAATTGTTATAATGATTATTATTATTTATCTTTGAGAGAGAGAGAGAGAGAGAGAGAGAGAGAGAGAGAGAGAGAGAGAGATATGAGGTGGAAGTCAGAAGACAACTTTCCAGAGTCAATGTTTTTCTTTTACTGTGCTGGTTCTGGGCACTAAATTCAGGTTTCCAGGCTAAGTTGGAGAAACCTGCCCATTGTGATCCATGTTTCGAGTTTACAGTGAAACAAACTCATCAGCAAGCTGGTCTGACTGTATGAACTAGAGCTGGAATTTGCAACTATGGAATTGGGCTGATTCCACTTGCTTCCATGTATTATTTGATATTTCCTGAGACCTAACCATCAGTGACATTTCAACAGGGCTGGTCATATCTTATAGTCATCTCTTCAGTTCATGGTTTGTACTAGTGATTTGAAAATGATTAACCATTTAAGGTGAACAATTCAGTGACTTTCATCTCAGTGTTATTTCCATATTTAATTTGTTGAGATGTTAATCTTCCTCCTGAAGCACACTGGATACCAGTTCCCATCATTCCTAACCTATGGCCACTCCTAATGTAATTGCTGTCTCTGTGCATTTGGCTGTTCTGACCATTTCATATGAGTGGACTCACACTGTATGTAGATATCAGGACTGGCTGCCTTCACTGAGGATGCCTTCTAGGTTCATCCATGCTGTAGCATGTCACAGCACTTTGTTTCACAGCTCTGAGGGAGAAAGTCTCTAGGAAGTTGAGAGCCAAGAAATACCACAGTCACACTGGACAACCAACTTCACATGTGTGATTTATTGGGAGGGAAGAACCCAGGAGGCTGGCTGCCTCTGCTTATTTGAGATGTAGCAGAGAACTGAGCAGAAGACTGGGTTCATATAGTGTTTTGTGTGGGAGGGGTATCCTTCCAGGATGGAGATTTCCAATGTGGCAATTCTGTGCTTTCAAGATCAGAGCTTGTGGCAAACTCACAATTGGTGGCATTTCAAATCCTGGGTTTGGGTTTTGGGCTCTGTGTAGGGGTGAGGGTTGGGTCCAGATGTTAGGGCAGTTGAACGCCTTCAGGGGAGGGTCTGGCTACTCCTGTTCCTTGAGAGGCTTACATTTTAGTCCTTTTTATATCCTTTATATATTTCATTTTTGCATAAAATGGCAAGGACTATGTATTGCTTATCCATTTAATAATTCATATAACTTTGAACATGAAATTTGCTCACATGTTAAGAGACAACCCCCCCACCCGATGTGGACCTGTTTTTGGAAGGTGATGAATCCTTTTGGAGGCAGGTGGGCCTCAAGGTTCAATAGATGGTTCCACTTCCTGTATGTCCTCTGACTTCTGTACCACCAAGATATGAAGAGGTGAGGATTCCCAGGTCCACATCTGCCACTGCGGAGCAATCTGCAGCCATGTGCCCGCTGTTACACGGACTGTACTTTCTGATACTAGAAGCCTAAACCGACCCTTTCTTACTCAAGTTCCTTCTTGTCAGGTGTTTTGCCACAGCAGTGAGCAATCCCTACTCCCGCTGTTTCCTCTTTGGTGAGCTCATGCAGGCTGTCTCTATGGATATTCACATATAGGATACTTCATGCTTATATACTTTGGTTGTCTTAGAAATGTAGATCCAACTGCTGGGCCCAGGGGTAACTTTGTTGAATTATTTAAACAAACACTACAATATTAATTAGCTTTTCCTCCCTGTGACAGCCATATCTGAGAGAAACAAATAAAAAGAGAAAAGATTTATTTTGGCCCGGGTGCTGATGTTTCACACCCTTGTCATCTGATGCCATGTTTTCTGGGTCTGTGGCAGAAGTGAGGTGGGGCAGACACCCCAGTTCTCAAGAGCCATAGATATATAGGGGTGGGAGACCAAGTACAGCTCACCAGGACATAGCTTCAGAGATCTGATGCCTCCAAGCAGCTTCCACCGATTTTCCACGGGGTCTAGAAAATTGCTATCCCTAGAAACCTATTAAAGGATTAACCCTTTGTATAGATTATAACCCTCAGGATGCAATAATTTCCCAGAAGGCCATCTGCTGGGAACCAAGTTCCCAACATGTGAATCTTCTTGTCACATCTCAGATTCTAACCATCATCATCACAGCATGGTTTGCAAGCGGCTCAGTTGCTAGATCACTAGCCTAGCACACAGAGGCCCTGGGTGTGATCTGTAGTGCCCCATGCCCTACAGCAGTGTGGAGGTGGAGACAGGAGGATCCAACGTGCAGCACTCTCCTTAGCTATATAGTGAGATTGAGGCCAGCCTTGTCTAGTGTAGATTTTTTTAAATTAAAATAAAAAATACGTATCCATGCATTAAATTAACATACACATTGTATGAAGATTCAGGTTTAAAAACATTTGCTTTTGATTTTAAGGTTTATACATTTGGTTAAATTCCAGTATCCTTTGGATGTCCCACATTTGTTCATTTTCCTCCTTCCTGGAGGAGCATCCCCTTTCCTGTGAAGCTGAGACCATGTAACTCACAGGACTATATCCAAGGGCTGATGTATAACCGTGTGTGCATAGTATCTTACTAAAGTGCTCAGAACTGGAGGTTTCTGTAAGGCATGTAAATTTGTTATTTTTAGATACAGAGTCTTACCCGGAAAACAAATATGGCTTAGAACTCAGCATTTAGATCAGGATGGCCTTGAGTATGCAGCAGCCTTCTCCTGCCTCAGCTTCCCAAGTGTTGCATTACATGTGTGTTTCACCATGCCTGGATCTAAGGAAGGTTTCTTTCTTTCTGTGAAATTATCGCATAGTTAATGCATTTGCCTTCGTCTCCGTGAGTGTACATCTGTGTGTGTTTGTCTGTGTATTAATGAGTGTGTAAGTATGTCAACCGTTGTGTACAGGTGGAGGCAAGAGGAAGGCATCACTTTACCTCTACCTTTGAGTCAAGTTTTCACCCTGAATCTAGGGCCCCTTACTTTTTTTTTGCTATACAAAGAGCTATTAAGCTCCCTCTAGCCTTCTTTATGGACCCATCTGGGAGCTTAGGTTACTGCTATGAAGGGGATGCCCAGATTGTTACATGAGTGCTAGTGTGTGAGCTACAATCCTCATGATTTTGCAGCAAGTACTTTTAGCCATTGTGGTATGTCTCCATCACCTCAAATTTAGTAATACTTAAATGACTAGAAAGTTCAATTTTATCCTCTGTACTTGGTGTCTCACCCAATACCAAACTTCCTTTCTGCCTTTGCATCTCTCTGTCTTTCTGTTTCTGTCTCTGTCTCTGTGTCTCTGTTTCTGTCTCTCTGTCTCTGTGTCTGTCTGTCTCTCTCTCTCTGTCTCTGCCTGTCTCTGTCTCTGTTTCTCTGTCTCTGTCTCTGTCTCTCTGTCTCTCTCTCTCTCTCTCACTCTCTCTGTCTGTGTTAGTGCATGCTGTGCACCATGCCCACTTTGAGGCAGCATCTCCCTGTCACCCTGCCTGCTCTTGACACCTTGGTCCTCTTCCTTCAGACTCCTGAGTGATGTTATGTATCATGCCCAGAAGATAAAATTGTTATATCGAACATAATAGCATCTTGTTTTCCACCTTTTAGGGCTGAAAGATAAGCTTCAGTTAATTTTGAATCCCAGAGACTAGAGAGAGGGCTCAGAGGTTAAGAGCAATGGCTGCTCTTGCAAAGGGCATAAGTTTGTTTCTCATCCCTTGTATAAAGACCCACAACTATCTTAAACTACATTTTCAGAAATGGGACTCCATCTTTTGTCCTCCATGGGCAGCAGACAGACATGTGATGCACAATCACACATGTGGGCAGAGTACACATACAGGGCAATAATAGAAATTTGAGTTTCAGAGAAACAATTAAGTTTGTCCCAATGTGTATATCAATGTAACTTGTTTTCAATTATTAATGTGAGTTTCATGGATAAACTTGTAAAAAGTGATCTTTTTTGTCTGCAATCCAAAATTAACGGGACTCTTTCTATTTTATTTCCCAGTGTGGTCAGACCACTTACATGAATTTGAGTCAGCTGTATCCCTCCACAGTAACCAACCAGACTCTAGGGCAATTGTGTTAAGACATGAAAACCTTTACACACCTTTTAGTGGCCAGAGAAGTTTTCTACTCATCCTTGCAGTGTAAGCAGTCACATACTTTGCCTCTAAAAAAAGGAAAATAAAACCCCACAGACTCAGAATGCCATCTGTCACATCTCCAAGAATTGTCTCTTTTGAGGGCATGGTGCCATCTTTTCCTGACATATTGACATACCACATTCTGACTTCTCTCAAACCTGGGAAATCACACAATGCAGATCAGCTGAGAGCCCATAATTTGTTAGGCTCTTGTTGAGGACAGCAAGATCACTCGTCAGGTAAAGACGCTTGCTACCAAGCCTGATGACTTGTGTTTGAGCCTTTTGAACTTACCTGGTGGAAGAAGAAAACCAGCTCCCAGAATATGTCTTCTGATCTCTGCACACGTATCATTTTACACACACACACACACACACACACACACACACACACACACACGCACACACACAGACACACACACGCACACACGCACACACATTTTCTAAAGAACAACCTCACAGCTCTGTGCAAAGCAGAGTTGTTGGTACCAAGTAGGAGGTGGGGGCAGTGCAAGGAACAGAAGCTGAGAAAACAAGTAAAGCTATCCCACAGGGCGTGTCTGGGATGGTGGCCAGCGAAGGGGACACAGATGCTTGGTAGAAGCAGCACAATTTCCAGAGAATGATATAAGTCCTTTATGAAACTTCTTCTCTATATTTTAGACCTTAACATACACTCACATGTATGTGTATATGTCTGTGTGAGCCTATGCTACAGATGTGGGAGGAAGCCAGAAGCAGGTGTCAGATTTCCTTGAGCTAGAGTTACAGGCATTTGCGGGCCACTTGTTTTGGGTGTTGGGAATCAAATGTGGCTCCCCTACAAGAACAAGAAGGGCTCTGAAGTGCGGAGCCACCTCTCCAAACCCTCCTTCCCACATTCGATCTAGACCACCATGTGCACCTGCGCTGTGGATCTCATCCACTCTCATATTGGCTGGCTCTTCCTTGATAGGTCAGTCATGGATCCTCCCTACCCAGCCTGAGTGACAAGATCCAGTTCCCTTCCTTCCTTCGGACTGAAACAAGTGACCTTATATCCTCCCGTGCAGTTACTCAGCTGATAATTCACTTCCACTGGTCCTGGGTGATCATTCTGGCCAATGATGATGACTTTGGGCAGCAGGCCAGCTCTCTAGCCACTGAGGTGCTGATAGCCAAAGGAGTTTGCATTGAGTTCCACGTCCATATCCCTTCTGATCAGTCCTTGGGGAAGATTGAAGAGACTGTCCAGAAGATGCAGAAATGCACCGCCAAGGCTGTTCTGGTTTTTCTAAGCAACTCGGATTTCCAGCTCATCCTGTATGGCTTACTGGGTGTAAATGTCTCAGGCCAGGTGTGGGTCAGCAAGGACACTTTGCACATGGCTCTCGCTCTGTCCATTTCAGGCATTTCTCGGGTCTTGCAAGGCACATTTGGCCTTCTGACTCACAGCAGCAGGGCAATTGGCTTCTCTGAGTTTCTTGCTCAGCTGCGTCCCAGCCAGACCCCAGAAGACATGTTTATAAAGAAGTTCTGGGAGTTCACCTTTGATTGTTCATGGCCTCAGCAGAACAGCACGGTGACTGAGGGAGTTCAGTTCTGCTCTGGGAATGAGAGTCTTCAAAACAAGCAACATCCTTTTCCAGACGTGAGCAAAACTGATGCTGCCTATGCAGCTGTCTACAGCATTGCTCATGCCCTGCATGATGTGATAGCCTGTGGGCATCAGGATGGGAAAAGCACAGACTCCAAGGATTTCCAGCCTTGGCAGGTGAGAGACAGATATGGTGTGGACGATTCAGTGATGGTTGGAGTACAGGACATGGGCTTTCACTAAGCCTTAGAGGTGCAGCAGACTTTATGTTCTCACACAGGTCAGCTTATCCTTGCAACAGAAAGGCATGTTAGAAGCAGCAATGGACAAGTGGCCCATGCTATGTATGTGATCTCAGATGAGTCCTTTCCAAGTGGGGTTGATCGACTCAGCAAGTCCAGGTTTCACTGTAAAACTAATATTTCAGGGAACAGTAAACAGATTATTTAATGTCCCAAATTTGAGCTTTTGTAAACAGTAGTTACATTTTCATATATTCAGGCTGCAAATCAGAATTTCAAACAGACATAAAATACCATTTATTCATTTTTGCTTCCTTGACGGTGGGGTCCTTGGGGTAGGTGTATACACATGTGTACATCCATTGTAAGTTCTGAGGATGATGTGAGAAATTACCTTTCAAGCACTCTTCTACCTTATTGTTTGGGTCATGGCCTCTCACTCAAACCTAGAACTTTTTGATGTGGCTAGTCCTGCTAGTGAGCTTTCTCTTGGCCTCTCCTATCTTTACATTACGAGGCTGTAATTACAGAGGGGCTCCCACAATGGCCTTTAGGTTGGTTTGGGTGTCTGAAATCCTATCTTCAAGCTTGTATGGCAACCTCTGTGCCCTTACCTATTTTTTTATTTTAAAGTATTTTTTGAAAATTTCATAAATTTAAATAATGCGTTTTGTTTGTTTTGGTCCCAGCCTGTCTACATAAAACCCTGGGGACAGTCCATGGCCAGTCTACAATTTTTTCCTTTTCTTCCACAGCTGCTTCATGCCCTCAGAAATGTGCACTTCAAGACTCCTGATGGAATCGAGATTATCTTTGATGCCAATGGGGATTTGGTGTCAAAATTTGATATTCTTCAAGGGCAGAAGACCCCTGAGGGTGTATTCCATTTGGTCAACATAGGCACGATAGACCCTCAAGCTTCTTCAGGGAACAAAATGGTGGTCCAGTTGAAGGAGGATCTCCAAGTGAGTTGCCTGAATGCAGAGCTTGTCCTAGAGTGTTAAAGTCCCTGGGAAATTCCAAGTTCAGGGTTCCCCATCCCTCCTTGTGCATGAAGTGGACGTGGCTCTGGATTGGGCTGGTCAGTTATAACTGATGAAGCTCTTTACCTTATAAGAGATCTTTCTCTGAATGATACTTACTGAGCAGAAAAATAAATATGCCCCAGTTTCTGTTGGAGAGATGGCTCAGTAGTTAAAGTTGTTTGCTACACAAGCACAAAGAGCAGACTGTGGTCCTGCAGAGCGCTTGTCCATGCTGAGTGGGCAGTGCGGTACCTGTAATTTCATTCTTGGAAGTTGGAGGCAAGGAGATGCCAAAGCAAGTCAGTTAGTAAGACAACCATATCAATGAACTGTGGGATTTTACTTTGAGCCTCTGCCTCAATGTGCATAGTGGAAAAGCAATAGAGGATGATTCCCAACACTAACCTTGGGCCTCAAGATGCGCTTGTAACATAGATGCTTATCATCCTACATAGATGTAGAAAGGCACATACACATATTTACACCATAAAAAACTCATGAAAATGGTGAATGCACATACCAGACTCTCAGAATTGAATCAGAATGTGCATTTTGTGACATTTTGAGGGTTATTTCATTATCTATGTTAGGACCTGCTCAGTGAAGAGGAAGGTAGAGACACACTAAGCACTGTGTGTTTACTTTGTGTGTTCGATTTTACTTCACTATGAAAAATCCCTGAGAAACAGTATGAAGTAAGGAAAGGTTTTTATTGGCTCACCATTTAAGAGGTCCAGGGCCAGAATGACCCATTGTTTTGGTCGTGTGAGGTTGAGGCAGTATGTCATGACAGCAGACATGTGTGGTGAAAGAGCTTGTCCAACTTATGGTGGCCAATAACTGGAGAGGTGGGGTTAGAGATAGATATGGTAGGTGGACAAGTTACATCTAACCAGTGCATAGCCCCAAAACACACTTCCTTCCTTCAGGCCCCACTCCTGTTTTCAACATCCACAATAGTTCTTCAAGTCATGAATCCACTGAGGAATTAATCCATTGACTAGGTCAGATGCACCAAGATGTAATCATTCTTCACAAACCCACCATCTGGTGACTAGCAGAACACACAAGACTTTGGAAAACATTTGGTGCTCAAACCCTGATGATTACTAACACAACCATCAGCTGTTTTGAGATAGGCATGCTTATGCCTGCTGTCTGTTGCAGAGAAAAGAAATGTCTCAGCTTCCTGTTGTGTGCCAGTGGACAAGAGTCTCTTCCCCTTTAAAATTGTCTAACTTTATTCTGGTGGCGTCTCCAGTCAATGGTGGCCTCAAGGCTTTTCACATGACAAGGAGGTTCCCGTTCTGGCACTTCTGAAGAGTAAAGGAGACCCGCCAGGTGGCCAGAGGCTTCTGTTCATGTACCTTTAAATGGAGGTCATCCCACATGAATGAGAAAACTAGTTCATGTGCTGTGAAAGTGTGTGTGTGTGTGTGTGTGTGTGTGTGTGTGTGTGTGTGTGTGTATGTGCACCTGTTTGCGTGGGGTGTGTGTGCACATTCATGTGTGTGTGCACATTTATGTGTGTGTGCACATTTGTGTGTGTGTGCATTCATGTGTGTGTGTGTGTGTGTGCTTGCATGCATGTTGAGGGAACCAATACATACAATTTTTCTCATGCTGAAGCCAGAGGATACTTTATTATTTGAGTGTAAACAAAACAACAGCGTAGCCAAACTGTAAATCTCAACAGCTTCCCAGAGTAAGGGAATGGGGTGGAGGATGTGCGAAGGCCATATCTTCTGAGTTAGTCACATTGGCCAGCACAATGCCAGAAGTCTGCATGGAGCGTTAGAGAAAGAAAATGAAAGTTGAGAGTAACAAGGGAGGCATACCTCGGGCTATGACTCTACCCAAAGAAGAGAAAAGGAGACAAAAGAAGGGAAAGGAAAAACACTGGATTTCTGAGTAACTGAGACAAGGAGGCTGACTTGACAAAATGATGTGGTAGCTTTTTTGTAATGTCTGTCAATACTTACAGTTCTTTTTCCTATATACGGTATATGTATATTTACATACAAATATTTATATATTTGTGTCTTATGTGTGTAACTGGTGCCTGCCATGGCCAGAAGAGAGACTTGAATCCTCTGGAACTGGCATTATAATATGGGGTGCTATGTGGGTGGTAGGAACTGAACCCTGCTCTTCTGGATAAGTGGCCTGTAATTCTGAGAGCTGGGCCATCGTTCTAGCCCACATACCTTCAATACCTGATGTAGATGCCACAGGTAGATTGGAAAGACAATACATAACATGGTATAGCTAAGTTTTTGAAGTCCTTAGCCAAGTAAGTTAGATCAAGCTCTTTCTCTATTACATACAATGGTACCTGTCCCATCCGGCATCTCTTAGAGATGTTTTATGAAAGGCATCTCATATACTGGAGCTGGTTAGTCTGCTCCTGAGGGTGAGGTCAAGAATCTGTATCCCTGGAGATGCACTAATGACACTATGTTCACTGTTACCAGGTGCCCACCTCCATCTGCAGTGAAAGCTGCCTTCCAGGGTTCAGCCAAGTTGCCCGTCTCGGAGTCCCCCACTGCTGTTTTGATTGCAGTCGCTGCCCCGAGGGACACTTTGCAGACCAAAGAGGTAATGGCATGTGGAACTGGAATCTGAGGGGTCCACTGGGCACTGTGAGTCTTCTCGTGGAATCATCCATCATCTCAGTTACCTTTCTACTGCTGTGAATATCCACCATGAGCAGGGCAGCTTCTACAGGAAAAGCTGTGATAATCATGGCAGGAGGCATGGTGGCAAGCAGGAAGGCATGATGCCCCAGCAGTAGCTGAGAGCTTTCAGTGTGGTCCACCAGCAGCAGACGAGCAGCAATGTGGAGAGTGGGCCTGGTGTGGGATTTTGAGTTCTCAATGGCTACCCCCACTGACACACCTCCTCCAACAAGGCTACACCTCCCAATCATCCCAACAGTCCATCAAGTAGGAAACAAACATTCAAATATATGATCCTATGGGGCCAAGGCTACACAGAGAAATCTTGTCTTGAGCAAACAAATACAAAGAAAAAAATTAAAGGAAACATGACATAAGCTGCTTCCATAAGGGTTGCAGGTTTATAATCTCAGCTCTTAAGAGGGTGAGGGAAGAGGCTTAGGAATTCATGTTCATCCTCTGCTGCTCAGCCGGTTCAAGGCCATCCTGACTTACCGGAAATATTTTTTCAAAAGAAACAAATGCCTTCTTTTAGGATATACAATGTGAGTTCCTGCTTTGTGCCACCTCTGATACCACAAATTCCATCACTGGTCACAAAGAAGAGTTAATCTCTCTCTCTCTCTCTCTCTCTCTCTCTCTCTCTCTCTCTCTCTCTCTCTCCCTCTCTCTCTCTCTCTCTCTCTCTCTGTCTAATCTATTAATTGATGGAAAAGCTGTAAGGGCAGTTAGTGTTTGGGCCACATTCCTTCAGCGTTGGTGTAGCTCTTATGGTGTTGCAGAAATGGTGTCTGTGTGTCTCCCATAGACATGAAGAGATGTCTTCAGTGCTCCAAGGAGCAGTACTCGAGTCACACCAGAGACCGTTGCCTGCCCAGGACAGAGATCTTCCTGGCCTTTGAGGAACCACTGGGATTCATACTGGCCCTGGTGTCAATCTTCCTATGCGGTATGGCTGTCCTGGTCCTTGGGGTGTTCCTGAAGCATCGGGACACACCTGTGGTGAGGGCCAACAACAGAGCTCTCAGCTACTTACTCCTGATCTCTCTTTCCCTCTGTGCCCTGTGTGCCTTGCTGTTCCTAGGCCGACCCACTGTCACCACGTGCCTCCTCCGTCAGACCACCTTTGCCGTGGTGTTCACGGTGGCTGTCTCCTCTGTTCTGGCCAAGACTGTCACAGTGGTCCTGGCCTTCAGGGTCACCAGGCCAGGGGGCAGGATCCGGGTGTGCCTGAGCCCTGGTGCTTCCTCCTCAGTGGTCCTCATTGCTTCCTTAATTCAGGTTGTTCTTTGTGGGGTCTGGTTGGCCACCTCCCCACCGTTCCCACACAGGGACATGGTGTCAGAACCTCAGCACATTGTCATCCAGTGCCAGGAGGGTTCTGGCACCATCTTCTTCTGTGTGCTTGGCTACTTGGGTTTCCTGGCAGCAGGTACCTTCTCTGTGGCTTTTCTGGCCAGAGCCTTGCCAGATGTCTTCAATGAGACAAAGTTCCTCACCTTCAGCATGCTGCTGTTCTGCAGTGTCTGGACAGCCTTCCTGCCCCTGTACCACAGTGCCCGGGGCAAGTCCACTGTGGCAGTAGAGATCTTCTCCATCCTGGCCTCCACTGCTGGGCTTCTGGGTGGCATTTTCATCCCCAAGTGCTACATCATCTTGCTGAAGCCCGAGAAGAACACTCCTGCCTGGCAAGTCCAAGGCCATCAGGCACAGCTGGATAGGAAAGGTGCGGTGCTCCAGAGAAGGTGTCTTCCCGGGTCCACACCACAAAGCCTCATGACTTAGTGCCCGGCACTGTCACCAGGACCTCCTGCATGGTTCTGGCTCACTGCTTCTCTGTGGATGTAGTTATTTAAAGGACAGCTCAAGATGAAAGTGAGATACTGAGAATAAAAAACCAATAACTGCTGTTTTTAGAGTGGACATATAGATGGTCAATGACTGTTTTCTCCATATGTACTGCTAAAAGTTATTGCAAGTGGGTATAGAAGGCCGCATATATGCTAAGCGTTACTGGAAGTGGTTATAGAAGGCCCCATATATGCTAAAAATTATTGCAAGTGGGCAATGAAGACACATAATGCTAAAAGATATTGGAAGTGGGGAAAGAAGGACCTGAATAGGAAAGGAGCTTCATAAGACACCAACAGCGCCAACAAATCTCGGCCATGCCGGGCAGGGTGACTGATGCACCAACCAAGGACCAGGTGTGGTTAGGACCTAAGTACCCTGCCCAGGTGTAGGCAATAGGTAGCTCAGTATCAATGTAGGTCACCTAATAAGGATGCCAGGACTGTCTCTTGCATATTACCAAGTTGTCTTTTTTGTCTGAGAGGTGCAGAACTGGGGATTGAACCTTTCACTGAGAGTTCCTTCAGGGACTTACCATGTGACTTAGCAATCTCAGTCTTAGACATGTTCCCAAGAAAAATAAATCATGTATGTTAAAGACTATAAACGAATCTTTGTAGAAGCATTATTTATATACTAAAAGTTGAAATACTTTTTATGTTATGTAGTTGATGAATCTTTGCTGTGGCTTAGGCAATGACTAAGATATTATTCAGGATATGAAAAAATGTAAGAATAATAAGAATGCTGTGTAATTCATGGTTATGCCTTGTGAATTTTATACTGAGTTGTCGAATCCAGTCAAAGAAAATCATACATCTTAAACTCCACTTTATGAAATACCCTCAAGAAGTGAACCCATAGAGAAATATATCAGACTGCTAATCTCTTGAGTTTTGTCATGGAGATTAGAGATGAGGAGTGAAGACTAGTTGGTGCAGTATTTCTTTCTGATGTGAGAAGTTCTAAAATGCTAGGTGGGACCCAAGAGATGGCTTGGTGTTGAAGAATACTTATAGCTCTGCCAGAGAACCTCTGCTTGGTTGCCTGAACACGTGTGAGCCAGCTCGCAGCCACTTGCAAATCTCACTCCATGGAAACCACCACCTCTGGCCTCTGTGTGCACAGGCACTCATACACGCACACCACTTCCCACATGTATCCAAGAGTTAAAAAGTATTCATTACTAGTTATAAGAGAAAACAGATATAGTAGATTGTCCTCTCCTTTTATTCATTATTTGAGGCAATCTGGCTGGCTTCCTACTTGGAGTACTCCTCCTGCTTCTGCCTCCTGAGTACTGGGATCTAAGTGTGCTCCCACATATGGAAAATTATATAGTGGATATGGATGAATTGTACACTGTGTGAATTATTGCTCAATAAAACTAGTATGAAAATGAATTATCAATGTATTACATAATGTTCCTCATATTCTTATTTCTGGGAAAAGGCCCAACTATTGGAAGTGAATTCTAAATAAGTATAGTGTTATATATGAGTGAGCTGGAATTATTACTGACATATTCTATATCCTTGTAGTTTTATGTTTATTGATTCCTAGATTGGTGTGTTTGTGTGTGTTCCCTCTGTGTTTGTGTCTGTTTCTTTGGGCATGGACATGCCACAGCACATATTTGGAGTTCAGAGGGCAAGTTTCAGATGTCAGTTCTCTCCAGTGAGTAGATTTGTGGATTGAGTTGGGGTCCTTTGGCTTAGTAGCAGGAGCCTTTAACTTCAATAGTGGGATTATGCTATAAAATTATACTTATCATTTGGAATAACAAAGCCCAGAATTTGCCTTGTTACATAGAAATACTCTCCTGTGTATGTATGAACTCTGTGTGTGTGTGTTTGTGTGTGTGAGTTGCCATTGCTTGTATGTGGAGTCAGGGGACAACTTTGTGGAGTTGTTTCTCTTCTTCTGTGCTTATATGTGTTCATGATATCAGAGGTCGTCAAGTTTGTCTATTAAATGAGTCTACCTGCTGAGCCATCTACTGGGCTTCGTATTTGTTTTTTGAAGGAGAGATAAACCTGTTTTTTAGGATCCCAAGTGTGGGATTGGAACGGTCTTGTGAAAAAAAAAACAGGTGAGGTTAATCCACTAAAAGACCAACCACCTCATGCAGGAGTTTGATTGTTGCCAGCTGAAAAGATCCCGTGAACAAACTCTGGCAGGAGATATATAAATGAGCCCAGAACTGGAGGTGGGGCTTTTTGGAGACTTGGGATAGTTTTGGGTGCTCGTTGCTTCACTTGGAGACACAGCTAAAGAGAACCACTTGAGGGAAGGCCTCAAGGCTCTGGCTCCTGCTGAGGTTCAGGGTTCTGGTTACTCTAGGTTCCAGCAGAAGAAATCCTGCAGATGGTGCCCGGAGAATTGGTCCTTGGAACTGATATCCTTATGGTTTTGTTATTGTGTCCATTAATCCTCATTTCCTATTGTCTTGGTTAGTCGGGTTATAAGTTACCTATATTCGGTCACTAAGTTGTTCATAAAATATATTAGTTAAAAAAATTGAACGTACAGTTTTGCAATACAGATAAATGTCTCAGGAGCCTGGAAGAATAGGGCATGACTCCAGGATGACAGGGGCATTCATCGTTTTCTGCAGTTTGGTTTTGTGTGTGTCCAAATTCTCCATCATAAAACATTTCAGAATCTTTTCTAAGGAACTGCAATGACCACTAAGAATGACCACTATGCTAGAAACATGGCGGGGCATGCGGGGCTGTAGTGATTGACCTACCTACTAAAAATATTTCCCTTTCAGCTACTGGACATGTTGCTTCCTATACCCACCTGGGGCCTTTCTACAAACCAGTGCCCTGAGCACCCTGGGCACAGCTGCTCCTTCCCTTGCAGGCCCCTCAGGAGACAGTTGTGCCCATTGCCGCTCTTCTTATAGTCGCAGGTGATGCCAAGATCTGTATCCCTGGATGCAGAGAGGCTAGGAACCCTCAGGAGAAGGGATACAACTTCTAATGGCTCTGGGGTTTTGTGGCCACCCAGTCCTCCCACCTTCTCAGGATCAATAATCTCCACACAGCCTGTGGGCCTAGATTTCCCAGTGTGGCTTAGCCTCAGGGACTTGATCAATGGCTATATTCCAGATAAAGGCCTCCTTCACTGCTTGCCACTGCCCCATATGGGGCTGTCCTGTCCTTGGCAGTGTGGCTCTCAGCAGGCATGTGGCTGTGTGCCCTCCTTTCTCTTCTGTTTGTCTGTGTCTCTGGGTCTGCCTTTCCTGGCCCGAGATCCTGGCTGTTGCCAAGGCAGAGGCCTCGCTTTGACCGTCCTGGAGATGTCATGGTGGGGGGCAGCTTCTGCATCCTTCGCTTCTCTAATGGTACCATGTGTGATTTCAGTGCCCCACCGGCTGGGGTGCAGGCTTCAAGGTATGTCCTTGCTGAGGGGCAGCAGTGTCTGAAAGCAGCTTGAAAAGTTGTTTGAAGCCTCGGAGAAGGGTTGATTCTCTGAATCCCAGCTAGATGGCCACCCCCATTCTCTGTGTAGAAAGTAATAGCTCTGTAGCTCTCCTTTTGCACTGTCTCTCTTCCTCTATCTTTCTTATTTGTACCATAGGCTGCTCCTGCACTGACTGTAGTGTGTGCGCACCTCAGTGAGGGAGGATTCTTGAGTTTTTGTGTGTCCTTGCTACCCATACGAGCATCTAGGCAGGTGTGTGTGCTGAATGACTAAATGTGTAATTAGTACGTTGTTCGTCAGTCATCAGGACCCATGGTCCTTCTCTAGTGTATTTCTTCTGCTCTTATTCGTCATGAGGTTCATGTTGCCTCAGTTTTCTAGGTAATCAGTGCTGACCTTGAAGTTCTGATCTTCCTGCCTCCACCTTCTCGGTCCTGTGACTATAGACATGTACTTCCACAGTTGGCTTCTGAGGCTCAAATTCCATGAAGTGAGCCATAGCTAAAAGCTTCCTTTGCCCATTCTTGTTCCAGATTTTTAACTACTGTTGCACACAGTAGTTCCCAACTCAGCCTTATGGTTTATATTATTATTTTTAAAGTCTTAATATCCTTCCTTTTTTTTAATAGTTGCTGTGGTGAGCATGGCCTTTCCCCACCATAAGGAAATACACCCATGCACAACATAGACAAAAGACACAGAGACACAGACACGGACAGACACACACACAGACACAGACATACACAGAATCACCCACACACACACAGACACACAGCTTGACACAGACACAGACACACAGGCACACATTCCCACACACAGACATGCACAGAAACACACTGACACAGACACATACATGCACACACAAACACACACAGACACAGACATACCTCACACAAGTACACAGACACACACATACTCATCCCACACTAAGCATATTTGACAATGATACCAGAGGCTAACATCTGGCTTACATATGTGTGTGTGCCTATACACATGTAAAAGACGTTCAAGGTCATTCTCAGCTTTCTAGTGAGGTGGAGGTTAGATTAGCTGATGTGGAATCTTTTCCTCACCTAAAGTCAAATGTACTCTCAGCATTAACATATTTAACATTTAACTGAGGCATACAACTTCATTTGGACATGGGGGCATCTGCCTTTTATCCTAGGTTTCAGGTCCTGGGTAAGCAGGTGGATCTCTGTGCATTCCAGGCTAGGTAGCAATATAGAGAGAGATCTTTTCTCACTATCTATCTCTATCTATCTGTCTATCTATCTATCTATCTCTCTGTCTATCTATCTATCTATCTGTCTATCTATCTATCTATCTATCTATCTATCTATCATCTATCTATCTATCTATCTTTATTGTATGCATCCCATATGCACCCCTTTCAAATTCATGTCTTTTTTTAAATTATTGTTGTTGAACAAATGTTCCAATAAATATATGAAAAATATCTAAATGTGATGTGTTGCACAATCTTGGTGTTGCTTGTATGCATATGCATTACAGTTTATTAGATTTACTCTTTGAGAATTTTATATGTTCATATAGTGCATTTAGTTAATTCTCGTTCTCCCATCTTCTGTTATTTTCCTTCCATACCTCTCATTTTTTATTCCTCTCTGCAGATTGATTTCTGAAATTGATGCCTTTTGGTTTTGTACCCATTGATAGTAGTCAGGGTCATATGTGTGGCTTCTAGTTTGGACCTGTCCACTGGGGCTGATCAGGTCAATATGTGGGTGCATAGAGAGAAAATGACAGCCTTCCTACCCACCAAATACATCAGTTGCCAATAGTTCAGCAGGGAGGAGCAGTGTCCCACGTGAAATTGCCCCACCCATGTTGGCTGTTGAAGGCTCAGGCTTGTGCATTCCCAGTGCAGGCAGTTGAGCTGCTGTGAGATCATGTGTGCAGTGTCTTAGTCATGACTGAAGACCACATTTCAAATCCCTTCCCTCTATCTTCTGGATCTTCTGAAATCAATGTTAGGTACAAGTAACTGTATCCAACCACACCATTCAATAGATTATTTTCCTTGTTTCCTTGAGACAGGGTGTTCTGTGTAGTTCTGGCTGCCTGGGAGTAGCTATGTAGACAATGCTCTGGTCTGTGACTCACAGAGCCTCTGTCTCTTGACAGCTGAGAATAAACATGGGTGCCATCAAAGCCAGCTTATGCACTAGATCTCCAAATATTGCTCCTGTCTAGAAACTGATCCCTTTGGTTACCTTCTGCACATTCCCTGTGGACTCCCTTGGACTGTTCTGAGTCCTGCTTTTATGCACATCTGTGCACAAGCATCTGTGGAAAAGTATATTTATACTTGAATCACTTGAGTCACAGAGTTTATTCTTGTTGCATTTACCCCATAATGAGTGATAAATGTGGTCTTCTCTTTTCCTCAGTGTCTCCAACTGGGGCTACAGGGTGGCCCAGAGTTTCGTGTTTGCCATTGAGGAGATTAATAGGAGTGCTCACTTATTGCCCAATGTGACCCTGGGCTTCTCCATTCGAAACTCTGGGGACTCAGTGCATGGAGCCCTCCACGAGACGATGAGCTTCCTCACGGGGCAGGAGGAGCCCATCCCCAACTACATGTGTCAGCACGGCTCTCCTCAGGCTGCGCTGATTGGGGACACACGGTCATCGCTGTCTGTGTCCATGGCCAGACTTCTGGGGCTGTACAAGTTTCCTCAGGTGAGTTGCTCATAGCCTTATTCTTTCATTAGTGCAGTGCCATCCCTTAGTGATGATGTGAAATTGATGGTGGTCACAGTAGTGTGGAGCTTCACTGTGGCGCCAGGTTCCCTGAAATGTTTTCCACTTCCAACCTGGTCCTCTTCTCCATGTCTGTGTAGTTTAGAAGAGAACTATAGCCCCCCTGCATTGACAAGGAAACTGAGGATAATATAAAATTCAAATCTATATTTCTAAAAATTTACTTATTTTATCTTATATATGAATCTTTTGTGTACACACACACACGTGCGCACACACACAAACACGCACATATGTGTTTACCGAGTATCTATTGAAATCAGAAAAAGATATTGGAGCTGCAGTTACTGATGTGTTTTATCTGCTATTTGTGTTCTGCCAATTGAACTCAGGATCTCTAAAATAGTAGCAAATATCCACCTATCTTGGCCTATGAGTTTTGCTATGCAGTTGCAAATCACACAAATGTGTCTAGCTTTAGGTCCAGGAAAGCCTCTTCTGGCTTCCTCCCACACCTGTGGCACAAAGTCACAAAGACATATACACACATATGAGTTTGCTGTATGCAGTCTTCATGGAGCTGAGGTGACAGGTTTAAAGGGTGTCACCAAATTGTTACATATGTACGTGGATCTGAGCTCCTATACTTTTGGTTTTGTCGCAAGTGCTTTTATCCATTGAGCCTTCTCTCTTTCCTCTCAGATTTAGGTATGTTTAAAGCAGTAGAAAATCCACATTTCTACTCTGTACATGATGACACAGCCAATGCCAATCTTCATTTTTGTTTTTAAGGTGTGTGTGTGTTTGTGTGGTGTGTGTGTGTGTGGTGTGTGTGTGTGTGTGTGTGTGTGTGTGTGTGTGTGTGTTGAGGCAGCATTTCTCCATGTAACCCAGGCTGCCCTAGAGCTCTTGATCCTTTATCCTCAGATTCCTGTGTGCTGTGCACTATCATGCCCAGAACAAAAACTTGATGTTTATAAACTATGTCAAGAATTTTTCTTTTTCATCTTGTAGGGCTGCAAGGGAAGCCTTAGTTAAATTTGAATTCCAGGGTGTGGCGAGATGACTCAGAGGTTAAACGAACTGGCTGCTTCTTGCAGAGGACATAAGTTGGATTCCCACTACACATGTGGAGTCTCACAATCATCCTAAACAACATTTCCATCAATGAGACTTCTGATTCTGTCCTTCATGAGCAGGAGACATACATGTAGTGCACAGTCATACATGCAGGCAAAACACTCATACATGGAAAATAATAAAAATTAGAGTTAAAGAGAAACAATCATTTTTAGTCTAAGTTTGTCCAAATATTTCTATTAAAATATGATTTGTTTTCAGTTAATCATGTGTGTTTCATGGGATAAACTTATACTTAAAACATCATTGTTTGTCTACAATCCAAATGTAACTTTAATTTTTAATCTTTAATATTATTGCCTCTTCTACAGGACCACCTGTTTGAGATGGAGTCAGCCATATCCCTCCCCATGAACCAACTAGATGCTAGGGCCTTTGTGTAAAGACAGAATAACGTGTAATACCTTGTGGTGGCTGGAGAAGTTTTGAACTAATACCCTGAGGCAGAGTAGCCACATCCTGTGTTGCTAATACCAAAATAATATCAGCAGCAACAACAACCACCCATAGATATAGAACACCAATTTTTATATCTTTAAAAACTCATTTTTTTTCCTGAGTGGATGGTGCTACCTATTCCTGGAGAAATTGAGAAATCGACACTTATTTCTCTTAGACTTGGGAAATCATACAATGATGGTTTGATAAGAGCCCATAGCTTATTACTTCTTACTGGGAACATCCAGGTGGTTTATCGTGTAAAGATTCTTCATACCAAGCTTGATGACTTCAGTTTGTGCTTCTGGAACCCACATGATTAAGAAAACCAGCCCTTTCAATTTATCTTCTTATGTCTACATGTGCACCATCACAGATAGACAGATGAATGGACAGAAAGACAGACACATGCGTGCACACACTTTCACATGAAATATCTAAAGCACAACCTCACATCGGTGTGCAAAACAGAGTCAGACTAAGCCTAGCTGCAGTGCAGGAATAAATATGCAGGGCAGGGCGATGGGCAGGACCTGAGAAGGGAACAGGGAAAGCTATCCCACAGGACTGTCTGGGATGATCACTAGTGAGGGGGTGCACAGATGCTTGGCAGAACCAGCGGACTTCCCAAAATGTGATATCAAGTCCTTTATCAAAGTTACCTTTAGATTTTAATATACATTTATACATGTGTGTATATGTCTTTGTGACTTTGTGCCACAGGTGTGGGAGGAAGCCAGAAGAAGCCTTCCTGGGACTGAAGCTAGAGGCATTTATCTGATTCCCAACATACGATGTTGGTGTTGGGAATCAATTATGGGTCCCCTAGTAGAACTAGAAGGATTCTGATTGGCTGTCCTACCATTCTAGTTCCCTCCCTCCTTCCTATAATCCAATCAGACCATTAGATTTCACTTAGTCCTGGCTGTCACCTACTGTCATGTTCCCTGACTCTTCCTTGACAGATCAGTTACTCATCTTCACTACCCAGCCTGAGTGACAAGATCCAGTTCCCATCCTTCCTTCGGACCCTGCCTAGTGACCATATATCCTCCCGTGCAGTTACTCAGCTGATAATTCACTTCCAGTGGTCCTGGGTGATCATTCTGGCCAATGATGATGACTTTGGGCAGCAGGCCAGCTCTCTGGCCACTGAGGTGCTGAGCCCAGCTGGTGTGTGCATTGAGTTCCACCTCTATGTCCCCTCTGACCAGTCCTTGGGTAAGATTGAAGAGACTGTCCAGAAGATGCAGAAATGCACCGCCAAGGGCGTTCTGATTTTCTTAAGCAACTCGAATTTTGAGTCCATCTTGTATGGCTTACTGGGTACAAATGTCTCAGGCCATGTGTGGGTCAGCACAGACACTCTGCACATGGCTCTCGCTCTGACTGTTCCAGGCGTTTCCCAGGTCTTGCAAGGCACATTTGGCCTTCTGTATCACAGCAGCAGGGCAATTGGCTTCCCTGAGTTCCTTGCTCAGCTGCGCCCTAGCCAGACCCCTGAAGACATGTTTATAAAGAAGTTCTGGGAGTTCACCTTTGATTGTTCATGGCCTCAGCAGAACAGCACAGTGCCAGAGGGAGTTCAGTTCTGCTCCGGGAATGAGAGTCTGAAATACAAGCAGCATCCTTTCCAAGAACTGAGTAAAATTGATGCTGCCTACACAGCTGTCTACAGCATTGCCCATGTCCTGCATGATGTGTTATCCTGTGGGCACCAGAATGGGAAATGTACAGACTCCCAGGACTTCCATCCCTGGCAGGTGAGAGAAGACATGAACGAATGTTTGGATGATTCAGTGAAAGTTGGGAATCAAGATGTAGGTTTTTACTAAGCTATAGTGCTGTAGCAGACTGTATGCTTCAGCTGTGCCCCTCATCATTGTTACTGAGATGGATCTGAGAAGCAGCCTTGGACATGTGGTCCATGCTTATGTATGATCTCAGATGAGTCCAGTCCCTGTTGTGTTGATTGACATAGCAAATTCAGGTTGTTTGTAAAATTGATATTTCAGAGAAGTGTTCCAGGTTTGAGCTTTCATAAACAGAGGACATTTTTTTTTAGCATATGCATTCTTCAAATCCAAAATTCAAAGGGACATTTGGTGCATGAGTGTGGACAAATGTGTGTAGGCGTGCTGACACAGATGGGTCCAGTGTTCCCACATGTGTACATCCATGTGGTAAGGCCTGAGGATGATGTGAGATATTACCTTTCAGTTACTATTCTACCTTATTTGGGGCATGACCTTTCACTCAACCATAGAACATATTTGTGCATCAAGTGTTCCTAGCCAGCTCGCTCTGGTCATCTCCTGTCTCCATCTCTGAGGATGTAATTCCCAAAGGGCTTCTTCAGATACCTGGCAGTTAGGTGGTTTGTAGATATTTGAAATCCCAACACCATGTTTGCATGGCAAAAGCCTAAATATCTGAGGCAACAGTCAAGTCCTTACCTATTTTTCTATTTTAAAATAGAGCCTTTCACCCATTTACATAATAAATATAGGTTATTTTGTTCTGTCTGTTTGCCTAACTATCTGTCTGTCTGTCTGTCTGTCTAATTGTCTATCATCTATCTTCAAGCTTCTCTAATGCACTCCAGGCAGCATAAGCCCACATCTGCAAGAACCTTTTCAGAATCACTTTGCTCATTGTTGAGAGAAAGTTAGGGTGGTGGCTAAGAGGGGGGTACACTTTCATACCCATCATTCAGCTTCTCTGAGTCTGTACTGTGTGCCTGGTGAGGATTCAGGTGGTTTTGAACCAGTTGAACAGTTATAGTTATTGGCATTTTGGCTGAGTTTGCTTAATTATGATTTACAGGAGGCTTGGCTTGGTGGCTCATGTCTGTCATCTTAGTAAACAGTAAGTTGAGGCCATAGAATCTCGAGTTCAAGGCCAACCTATGGTACAAAGCATGAACCTGCCCAAAAATATATGTGGGGATGGTGATGTCTGTTTGTGTCCTATGATGAAGATATAAAGTAGATGAAAGAGTGAGGAGTGTGTGAAGGGAAATGAGAGGTGGAGAGGTTGAAATACCAGTGTTGCAGAGAAGAGGTCAAGAAACCTCTCCACAGGAAGGCAGCACTGTTGATGTCCAGGACAGCATTTATGAGCACCATAGAATGGAGACAAATAAGAAGAGCCACATGGGTGTGAGTGAAGATGTGTGACAGAGTGGTCTGAGTGATTGGGAGGCCTCAGTGGGCTGGGTCCAGTCTGTGGAAGATACAAGTGTTTGGCATCTAAACAGTGAGGTGGGATGGAAGGCTGTGCAGAATAGTACACAGTCAAATGAGACCCTAGAGCCAGCACCACACTGGGTGGGATGTTTCTGGGTTCAATTTTATGGTTGGCGAGATTGTTCAGTGGGTAAAGGCACTTGTCCCCAAGCTTAAGTGCAATTCCTGAATCCCTCATGGAAGGAGCAGGAGAAAATATTCCTGAGAGTTACTCTCTGAATTTTGCAATGTGAGTGAGATGTGTACACACACACACACACACACACACACACACACACACACACACACACTATATTATATTTCAAAATTTCAAGATAAAATATTATGAAGTGTTATTGAATTAAACGTAGAATTTTTTTTATTTCTGAAAATATCACAGTACCTTAAACTTCATTATAACTACTGAAGCCAGATTTTGATGGAAGTTGCTCAGTATCACTGCAGAGGCCATATAGAGAAGACGTAGGACAGTCCCAGTCCAGTCTACAGTGTCTCCTTTTCTTCCTCAGCTGCTTCATGCCCTCAGAAGGGTGCACTTCAAGACTCCTGATGGAAGTGAGATTATGTTTGATGACAATGGAGATTTGGTGACAACATTTGACATTTTTCATGGGAAGAAGATCCCTGAGGGTGTATTCCATTTGGTCAACGTAGGCATGATAGACCCTCAAGATTCTTCAGGGAACAAAATGATGGTTCATTTGAAGGAGGATCTCCACGTGAGTTGCCTGAATGCAGAGCTGACTCTTGTCCTAGAGTGTTAAATTCTCTGGGAAATTCCAAGTTCAGGGTTCCTCATTCCTCCTAGTGCATGAAGTGGATGTGGCTGTGGATTTGTCCAGTCAGTGATAACAGATGATGTTCTTTATTTAATAAGAGTCCTCTCTCTGGATGCTACTGACTGCGCAGAAAAATAAATACATCAGAGCTGCTGTTGGAGAGATGGCTCAGTGGTTAAAGTGTTTGCTACACAAGCACAAAATCTAGGCTGTGGTCCTCCTGAACATGTGTACCTGCTGAGTGGGCAGTGTGGTACCTGTATTTTCATTCTTGCATGGTGGATACAAGGAGACAGCAAAGAAGATAGTAATACTAACCATATCAGTGAAGTCTGGGTTTTTACTTTGAGCATCTACTTCAATGTGCATAGTGGAAAAGTAAAGAAGGATGATTCCCAACTTTGACACTGGTCTCCCATGCACTTGTACACACATTCTCATCATCCCACATAGATGTTTTAAGGCACATATACATACTTACCCCACACAAACTTGTGAAAAATGGGGAAGAGAACATACCAGACTCTGAAAATAGAATCAGACATGGAACCTGGAGATATTTTGAGAGTGTTTTCATTTTCTTCTCTTTGACGAGGAAGATAGTGACACACTCAACTAAACGTCTCCCCATGTACCATCTGCGAGATTTAATCAGAAGAATCTGCTTATGTAATGTTTTAGATTTCCCCCCACCATGGCAAATTCCCAAGGAACAGTGTGAAGAGAGGAAAGGTTTTTATTGACTTGTGGTTTTATAGTTTTGAGGTCAGGATGATCCATTGCTTTGGTTGTATGAGCTTGAGGCCGTGTGTCATGTCAGCAGCCACGTGTGTTGGAAGAGGTTTCCCAACTCCTGGTGACCGTGAACTGGAGATGTGTGGTTCCAGACAGACATGGTAGGGGAACAAGTTACACCTTATCAGTGCACCGTGACCAAACCCACTTTATCCAATTAGGGCTCACTTTTATTTCCAACATCGACAGTAGTTCTTCAGGTCATGAATCCAGTGAGCAATTAATGTATTGGCTAGGTCAGATGCCTGAAGATCCCATCATTCTTCAAAAACCCGCCATCTGGTGACCAGCAGTCCAACACACAAGACTTTGGAAACCTTTATGCTCAAACCCTGATGATTATTAACAAAATGATTGGCTGTTTTGAGAAAGGCATGCCTATTTGCTGTCTGGTGCATAGAAATGTCTCAGTTTCCTGTCATATGCCAGTTGAGAAGAGTCCCTTCTGATACCACTTTGTCTAGCTTTGTTCTGGTGGCATCTCCAGTCAATGTTGGGCTTAAGCCTTTCAACAAGTGGAGTTTCCCTTTCCTGTGTTACTCAAAGAATAAAGGACACATGCTACGTGGTCTGAGGGTTCTTGTGAAAGGCCTTTTATTGGCTTGAACAGGGAGGGGTTTCTCATCTCTTCTGTTGTGGCAGAGATCTCAGCACCACACACTTCCGTCTTCATAACCCTTGCCTGTTGGTGGAGCTGTTCTAAGAGGGACTGAGTCAGCTGGATGATGGTCGAATCCTATAACCCTAGCATTGTGAAGGTAGAGGAAGGAAGATTTCTATGAGTACTAGGCCAACCTGTATTACAGAGCAAGTTCTGGGGAGGCTAAGGAGAGAGAGAGAGAGAGAGAGAGAGAGAGAGAGAGAGAGAGAGAGAGAGAGAGAGAGAGAGAGGGGGAGAGAGTTAGCTGAGGGAGTCAATATGTACAATTTAGCCATCGTATCTATTACTTTTATAGTTTAAGCAAAAACAACGGGATAGCCAAACTGAAATTCTCAACAGCTGCACTAAGGAGGGCAACTGGGAAAAAGAAGAGTGACCGCATAGTGAGAGTTAGACATGCAGTCCTGCATGCAGCCACAGGTCTGTAGAAGACTTCAGAGAAAGAGAGAAAGGTGAGAGTAACAGGGGAAGCATGCTCAGGATGTGGAGATCATGCAAAAGAAAGAAAAAGAGATAACAAGAAGATAAAGGAAAAATGCTTCTTGTCTGAGTCACTGAGGCAATCAGGCTGCCACGACAGAAGGGCCTGTACTTCTGTAATGTCTTACAATATGTGTCAGTCTTTCTCAATTTTTTCTATGCACATTTGGACGTTTTATTGTCATATATATTTATGTATTATGTGTCATGTGTGCCTGAGGTGGTGAGAAGAGGGAATTGGCTCCTCTAGAATGGAGTTACAGTGTGAGGGGCTATGTGGGCTGTGGGGATTGAACCCTGCTTCTCTGGAAGAGCAGCAGCCTGTACTCCTGCCAGCTTGACTATCGCTCCGGTTGTAATACTTTCAACTGTTGATGTAGGAACCCAGAGGGACCGGAGAGATAACACATCACACTGCTTAGCTAAATTTTTGAAGCCCTTAGCTAAGTACGCTTGGTGTAGCCCTTCTTATATTACATATAATGGTACCTGTTCCATGTGACTCCCCTTGGAGAGACTTATATTCTAAAAGATGACCAATGTAGTGGGCTGAGGGGAACCCATTCTCCTGTCAGAGTTATGTCAAGCATCTGTATCCCTGGAGATGCACTGGTGACACTGTGTTCACTGTTACCAGGTGCCCAGCTCAAACTGCAGTGAAAGCTGCCTTCCAGGCTTCAGCCAAGTTTCCCGTCTGGGAGCCCCCCACTGCTGTTTTGATTGCAGTCCCTGCCCCGAGGGACACTTTGCAGACCAAAGAGGTAAGGGCATGTGGAACTGGAATCTGAGGGGTCCACAGGGCGCTGTGACCCTCCTTGTATGTTAGTTATTGTTCTCCTGCTGTGAAGGGGCACCAAGGGCAAGTCTGCTTTTGAGGAAAAGCATTGAACTGTGGCCTTACTTAGAGTTTCAGGGCATGAGTCCATGAACCTCATGGTAGGATGGACGGTGGCAGGCAGACTGGCATGCATGGTGTCCCAGGAGTAACTGAGAGCTTACATTGTGCTCCACAGGCAGCAGGCAAGACAGTGGAGAGTGGGCTTGGTGTGGGATTTTGAACTCTCAATGGCTACCCACAGTGACCCACCTCCTCCTGCAAAACTACACCTCCCAATCCATCCCGACAGTCCACCACCTAGGAAACAAACATTCAAATATGTGAATCTATGGGGACAATTCTCATTCTAAACCACCCCCCCCCTGGGCTGAGATGTTGCAGTCTCAGCTTCCCTGTGGACTTCAGGTGGAACCCCATTGAGAAAGCTAGTCTTACAATTATTCTTAGGTAAGTGCTTTATGGAGACAGAGAAGTGAATAAACCATATTTGCACATCCTAATGAATTGTCTCTTCCCACCCACTGCACATCCCTTGTCCCCTGATGAAGAAAGACATTGTCATCGAAGAGTGGTGGTTCAGGCATTTAGTCCTAGCATTTGGAGGCAGAGGCAGGCGATGTCTATGAATTTGAAACCAACCTGGTCTACAGAATGAGGTTACACTTTTGAACCTTCTCTTGAAAATGAAAAAAAAAAAGAAAGAAAGAAAGGCAGAAAGAATAGAGAGAAATGATATATATTCCCAGAAGCTTCTCCAGGTCCCATAAAAACACCCAGACTTTCATTGACACTGGCAAATTTCAGTTGCTATTTAAACCTCCTGTAACTGGAGCTGCATGGTGGGTGTCTTTTTTTGTGACTTCTTTCTTCCTCTGTACGAAAAGTGTTCACCGCAGAGGTTAAATGGGAACAGACCATCACATTCCAGGCTGGTTGAGCTACAGAGCTTTCTGCTTTAGTCTGCTGAAAGCTGGAAATATAGTCAAGTTGGCCTGAGGGTTGGTGTTGTGTAAGGACTTACGATTGCAGTGACAGAGCCCTCCTCTGTGTGCTATCATTACAAACCGTGTGTGTGTGTGTGTGTGTGTGTGTGTGTGTGTGTGTGTGTGTGTGTATCTTTCTTTAGGTTTGTTGTTTGATTTTGAGACATGGTCTACAATGCAGCTCAGGCTGGCTTGGGGCTTAGTATTTTGACCATGCAGACCTGGAACTGGTAGAATTCTACCTGCCTCTTTCTCTCAATTGCTGAGGTTAAGTGATGTGCAGCCACACCCAGCTCCATCTCCCCCATTTGTGTCTGTGTTCTTTCATAGACATGAAGAGATGTCTTCTGTGCCCCAAGGAGCAGTACTCACACCACAGCAGAGACCGATGCCTGCCCAGGACAGAGATCTTCCTGGCCTTTGAGGAACCACTGGGGTTCATACTGGCTCTGGTGTCAATCTTCCTGTGCGGAATGGCTGTCCTGGTCCTTGGAGTGTTCCTGAAGCATCGGGACACACCTGTGGTGAGGGCCAACAACAGAGCTCTCAGCTACTTACTCCTGATCTCTCTTTCCCTCTGTGCCCTGTGTGCCTTGCTGTTCCTAGGCCGACCCACTGTCACCACATGCCTCCTCCGACAGACCACCTTTGCCGTGGTGTTCACGGTGGCTGTCTCCTCTGTTCTGGCCAAGACTGTCACAGTGGTCCTGGCCTTCAGGGTCACCAGGCCAGGGGGCAGGATCCGGATGTGCCTGAGCCCTGGTGCTTCCTCCTCAGTGGTCCTCATTGCTTCCTTAATTCAGGTTGTTCTTTGTGGGGTCTGGTTGGCCACCTCCCCACCATTCCCACACAGGGACATGGTGTCGGAACCCCAGCACATTGTCATCCAATGCCAGGAGGGTTCTGGCACCACCTTCTTCTGTGTGCTTGGCTACTTGGGTTTCCTGGCAGGGGGTACCTTCTCTGTGGCTTTTCTGGCCAGGGCCCTGCCAGATGTCTTCAACGAGACAAAGTTCCTCACCTTCAGCATGCTGCTGTTCTGCAGTGTCTGGACAGCCTTCCTGCCCCTGTACCACAGTGCCCGGGGCAAGTCCACTGTGGCAGTAGAGATCTTCTCTATCCTGGCCTCCACTGCTGGGCTTCTGGGTGGCATCTTCATCCCCAAGTGCTACATCATCTTGCTGAAGCCCGAGAAGAACACCCCTGCCTGGCCACAGCAAGGCCTCCAGGCACAGCAGCATAAGGACGGTTAGACACTCCAGAGAAGGTGTCTCTCCAGTTCCTCACCACAAACTTCATGGTCTCATTTCCATGGGAATCACCATAACTAACTGCATGGTTTTTTTTTCTCGCTGGTTCTGTGCAGATACAAAGGTAAAAGACAGATGAAGATTGTTGTGAGATACTGAGAAGAAAACATTAATGACTGTTTGTTTTAGAGTGAACACCCAGAGAGTTACTGAATTAACATCAACAGAATTTTGACAGGTTGACTGGAGGAGTTAGGAAGATGGCTCGATGTGGAAACATGCTTGACTACTTGAATTTGATACCTAAGACCCACATGTTGGAAGGGGAGAAGTGACATCACCAATTGTCTCTGACCTCTTGCTAACCACAGGGCGACCTCCACATGGAGACTCACAAAATATAAATGCCAAGGTTTGAGAAGGGTCATGAGGTAATAACGATAATGTCAGGGTTTGAGAGGTATATTATTGATCTGTCTTTTTGGTTTTTGACAGGAACAGTACTAGGAATTGAACTTTTCACTGGCATGTCCTTCACAGACTTACCATGTGATTTATATTTTATTTGGCAAGAATTTATTGCCTCTACAAAAGTTTAAATAAAAACTACAAAAATTCAGAATACAAGTTGATATGGTCTTAAGTAGATAAAAAGCTTGAGATCCCCGTGTGATTTAGCAATCTCGGTCTTAGATATATTCTCAAGAAAAACAAATCATGTTTGTAAAGACTGTAAATAATTCTTCTTTATAGAAGCGTAATATATGTACACATATATGTGAATATATATGTCCAACAAATGGTGAATGTTGTTTTTCTCAGTTTTTAATTAGTTAATTGATAATTTTTCATTGTACCCCATGTTAAACTTATTCAACATTCTTAAAATTATTATTTTTTTACATTTACATTTATATCATTACACATATATAAAATATACTATGGGGAGATCCAAGATGGTGGCGAGCAGTGTGGACCGTGTTTAGACGCTCCAGTAAACAATTCAGGGAATTGCACAGAATTCTGAACCAGGAACTCTGAGGTCCCCACACCACTGCAGCAGGAGTGCCCCACGGTTCTAAGGGACCAGGGTGCAGAGGACCTGCATGCCCCTGCACAGAGGAGGAGCGCAATTTTCTTAGACTGGAGCAGCAGCGGCAACAGTGGCGGTCGGGGAGGCGATTTGCAGCTCTGAGCCCTCTGGCATTGTGATTGGTGTGGTGGCCAGTGTGAGTTGCTGCAGGAGAGGGGACTCTGGGCAGGATTTGGGCTGTATCGGGTGGTTTGGGCTCCTTGACCCAAGCTCAACTTGGCTCAGGGCTCGTGCCCTGTGACCCAAACTGGATTCAGCATGCAGTTCCGCCCAAGAGACCCAAGCTAAGCTTAGTGCCCAGTTCTGCTGCGGAGACACTAGCTCAGCTCAGTGCAAAGTTCCACTGCTGAGACACAGGCTGAGCTCAGCACACAGTTCTGCCGCAGAGATGCAGGCTCAGCTCAGTGTACATTTCTGCCATGGGGACACTAGCTGAGCTCAGAGTGCAGTTCTGGTGCTATGACGCAGGCTGAGTTCAGTGTGTAGATTGAGCCCAGAGTCCTTCCTTACCTGGACTTGGCAGGAAGGTGGGTCCAGATACTCTAGCTGAATTTTGCTTGCATTGTGGCCCTGAGACTCTGGCTGGACTCTCAGAGCAGTTTAGGCTCAGAGTCCTGGGCTGAATTCAGCACGCAGTTTGGGTCCAGAGTCCCTGGCTGAGCTCGTTGTGCAATTACATTCTCTGGTTGAGCTCCGTGTGCAGTTTGGGGCCGGGGGCCGTAACTGCGCTTGGTGGGCAGGTTGGGGCCCAGAAACTCTAGCTGAGCTTGGCAGGCAGTTTGGCCCTAGAGAACCTAGCTGAGCTGAGAGCATGGGAGGAGCCCAGAGTCCTTGGCTAGTCTTGGCGGGCAGTCCCAGCCCTGAGACTCTGACTGGACTCGGTGGGAAGTTTAGGTCCTCAGATTCTAACTGACTCGGCAAGCTCAGTGTGTGCTTTGGGCCAAAGACCCAGGTTGGACTCAGTGCTAACTGGACTAATTGCATGGAATAGGCCCTGAGACCCATTTGGGCACAGAGACATGACCTGGACTCAGTGTGTGGATTGTTTGGGCCCTGTGACACTAACCTGGACTCTGCAAGCAGTCTGAGTCTTGAAACACTACCAGGAACCACAGATCGGCAGAGCAACAAAGCTCCAGGACTAAGGAATTCTCAGGGAGACAGGGAGTAAAGTGGCCATCAGACCACCTCCACCTGGCCTGCTTCAGTCCCTGGAAAGCTCCGGGGCTACAAGGGGATCCAGAAGGCTGTGGAAACTTTGGCCAGACACAACACACATTCAGAGACCCAGAATGATTACAGGACCCACAGTATAGGGGAGGTGAGGATCCCTTGCTGTGAGAGTCCAAAACGACAGGGCTAGCCTCCTGCTATCCAGACCAGTGAAGCATCAGAGCTTCTGTCCTAGGGAAATCATGAGAAAACAGATGAATCTATCATCAGACTCCCTCCACCCAACTTGGGAAGCTACCCAACAAAAATAGAGAGAGCAAGATGTCTAAAGGACAGCGTAAAAGCATATGCAAAAAATAAAAAACAATATGGCATCTCCAGATTCCATCTATCACCCCCCAAAAAAACAACCCAGAGAACTCAAAGATAGTGGAAATAGAAGAAAATGACCTTAAGTCCTTAGTAATGGGGATGATAATGGAGGAAACAAATACAATTCATAATCAAATGCGGGAAGATGCACCCAAACAGGTGGAAGACATAAAAGAAGCCAGTAGAAAGGCACTGGAAATATATCAGGAAAATACAAACAACCAGATGAAGGAATTCAATAAATCAGTTCAAGCACTGAAGGCCTATAAAGAGGCAATGGAAGAAACTCAGGAATATACAAACAATTAGATGAAAGAAATCAAAAAATCAGTTCAAGATCTGAAGATGAGAATGGATTCAATGATAAACACACCGGCAGAAGAAAAACAGGAGCGTGACACCTCAGAGAAGAAGATGAGCAACACAGAGGTGAGCTTTTCTAACAGAATCCAAGAGATGGTGGAACGAATCTCAGGTCTAGAAGATACAATCATAGATCTTGAAGCAACCATTAAAGAAAATGCTAAATCTGGAAAAATCCTGACAGAAAACATGCAAGAAATCAAGGACACCATGAAAAGAAGAAATCTGAGGATAATAGGCATTGAAGAAAGAGAAGATATCAGACGTCAAGGCCCAGAAATTATTCTCAACAAATTCATAGAAGAAACCTTTCCCAATTTAAAGAAAGAGATGCCTATAAACATACAAGAGGCCTACAGAACACCAAATTGAATAGACCAGAAAAGAAAAAGTGCCTGTCACATAATAATCAAAACACAAAATATACAGAACAAAGAAAAAATATTAAAAGCTGCAATGGAAAAGGGTCAAATAACATTTAACGATGAACCTATCAGAATTACACCCGACTTCTCAGCAGAGACCATAAAACCGGAAGGGCCTAGACAGAAATCCTGCAAACCCTAAGTGACCACAGATGCCAGGCCAGACTACTTTACCCAGCATAACAATCAATAACCATTGATGGAGAAAACAAAATATTCCATGACCAAACCAAATTCAAACAGTACCTATCCACAAATGCAGCTTTACAGGAGGTACTAGAAGGAAAACTCCATCCCAAAGAGACAAGCTACAACCTACAAACTACACAAGAAATAGATAACTATACCATGACAAAAACACAACTACACAAACGCTCAACTGGAACCAACATAGCAGGTTACCAAGAAGAGACTTGATACCCTATGAGCATATACAGGGGGTGGAAATCCCCCTCAGGAACAGTCATAGGGGAGGGGAATAAGGGGAAATGGGAGGGAGGGAAAAATGGGAGGATACAAGGGATGGGATAACCATTGAGATGTAACAAGAATAAATTAATAAAAAAAAAACAAACAAGGAATTCCAGAAATTTGTGGACAAATGTATTGAACTAGAAATGATCATAATGAGTGAGTTAACCCAGAAGCAGAAAGAGTCAAATTGTATCTACTCACGTACATCTGCATACTAGCCCAAGGGGCATGTCCCATGAAAGTCTTCACTTACCAGGAAACTGGGACAGAGGGGAGGACATCCTATTGGGACTCTAGATGAGAGAAGCATGGGAGAATAGCAAAGTAGATGGATCCAGCAGGTCCTAGAAACCTACAAACAGAACATAATGATAGGCAGATTTGGGCCCAGGGTTTCCGCTCAAACTATGGCTCTAGCCACGGACAATAGAGGCCATAAACTTCAAACCCCTACCCAGATCCAGCCAATGGACAAGACATTCTCCACAGTTGAGTGCAGAGTGGGTTATGAATTTCACATGTACTCTGGTGCCTAATATCTGATGACCTCCCCTGGATGGAGAGACCCGGTGGCACTCAGAGGAAGGATATCAGGCTACCAAGAAGAGACTTGATACCCTATAAGCATATAATAGGGGAAGAAGTCCCCTTCAGTCACAGTCATAGGGGAGGGGATTAAGGGGAAAGTAGGAGGGAGGGAGGAATGGGAGGATAACCATTGAGATGTAATAAGAATAAATTAATAAAATAAAATTAAAAAATTAAAAAATAAAACACACTAGATACAGCAAGAATAATCACAGAACAATCAGGAATTATATTCATGTTGCATTCATAGTGTTTTGGCTGTTTGTATTTGGCAACCTTGAAGAAACCATCTTTCCTATCTCCGTGAATCTAAAATTCTGAATGTAGAAAGGATCCAAGATGGCAGCACCAAACACGCATGGTATCTGATCTGGAGGACAGAGACTAGGAACTCATCTGGGAGATACAGACCAGAAGACCTGAAGAGCCCTAGGTGGGAGGGTTCCACAAAGTATAGAGCACAGATGGGTCCGGCTTTGTACCATCCAACTGTCCCATGGAGGATGAGTGCCCAGTCCCTAGAGCCTGTGTTTACATGTACACATGTGCTCATATCACCACCCATGATAAATTTGAAGAAAAATATTTATTAGTCATTGTAAGAGAAAACAGATGTACTGTAAATTGTCCTCCCCCCTTTTTTTTGTTTTGGACTAACTGTGTTCTCATCAGCCAGGCTGACTTCAGACTTACAGCACCCCCTCCTGCTTCAGCCTCCTGAATGCTGGGATCTAGGTGTACTCCCACACATGGAAATTTTCATAATGAAAATTGAAAAATTGTACACTATGTGAATTATGGCTCAATAAGACAGTATGAAAAGAGAATTATCAATCAGTTACAGAGTTTGAACTTTCATTGTATCTCGATTTCCAAAAAGAGCTCACACTATTGAGAGTGAACGTTAAATAACAATAGGGTGAACTATCAGTGAAACAGATTATTCCTGATATATTTTAATTTTTAATTTTATATTTATTGATAGATTGGTGTGCTTGTGTGCATTCCCTCTGTGTTTGTGTCCATTTCTTTGGACATGGGTATGCCACAGCACATATCTGGAGGACAGAGGGCAAGTTGCAAAATTGGGTTTCTCCTCCTGTCTATGGGACTTGTAGATTTATCCTCAGACTGGCAACAGGTGCTTTTACATGACAAGTTGCTGAGCTATCTTTCTGATTCTCTTTTCATCTTCAATAATGGCATTATGGTTATGTTATAAAATTATACTTATCATTTGGAATAAGAAAGTCTGGAATTTGTCTTCTTACATAAAAACTATCTACTGTGTATGTATGGCGTGTGTGTGTGTGTGTGTGTGTGTGTGTGTGTGTGTGTGTGTGTGTGTGTGTGTGACATGGCTTATATATGAAGTCACAGGACAACTTTGTAGAGTTGTTCCTTTTCTTCTGCCTTTTTGCAGTTCCTAGAGAAAAAACACAGGTATTGAGACTTGTGTATCACATGAATTTACCTGCTGAATCTGGCTAGTCATGGGGTTGGTTTCAAATATAGAAAAACACCACTTAGTAGTCTGGGAAGATTGGTCATGACTTCATGATGACAAGGGCATTTATTGTGTTCCTGTAGTTTGGTTTTGCCTATGTCCAATTTTTTCATCATAAAACATTTCAGAAAATTCCCTAAGGAACTACAAAGAGCACTAAGAACATGGATCTTACCTAGTGGATCAACCTAGTATACAAACATGGAGGGACAATACAGTGGCTATAGTGATTGAAATTCATGCTTTAGCTACTGGACATATTGCTTCTTGCAGCCCCTTGGGGCCTCCCTACAAATCAGTGCCCTAATCACCCTGGTCACAGCTGCTCCTTCCCTTGCAGGCCCCTCAGGAGACAGTTGAGCCAGTCGACACATTTCCTATAGTCCCAGGTGATGCTAAGATCTGTATCCCGGGATGCAGAGAGGCTAGGAAACCTCAGGAGAAGGGGATAAAACTTCTAATGGCTCTGGGATTTGGTGGCCACCCACCTCCACCACCTCAGGATCAATAATCTCCACACAGCCTGTGGGCCTAGAATTCCTAGTGTGGCCTTAGCCTCAGGGACTTGATCAAGGGTAATCTCCCAGATAAAATCCCCCTTCACTGCTAGTCACTGCCCCAGATGGGGCTGTCCAGTCATTGTCAGTCTGGCCCCCAGCAGGCATGTGGCTGTGTGCTCTGCTTGCTGCTCTCTTTGGCTGTGTCTCTGGGTCTGCCCTTCCTGGACCAAGAGCCTGGCTGTTGCCAAGGCAGAGCCCTCGCTTTGACCGTCCTGGAGATGTCATGGTGGGGGGCAGCTTCTCCATCTTTCACTTCTCTAATGGGACCTTGTCTGATTTCAGTGCCCCACCGGCTGGCCTTCAGGCTTCAAGGTAAGTATTATGTGTGGGGCAGGAGTCTCTGAAAGCCATAAGAAGCTTTACAATGGTGTGTGAAGTCTTGGATAAGGGTTGATTCGCAGAATCCCAGCTAGATGGCTATCCCCATTCTCTGTGTAGAAATGCAATAGCTCTGTTGCTCTCCTTTTACATCATCTCTCTCCCTCTTTCTTTCTTATTTGTACCAGAGGGAAATAGAGGCTGCTCATGTACTATCTGTAATGTACGTGCTCTTCAGCTCAGGTGTATTCTTGAGTTTTTGTATATCCTTGCTTCTCTAAATAGAGTGTAGGTAGGTGTGTGGTTTGAATGAGCAAATGTGTAATTGATACAGTTTTCATCAGTTTTAAGCCCCCATGCTTTCTTTGTAGTGCATTTCTTTTTTTATTATTTAATTAGTTTATCCAGATTACATCTAAATTGTTATCCCATCCCTTGTATTCACCCATTTCTCCCTCCCTCCCACTTTCACCCTATTGCCCCCCTTCATGTCATGATCGAGGGGGACCTCCTCCATCACTGTATGATCCTAGGCTATCAAATCTCATCTTGGTAGCCTGTGTATCCTTTCTCCGAGTGCCACCAGGCCATGCAACCAAGGGGAAGTGGTCAAATATGGAGCACCAGAGTTTGTGTCAGAGTCAGTTCCCAACAGCACTTTAAATGTCTCTTTTTGTGTATCTGTGCCTTACTTTGTTTTCAGACTAGTCTGCAACTCCTTGTGTAGTTCAGCCTAGCACCAAATAGTGGATTATAGGAATATTTTATCCCAATAAACTTGGCTTTTTTTCTTTTAGACAATGTTTAGCAGTGTAGGTGAGGCTAGCCTAGAAGTCACTATCTTTCTGACCCCACCTCCATGCTAGTATCACACATGTGTGCCAGCATACTTGACTATTATGTTATTTCTTAAACCAATGAGTATTAATATTATGTATTTATTGTGCAGTATGGAATATTGTCAACATGATACATTAAAGAATGATTAATCAAGCTCAGCAACAAATCCAGAAATTGCACAGTCATTAGTTGGTGATGTGAACATTTAAAGTTTATCATGGATACTGGAGACAGGAGAATCTGGAGTTTACATATTAGGGGCCAGGAAAAGACTGAGTTGCTGAAGTATCTGCTGTTCAAGCATGGAGCTCTGAATTTGGATTCCCAGCACTCACATGAAAGCCTCACCTGTGGAGGAACTACAGACTTGGTTAAGGATATTTTGACAGGAAGATGCCTAGACTTCTGGACACCAGCTTAGTTGAAAGAATGAATGCAGGTTCAGTAAGATAGGCGGTCTCAAAAAGTAGGGTTGAGAGGGGCCAGTGAGATGGCTCATGGAAGAAAGTGCTTTGCACGAAGCCTTATGTATGACTTAAATTTGATCTCTCCCTGGAACCCACAGAAATGTGGAAGGAAAGAACAGGACCACAGAGTTACCTGACTTCATGTGTTGTAGCATGTTTGGATTTGAAGACAAGTCATATAAACATATGCACACAATGCTGTTTTTAAAAGGTGGAGAAACAAGAAAGGTAGTCTGACATTACATGAAGCTTTACTATACATATGGGTAACACCCATGCACACCAAACACATACAGTCAGACAACAGACAGACAGACAGACAGACACACACACACACATCCCCCACCACTAAGCATCATTGAAGAAGATAGTAGAATTCTACCTTTGGCTTATACATGCATGTATGCATGCACATACACATATAACAGAAATTCAAGATCATTCTCAGGTATATAGAAAGTGTGAGGCCAGATTAGCCAATATGGTGAATTGACTTCAAAGGAAATACAAATCAATTTTTAAAATTAACATTAAAAAACTTTAAGTAAAATGTAACATCAGTTGGATATGGTGGCACATGCCTTTAATCCCATCACTCATGAGGCAGGGGCAGGTAAGTTTCAGGCCAGATAGCAATACACAGAGAGACCCTGTCTTGTCTCCAGTTCCTCCTATATTCATCTTTCCCTCCTCCATTAAATATTTCCCTTATGCACCTTCCATTTTTAAATCATGGTCTTTTATTATTTAATTATTATCATGCATAAGAATGCAAATTATTAAATAAATATGACCTGTTGAATACCTTTGAGTTTGCTTGTATGTATCTGTTTTCAAATTTTATTGGATTTGTTCTTTGATGATTTCATGGGTTTGTATAGTGCATTTAGTTTATTCTTATTCCCCCAGACTCTCTTATTTTCCTTCAATACCTGTTATTTCCTCTTACTACCTATAGCTCCATTTCCCATATCCATGCCTTTTTGTTTTGTGCCCACTAATTTAAACCAAGACCATCTGTGTGGCTACTGGTTTGCATCTGTCCACTGGAGCTTGGTGGGATCACCATTTGGGTGCATGACAGAAAACAATGACAGCCTTTTCTAAAAAAAAAAAAATCAACACGCAATAGTTCAGCAGGGAGGAGCATGGCCCCCACATGGAATTGCTCCTTCTGGGATTGGCTGTTGACTCACCCAGACTTGTGCAGGCCCAGTGCAGAGAAGTGAGCTGCTGTGAGTTTATACATGAAGTGTCCCAGCCATGTCTGAAGACCACATTTCAAAATCCTTCCCTGTATCTTCAGCAACAACTGAAATAAATGTTAGTTACTAATGATTGTTACCAATCGTCCTATTCAATAGATTATTTCCCTTGTTTCTTTGAGACAGAGTGTCCCTGTGTAGCTCTGACTGCCCGGGACTGGTTATATAGACCATCCCTTGATCTTTGATTCACAGAGATCCACCCAACTCTGTCTCCTGAGTGATGAAAATAAATATGTGTGCCAATGAACTCAGCTCATGTATTAGATCTTCAAATGTCACTCCTGCCTCCTGAAATGGTCCCCTTGATTATTTTCTGCACATTCCCTCTGTTCTCCCTTTGACTAATCTGAGCCCTGCTCCTATGTAATGCACATCTGTGCACAAGTATCTGTGGAGAAGTATGTTTATACTTGAATCACATGAGTCACAGAGTTCATTCTTGTTGCATTTGCCCCATAATGAGTGATAAATGTGGTCTTCTCTTTCCCTCAGTGTCTCCAACTGGGGCTACAGGGTGGCCCAGAGTTTCGTGTTTGCCATTGAGGAGATTAATAGGAGTGCTCACTTGTTGCCCAATGTGACCCTGGGCTTCTCCATTCGAAACTCTGGGGACTCAGTGCATGGAGCCCTCCATGAGACGATGAGCTTCCTCACAGGGCAGGAGGAGCCCATCCCCAACTACGTGTGTCAGCATGGCTCTCCTCAGGCTGCACTGATTGGGGACACACGGTCATCGCTGTCTGTGTCCATGGCCAGACTTCTGGGGCTGTACAAGTTTCCTCAGGTGAGTCTCTCTAAGCATTATTTCTTCAGGAGTGTAGTCCAATCCCTTAATGATGATAGCGCAATGTATGGTGATGGTCACAGTAGTGAGGCGCTCCACTGTGGTGCCACGTCCCCTGAAATGTTATGCCTCTTCCTTCAGTAGATAGTATAGAGAGAACTATAGCCACTCTGCAATAAAAGGGAAAGTAAGAATTATTTTTAAATTTAAAAATATGTGTTAAAGATTTACTTATTTTAGTTTATGTGTAACAATATTTTGCCTTTATATGTATGTATATACATATGTATATGTAACACATGAGTTTACGTTGCTCATGGAGTTACAGATAATTTTTAGCTGCCCTGCTTGTGGTTGAAATTTAAAAATTTCAGAACTTTTGAAAAAGGGCATATCTTTTTAACTAGTCAGCTTCCTCTGTATTTAGTTACTAAATTGTTATAATGATTATTATTATTTATCTTTGAGAGAGAGAGAGAGAGAGAGAGAGAGAGAGAGAGAGAGAGAGAGAGAGAGAGAGAGAGATATGAGGTGGAAGTCAGAAGACAACTTTCCAGAGTCAATGTTTTTCTTTTACTGTGCTGGTTCTGGGCACTAAATTCAGGTTTCCAGGCTAAGTTGGAGAAACCTGCCCATTGTGATCCATGTTTCGAGTTTACAGTGAAACAAACTCATCAGCAAGCTGGTCTGACTGTATGAACTAGAGCTGGAATTTGCAACTATGGAATTGGGCTGATTCCACTTGCTTCCATGTATTATTTGATATTTCCTGAGACCTAACCATCAGTGACATTTCAACAGGGCTGGTCATATCTTATAGTCATCTCTTCAGTTCATGGTTTGTACTAGTGATTTGAAAATGATTAACCATTTAAGGTGAACAATTCAGTGACTTTCATCTCAGTGTTATTTCCATATTTAATTTGTTGAGATGTTAATCTTCCTCCTGAAGCACACTGGATACCAGTTCCCATCATTCCTAACCTATGGCCACTCCTAATGTAATTGCTGTCTCTGTGCATTTGGCTGTTCTGACCATTTCATATGAGTGGACTCACACTGTATGTAGATATCAGGACTGGCTGCCTTCACTGAGGATGCCTTCTAGGTTCATCCATGCTGTAGCATGTCACAGCACTTTGTTTCACAGCTCTGAGGGAGAAAGTCTCTAGGAAGTTGAGAGCCAAGAAATACCACAGTCACACTGGACAACCAACTTCACATGTGTGATTTATTGGGAGGGAAGAACCCAGGAGGCTGGCTGCCTCTGCTTATTTGAGATGTAGCAGAGAACTGAGCAGAAGACTGGGTTCATATAGTGTTTTGTGTGGGAGGGGTATCCTTCCAGGATGGAGATTTCCAATGTGGCAATTCTGTGCTTTCAAGATCAGAGCTTGTGGCAAACTCACAATTGGTGGCATTTCAAATCCTGGGTTTGGGTTTTGGGCTCTGTGTAGGGGTGAGGGTTGGGTCCAGATGTTAGGGCAGTTGAACGCCTTCAGGGGAGGGTCTGGCTACTCCTGTTCCTTGAGAGGCTTACATTTTAGTCCTTTTTATATCCTTTATATATTTCATTTTTGCATAAAATGGCAAGGACTATGTATTGCTTATCCATTTAATAATTCATATAACTTTGAACATGAAATTTGCTCACATGTTAAGAGACAACCCCCCCACCCGATGTGGACCTGTTTTTGGAAGGTGATGAATCCTTTTGGAGGCAGGTGGGCCTCAAGGTTCAATAGATGGTTCCACTTCCTGTATGTCCTCTGACTTCTGTACCACCAAGATATGAAGAGGTGAGGATTCCCAGGTCCACATCTGCCACTGCGGAGCAATCTGCAGCCATGTGCCCGCTGTTACACGGACTGTACTTTCTGATACTAGAAGCCTAAACCGACCCTTTCTTACTCAAGTTCCTTCTTGTCAGGTGTTTTGCCACAGCAGTGAGCAATCCCTACTCCCGCTGTTTCCTCTTTGGTGAGCTCATGCAGGCTGTCTCTATGGATATTCACATATAGGATACTTCATGCTTATATACTTTGGTTGTCTTAGAAATGTAGATCCAACTGCTGGGCCCAGGGGTAACTTTGTTGAATTATTTAAACAAACACTACAATATTAATTAGCTTTTCCTCCCTGTGACAGCCATATCTGAGAGAAACAAATAAAAAGAGAAAAGATTTATTTTGGCCCGGGTGCTGATGTTTCACACCCTTGTCATCTGATGCCATGTTTTCTGGGTCTGTGGCAGAAGTGAGGTGGGGCAGACACCCCAGTTCTCAAGAGCCATAGATATATAGGGGTGGGAGACCAAGTACAGCTCACCAGGACATAGCTTCAGAGATCTGATGCCTCCAAGCAGCTTCCACCGATTTTCCACGGGGTCTAGAAAATTGCTATCCCTAGAAACCTATTAAAGGATTAACCCTTTGTATAGATTATAACCCTCAGGATGCAATAATTTCCCAGAAGGCCATCTGCTGGGAACCAAGTTCCCAACATGTGAATCTTCTTGTCACATCTCAGATTCTAACCATCATCATCACAGCATGGTTTGCAAGCGGCTCAGTTGCTAGATCACTAGCCTAGCACACAGAGGCCCTGGGTGTGATCTGTAGTGCCCCATGCCCTACAGCAGTGTGGAGGTGGAGACAGGAGGATCCAACGTGCAGCACTCTCCTTAGCTATATAGTGAGATTGAGGCCAGCCTTGTCTAGTGTAGATTTTTTTAAATTAAAATAAAAAATACGTATCCATGCATTAAATTAACATACACATTGTATGAAGATTCAGGTTTAAAAACATTTGCTTTTGATTTTAAGGTTTATACATTTGGTTAAATTCCAGTATCCTTTGGATGTCCCACATTTGTTCATTTTCCTCCTTCCTGGAGGAGCATCCCCTTTCCTGTGAAGCTGAGACCATGTAACTCACAGGACTATATCCAAGGGCTGATGTATAACCGTGTGTGCATAGTATCTTACTAAAGTGCTCAGAACTGGAGGTTTCTGTAAGGCATGTAAATTTGTTATTTTTAGATACAGAGTCTTACCCGGAAAACAAATATGGCTTAGAACTCAGCATTTAGATCAGGATGGCCTTGAGTATGCAGCAGCCTTCTCCTGCCTCAGCTTCCCAAGTGTTGCATTACATGTGTGTTTCACCATGCCTGGATCTAAGGAAGGTTTCTTTCTTTCTGTGAAATTATCGCATAGTTAATGCATTTGCCTTCGTCTCCGTGAGTGTACATCTGTGTGTGTTTGTCTGTGTATTAATGAGTGTGTAAGTATGTCAACCGTTGTGTACAGGTGGAGGCAAGAGGAAGGCATCACTTTACCTCTACCTTTGAGTCAAGTTTTCACCCTGAATCTAGGGCCCCTTACTTTTTTTTTGCTATACAAAGAGCTATTAAGCTCCCTCTAGCCTTCTTTATGGACCCATCTGGGAGCTTAGGTTACTGCTATGAAGGGGATGCCCAGATTGTTACATGAGTGCTAGTGTGTGAGCTACAATCCTCATGATTTTGCAGCAAGTACTTTTAGCCATTGTGGTATGTCTCCATCACCTCAAATTTAGTAATACTTAAATGACTAGAAAGTTCAATTTTATCCTCTGTACTTGGTGTCTCACCCAATACCAAACTTCCTTTCTGCCTTTGCATCTCTCTGTCTTTCTGTTTCTGTCTCTGTCTCTGTGTCTCTGTTTCTGTCTCTCTGTCTCTGTGTCTGTCTGTCTCTCTCTCTCTGTCTCTGCCTGTCTCTGTCTCTGTTTCTCTGTCTCTGTCTCTGTCTCTCTGTCTCTCTCTCTCTCTCTCACTCTCTCTGTCTGTGTTAGTGCATGCTGTGCACCATGCCCACTTTGAGGCAGCATCTCCCTGTCACCCTGCCTGCTCTTGACACCTTGGTCCTCTTCCTTCAGACTCCTGAGTGATGTTATGTATCATGCCCAGAAGATAAAATTGTTATATCGAACATAATAGCATCTTGTTTTCCACCTTTTAGGGCTGAAAGATAAGCTTCAGTTAATTTTGAATCCCAGAGACTAGAGAGAGGGCTCAGAGGTTAAGAGCAATGGCTGCTCTTGCAAAGGGCATAAGTTTGTTTCTCATCCCTTGTATAAAGACCCACAACTATCTTAAACTACATTTTCAGAAATGGGACTCCATCTTTTGTCCTCCATGGGCAGCAGACAGACATGTGATGCACAATCACACATGTGGGCACAGTACACATACAGGGCAATAATAGAAATTTGAGTTTCAGAGAAACAATTAAGTTTGTCCCAATGTGTATATCAATGTAACTTGTTTTCAATTATTAATGTGAGTTTCATGGATAAACTTGTAAAAAGTGATCTTTTTTGTCTGCAATCCAAAATTAACGGGACTCTTTCTATTTTATTTCCCAGTGTGGTCAGACCACTTACATGAATTTGAGTCAGCTGTATCCCTCCACAGTAACCAACCAGACTCTAGGGCAATTGTGTTAAGACATGAAAACCTTTACACACCTTTTAGTGGCCAGAGAAGTTTTCTACTCATCCTTGCAGTGTAAGCAGTCACATACTTTGCCTCTAAAAAAAGGAAAATAAAACCCCACAGACTCAGAATGCCATCTGTCACATCTCCAAGAATTGTCTCTTTTGAGGGCATGGTGCCATCTTTTCCTGACATATTGACATACCACATTCTGACTTCTCTCAAACCTGGGAAATCACACAATGCAGATCAGCTGAGAGCCCATAATTTGTTAGGCTCTTGTTGAGGACAGCAAGATCACTCGTCAGGTAAAGACGCTTGCTACCAAGCCTGATGACTTGTGTTTGAGCCTTTTGAACTTACCTGGTGGAAGAAGAAAACCAGCTCCCAGAATATGTCTTCTGATCTCTGCACACGTATCATTTTACACACACACACACACACACACACACACACACACACACGCACACACACAGACACACACACGCACACACGCACACACATTTTCTAAAGAACAACCTCACAGCTCTGTGCAAAGCAGAGTTGTTGGTACCAAGTAGGAGGTGGGGGCAGTGCAAGGAACAGAAGCTGAGAAAACAAGTAAAGCTATCCCACAGGGCGTGTCTGGGATGGTGGCCAGCGAAGGGGACACAGATGCTTGGTAGAAGCAGCACAATTTCCAGAGAATGATATAAGTCCTTTATGAAACTTCTTCTCTATATTTTAGACCTTAACATACACTCACATGTATGTGTATATGTCTGTGTGAGCCTATGCTACAGATGTGGGAGGAAGCCAGAAGCAGGTGTCAGATTTCCTTGAGCTAGAGTTACAGGCATTTGCGGGCCACTTGTTTTGGGTGTTGGGAATCAAATGTGGCTCCCCTACAAGAACAAGAAGGGCTCTGAAGTGCGGAGCCACCTCTCCAAACCCTCCTTCCCACATTCGATCTAGACCACCATGTGCACCTGCGCTGTGGATCTCATCCACTCTCATATTGGCTGGCTCTTCCTTGATAGGTCAGTCATGGATCCTCCCTACCCAGCCTGAGTGACAAGATCCAGTTCCCTTCCTTCCTTCGGACTGAAACAAGTGACCTTATATCCTCCCGTGCAGTTACTCAGCTGATAATTCACTTCCACTGGTCCTGGGTGATCATTCTGGCCAATGATGATGACTTTGGGCAGCAGGCCAGCTCTCTAGCCACTGAGGTGCTGATAGCCAAAGGAGTTTGCATTGAGTTCCACGTCCATATCCCTTCTGATCAGTCCTTGGGGAAGATTGAAGAGACTGTCCAGAAGATGCAGAAATGCACCGCCAAGGCTGTTCTGGTTTTTCTAAGCAACTCGGATTTCCAGCTCATCCTGTATGGCTTACTGGGTGTAAATGTCTCAGGCCAGGTGTGGGTCAGCAAGGACACTTTGCACATGGCTCTCGCTCTGTCCATTTCAGGCATTTCTCGGGTCTTGCAAGGCACATTTGGCCTTCTGACTCACAGCAGCAGGGCAATTGGCTTCTCTGAGTTTCTTGCTCAGCTGCGTCCCAGCCAGACCCCAGAAGACATGTTTATAAAGAAGTTCTGGGAGTTCACCTTTGATTGTTCATGGCCTCAGCAGAACAGCACGGTGACTGAGGGAGTTCAGTTCTGCTCTGGGAATGAGAGTCTTCAAAACAAGCAACATCCTTTTCCAGACGTGAGCAAAACTGATGCTGCCTATGCAGCTGTCTACAGCATTGCTCATGCCCTGCATGATGTGATAGCCTGTGGGCATCAGGATGGGAAAAGCACAGACTCCAAGGATTTCCAGCCTTGGCAGGTGAGAGACAGATATGGTGTGGACGATTCAGTGATGGTTGGAGTACAGGACATGGGCTTTCACTAAGCCTTAGAGGTGCAGCAGACTTTATGTTCTCACACAGGTCAGCTTATCCTTGCAACAGAAAGGCATGTTAGAAGCAGCAATGGACAAGTGGCCCATGCTATGTATGTGATCTCAGATGAGTCCTTTCCAAGTGGGGTTGATCGACTCAGCAAGTCCAGGTTTCACTGTAAAACTAATATTTCAGGGAACAGTAAACAGATTATTTAATGTCCCAAATTTGAGCTTTTGTAAACAGTAGTTACATTTTCATATATTCAGGCTGCAAATCAGAATTTCAAACAGACATAAAATACCATTTATTCATTTTTGCTTCCTTGACGGTGGGGTCCTTGGGGTAGGTGTATACACATGTGTACATCCATTGTAAGTTCTGAGGATGATGTGAGAAATTACCTTTCAAGCACTCTTCTACCTTATTGTTTGGGTCATGGCCTCTCACTCAAACCTAGAACTTTTTGATGTGGCTAGTCCTGCTAGTGAGCTTTCTCTTGGCCTCTCCTATCTTTACATTACGAGGCTGTAATTACAGAGGGGCTCCCACAATGGCCTTTAGGTTGGTTTGGGTGTCTGAAATCCTATCTTCAAGCTTGTATGGCAACCTCTGTGCCCTTACCTATTTTTTTATTTTAAAGTATTTTTTGAAAATTTCATAAATTTAAATAATGCGTTTTGTTTGTTTTGGTCCCAGCCTGTCTACATAAAACCCTGGGGACAGTCCATGGCCAGTCTACAATTTTTTCCTTTTCTTCCACAGCTGCTTCATGCCCTCAGAAATGTGCACTTCAAGACTCCTGATGGAATCGAGATTATCTTTGATGCCAATGGGGATTTGGTGTCAAAATTTGATATTCTTCAAGGGCAGAAGACCCCTGAGGGTGTATTCCATTTGGTCAACATAGGCACGATAGACCCTCAAGCTTCTTCAGGGAACAAAATGGTGGTCCAGTTGAAGGAGGATCTCCAAGTGAGTTGCCTGAATGCAGAGCTTGTCCTAGAGTGTTAAAGTCCCTGGGAAATTCCAAGTTCAGGGTTCCCCATCCCTCCTTGTGCATGAAGTGGACGTGGCTCTGGATTGGGCTGGTCAGTTATAACTGATGAAGCTCTTTACCTTATAAGAGATCTTTCTCTGAATGATACTTACTGAGCAGAAAAATAAATATGCCCCAGTTTCTGTTGGAGAGATGGCTCAGTAGTTAAAGTTGTTTGCTACACAAGCACAAAGAGCAGACTGTGGTCCTGCAGAGCGCTTGTCCATGCTGAGTGGGCAGTGCGGTACCTGTAATTTCATTCTTGGAAGTTGGAGGCAAGGAGATGCCAAAGCAAGTCAGTTAGTAAGACAACCATATCAATGAACTGTGGGATTTTACTTTGAGCCTCTGCCTCAATGTGCATAGTGGAAAAGCAATAGAGGATGATTCCCAACACTAACCTTGGGCCTCAAGATGCGCTTGTAACATAGATGCTTATCATCCTACATAGATGTAGAAAGGCACATACACATATTTACACCATAAAAAACTCATGAAAATGGTGAATGCACATACCAGACTCTCAGAATTGAATCAGAATGTGCATTTTGTGACATTTTGAGGGTTATTTCATTATCTATGTTAGGACCTGCTCAGTGAAGAGGAAGGTAGAGACACACTAAGCACTGTGTGTTTACTTTGTGTGTTCGATTTTACTTCACTATGAAAAATCCCTGAGAAACAGTATGAAGTAAGGAAAGGTTTTTATTGGCTCACCATTTAAGAGGTCCAGGGCCAGAATGACCCATTGTTTTGGTCGTGTGAGGTTGAGGCAGTATGTCATGACAGCAGACATGTGTGGTGAAAGAGCTTGTCCAACTTATGGTGGCCAATAACTGGAGAGGTGGGGTTAGAGATAGATATGGTAGGTGGACACGTTACATCTTACCAGTGCATAGCGCCCAAACACACTTCCTTCCTTCAGGCCCCACTCCTGTTTTCAACATCCACAATAGTTCTTCAAGTCATGAATCCACTGAGGAATTAATCCATTGACTAGGTCAGATGCACCAAGATGTAATCATTCTTCACAAACCCACCATCTGGTGACTAGCAGAACACACAAGACTTTGGAAAACATTTGGTGCTCAAACCCTGATGATTACTAACACAACCATCAGCTGTTTTGAGATAGGCAGGCTTATGCCTGCTGTCTGTTGCAGAGAAAAGAAATGTCTCAGCTTCCTGTTGTGTGCCAGTGGACAAGAGTCTCTTCCCCTTTAAAATTGTCTAACTTTATTCTGGTGGCGTCTCCAGTCAATGGTGGCCTCAAGGCTTTTCACATGACAAGGAGGTTCCCGTTCTGGCACTTCTGAAGAGTAAAGGAGACCCGCCAGGTGGCCAGAGGCTTCTGTTCATGTACCTTTAAATGGAGGTCATCCCACATGAATGAGAAAACTAGTTCATGTGCTGTGAAAGTGTGTGTGTGTGTGTGTGTGTGTGTGTGTGTGTGTGTGTGTGTGTATGTGCACCTGTTTGCGTGGGGTGTGTGTGCACATTCATGTGTGTGTGCACATTTATGTGTGTGTGCACATTTGTGTGTGTGTGCATTCATGTGTGTGTGTGTGTGTGTGCTTGCATGCATGTTGAGGGAACCAATACATACAATTTTTCTCATGCTGAAGCCAGAGGATACTTTATTATTTGAGTGTAAACAAAACAACAGCGTAGCCAAACTGTAAATCTCAACAGCTTCCCAGAGTAAGGGAATGGGGTGGAGGATGTGCGAAGGCCATATCTTCTGAGTTAGTCACATTGGCCAGCACAATGCCAGAAGTCTGCATGGAGCGTTAGAGAAAGAAAATGAAAGTTGAGAGTAACAAGGGAGGCATACCTCGGGCTATGACTCTACCCAAAGAAGAGAAAAGGAGACAAAAGAAGGGAAAGGAAAAACACTGGATTTCTGAGTAACTGAGACAAGGAGGCTGACTTGACAAAATGATGTGGTAGCTTTTTTGTAATGTCTGTCAATACTTACAGTTCTTTTTCCTATATACGGTATATGTATATTTACATACAAATATTTATATATTTGTGTCTTATGTGTGTAACTGGTGCCTGCCATGGCCAGAAGAGAGACTTGAATCCTCTGGAACTGGCATTATAATATGGGGTGCTATGTGGGTGGTAGGAACTGAACCCTGCTCTTCTGGATAAGTGGCCTGTAATTCTGAGAGCTGGGCCATCGTTCTAGCCCACATACCTTCAATACCTGATGTAGATGCCACAGGTAGATTGGAAAGACAATACATAACATGGTATAGCTAAGTTTTTGAAGTCCTTAGCCAAGTAAGTTAGATCAAGCTCTTTCTCTATTACATACAATGGTACCTGTCCCATCCGGCATCTCTTAGAGATGTTTTATGAAAGGCATCTCATATACTGGAGCTGGTTAGTCTGCTCCTGAGGGTGAGGTCAAGAATCTGTATCCCTGGAGATGCACTAATGACACTATGTTCACTGTTACCAGGTGCCCACCTCCATCTGCAGTGAAAGCTGCCTTCCAGGGTTCAGCCAAGTTGCCCGTCTCGGAGTCCCCCACTGCTGTTTTGATTGCAGTCGCTGCCCCGAGGGACACTTTGCAGACCAAAGAGGTAATGGCATGTGGAACTGGAATCTGAGGGGTCCACTGGGCACTGTGAGTCTTCTCGTGGAATCATCCATCATCTCAGTTACCTTTCTACTGCTGTGAATATCCACCATGAGCAGGGCAGCTTCTACAGGAAAAGCTGTGATAATCATGGCAGGAGGCATGGTGGCAAGCAGGAAGGCATGATGCCCCAGCAGTAGCTGAGAGCTTTCAGTGTGGTCCACCAGCAGCAGACGAGCAGCAATGTGGAGAGTGGGCCTGGTGTGGGATTTTGAGTTCTCAATGGCTACCCCCACTGACACACCTCCTCCAACAAGGCTACACCTCCCAATCATCCCAACAGTCCATCAAGTAGGAAACAAACATTCAAATATATGATCCTATGGGGCCAAGGCTACACAGAGAAATCTTGTCTTGAGCAAACAAATACAAAGAAAAAAATTAAAGGAAACATGACATAAGCTGCTTCCATAAGGGTTGCAGGTTTATAATCTCAGCTCTTAAGAGGGTGAGGGAAGAGGCTTAGGAATTCATGTTCATCCTCTGCTGCTCAGCCGGTTCAAGGCCATCCTGACTTACCGGAAATATTTTTTCAAAAGAAACAAATGCCTTCTTTTAGGATATACAATGTGAGTTCCTGCTTTGTGCCACCTCTGATACCACAAATTCCATCACTGGTCACAAAGAAGAGTTAATCTCTCTCTCTCTCTCTCTCTCTCTCTCTCTCTCTCTCTCTCTCTCTCCCTCTCTCTCTCTCTCTCTCTCTCTGTCTAATCTATTAATTGATGGAAAAGCTGTAAGGGCAGTTAGTGTTTGGGCCACATTCCTTCAGCGTTGGTGTAGCTCTTATGGTGTTGCAGAAATGGTGTCTGTGTGTCTCCCATAGACATGAAGAGATGTCTTCAGTGCTCCAAGGAGCAGTACTCGAGTCACACCAGAGACCGTTGCCTGCCCAGGACAGAGATCTTCCTGGCCTTTGAGGAACCACTGGGATTCATACTGGCCCTGGTGTCAATCTTCCTATGCGGTATGGCTGTCCTGGTCCTTGGGGTGTTCCTGAAGCATCGGGACACACCTGTGGTGAGGGCCAACAACAGAGCTCTCAGCTACTTACTCCTGATCTCTCTTTCCCTCTGTGCCCTGTGTGCCTTGCTGTTCCTAGGCCGACCCACTGTCACCACGTGCCTCCTCCGTCAGACCACCTTTGCCGTGGTGTTCACGGTGGCTGTCTCCTCTGTTCTGGCCAAGACTGTCACAGTGGTCCTGGCCTTCAGGGTCACCAGGCCAGGGGGCAGGATCCGGGTGTGCCTGAGCCCTGGTGCTTCCTCCTCAGTGGTCCTCATTGCTTCCTTAATTCAGGTTGTTCTTTGTGGGGTCTGGTTGGCCACCTCCCCACCGTTCCCACACAGGGACATGGTGTCAGAACCTCAGCACATTGTCATCCAGTGCCAGGAGGGTTCTGGCACCATCTTCTTCTGTGTGCTTGGCTACTTGGGTTTCCTGGCAGCAGGTACCTTCTCTGTGGCTTTTCTGGCCAGAGCCTTGCCAGATGTCTTCAATGAGACAAAGTTCCTCACCTTCAGCATGCTGCTGTTCTGCAGTGTCTGGACAGCCTTCCTGCCCCTGTACCACAGTGCCCGGGGCAAGTCCACTGTGGCAGTAGAGATCTTCTCCATCCTGGCCTCCACTGCTGGGCTTCTGGGTGGCATTTTCATCCCCAAGTGCTACATCATCTTGCTGAAGCCCGAGAAGAACACTCCTGCCTGGCAAGTCCAAGGCCATCAGGCACAGCTGGATAGGAAAGGTGCGGTGCTCCAGAGAAGGTGTCTTCCCGGGTCCACACCACAAAGCCTCATGACTTAGTGCCCGGCACTGTCACCAGGACCTCCTGCATGGTTCTGGCTCACTGCTTCTCTGTGGATGTAGTTATTTAAAGGACAGCTCAAGATGAAAGTGAGATACTGAGAATAAAAAACCAATAACTGCTGTTTTTAGAGTGGACATATAGATGGTCAATGACTGTTTTCTCCATATGTACTGCTAAAAGTTATTGCAAGTGGGTATAGAAGGCCGCATATATGCTAAGCGTTACTGGAAGTGGTTATAGAAGGCCCCATATATGCTAAAAATTATTGCAAGTGGGCAATGAAGACACATAATGCTAAAAGATATTGGAAGTGGGGAAAGAAGGACCTGAATAGGAAAGGAGCTTCATAAGACACCAACAGCGCCAACAAATCTCGGCCATGCCGGGCAGGGTGACTGATGCACCAACCAAGGACCAGGTGTGGTTAGGACCTAAGTACCCTGCCCAGGTGTAGGCAATAGGTAGCTCAGTATCAATGTAGGTCACCTAATAAGGATGCCAGGACTGTCTCTTGCATATTACCAAGTTGTCTTTTTTGTCTGAGAGGTGCAGAACTGGGGATTGAACCTTTCACTGAGAGTTCCTTCAGGGACTTACCATGTGACTTAGCAATCTCAGTCTTAGACATGTTCCCAAGAAAAATAAATCATGTATGTTAAAGACTATAAACGAATCTTTGTAGAAGCATTATTTATATACTAAAAGTTGAAATACTTTTTATGTTATGTAGTTGATGAATCTTTGCTGTGGCTTAGGCAATGACTAAGATATTATTCAGGATATGAAAAAATGTAAGAATAATAAGAATGCTGTGTAATTCATGGTTATGCCTTGTGAATTTTATACTGAGTTGTCGAATCCAGTCAAAGAAAATCATACATCTTAAACTCCACTTTATGAAATACCCTCAAGAAGTGAACCCATAGAGAAATATATCAGACTGCTAATCTCTTGAGTTTTGTCATGGAGATTAGAGATGAGGAGTGAAGACTAGTTGGTGCAGTATTTCTTTCTGATGTGAGAAGTTCTAAAATGCTAGGTGGGACCCAAGAGATGGCTTGGTGTTGAAGAATACTTATAGCTCTGCCAGAGAACCTCCGCTTGGTTGCCTGAACACGTGTGAGCCAGCTCGCAGCCACTTGCAAATCTCACTCCATGGAAACCACCACCTCTGGCCTCTGTGTGCACAGGCACTCATACACGCACACCACTTCCCACATGTATCCAAGAGTTAAAAAGTATTCATTACTAGTTATAAGAGAAAACAGATATAGTAGATTGTCCTCTCCTTTTATTCATTATTTGAGGCAATCTGGCTGGCTTCCTACTTGGAGTACTCCTCCTGCTTCTGCCTCTTGAGTACTGGGATCTAAGTGTGCTCCCACATATGGAAAATTATATAGTGGATATGGATGAATTGTACACTGTGTGAATTATTGCTCAATAAAACTAGTATGAAAATGAATTATCAATGTATTACATAATGTTCCTCATATTCTTATTTCTGGGAAAAGGCCCAACTATTGGAAGTGAATTCTAAATAACTATAGTGTTATATATGAGTGAGCTGGAATTATTACTGACATATTCTATATCCTTGTAGTTTTATGTTTATTGATTCCTAGATTGGTGTGTTTGTGTGTGTTCCCTCTGTGTTTGTGTCTGTTTCTTTGGGCATGGACATGCCACAGCACATATTTGGAGTTCAGAGGGCAAGTTTCAGATGTCAGTTCTCTCCAGTGAGTAGATTTGTGGATTGAGTTGGGGTCCTTTGGCTTAGTAGCAGGAGCCTTTAACTTCAATAGTGGGATTATGCTATAAAATTATACTTATCATTTGGAATAACAAAGCCCAGAATTTGCCTTGTTACATAGAAATACTCTCCTGTGTATGTATGAACTCTGTGTGTGTGTGTTTGTGTGTGTGAGTTGCCATTGCTTGTATGTGGAGTCAGGGGACAACTTTGTGGAGTTGTTTCTCTTCTTCTGTGCTTATATGTGTTCATGATATCAGAGGTCGTCAAGTTTGTCTATTAAATGAGTCTACCTGCTGAGCCATCTACTGGGCTTCGTATTTGTTTTTTGAAGGAGAGATAAACCTGTTTTTTAGGATCCCAAGTGTGGGATTGGAACGGTCTTGTGAAAAAAAAAACAGGTGAGGTTAATCCACTAAAAGACCAACCACCTCATGCAGGAGTTTGATTGTTGCCAGCTGAAAAGATCCCGTGAACAAACTCTGGCAGGAGATATATAAATGAGCCCAGAACTGGAGGTGGGGCTTTTTGGAGACTTGGGATAGTTTTGGGTGCTCGTTGCTTCACTTGGAGACACAGCTAAAGAGAACCACTTGAGGGAAGGCCTCAAGGCTCTGGCTCCTGCTGAGGTTCAGGGTTCTGGTTACTCTAGGTTCCAGCAGAAGAAATCCTGCAGATGGTGCCCGGAGAATTGGTCCTTGGAACTGATATCCTTATGGTTTTGTTATTGTGTCCATTAATCCTCATTTCCTATTGTCTTGGTTAGTCGGGTTATAAGTTACCTATATTCGGTCACTAAGTTGTTCATAAAATATATTAGTTAAAAAAATTGAACGTACAGTTTTGCAATACAGATAAATGTCTCAGGAGCCTGGAAGAATAGGGCATGACTCCAGGATGACAGGGGCATTCATCGTTTTCTGCAGTTTGGTTTTGTGTGTGTCCAAATTCTCCATCATAAAACATTTCAGAATCTTTTCTAAGGAACTGCAATGACCACTAAGAATGACCACTATGCTAGAAACATGGCGGGGCATGCGGGGCTGTAGTGATTGACCTACCTACTAAAAATATTTCCCTTTCAGCTACTGGACATGTTGCTTCCTATACCCACCTGGGGCCTTTCTACAAACCAGTGCCCTGAGCACCCTGGGCACAGCTGCTCCTTCCCTTGCAGGCCCCTCAGGAGACAGTTGTGCCCATTGCCGCTCTTCTTATAGTCGCAGGTGATGCCAAGATCTGTATCCCTGGATGCAGAGAGGCTAGGAACCCTCAGGAGAAGGGATACAACTTCTAATGGCTCTGGGGTTTTGTGGCCACCCAGTCCTCCCACCTTCTCAGGATCAATAATCTCCACACAGCCTGTGGGCCTAGATTTCCCAGTGTGGCTTAGCCTCAGGGACTTGATCAATGGCTATATTCCAGATAAAGGCCTCCTTCACTGCTTGCCACTGCCCCATATGGGGCTGTCCTGTCCTTGGCAGTGTGGCTCTCAGCAGGCATGTGGCTGTGTGCCCTCCTTTCTCTTCTGTTTGTCTGTGTCTCTGGGTCTGCCTTTCCTGGCCCGAGATCCTGGCTGTTGCCAAGGCAGAGGCCTCGCTTTGACCGTCCTGGAGATGTCATGGTGGGGGGCAGCTTCTGCATCCTTCGCTTCTCTAATGGTACCATGTGTGATTTCAGTGCCCCACCGGCTGGGGTGCAGGCTTCAAGGTATGTCCTTGCTGAGGGGCAGCAGTGTCTGAAAGCAGCTTGAAAAGTTGTTTGAAGCCTCGGAGAAGGGTTGATTCTCTGAATCCCAGCTAGATGGCCACCCCCATTCTCTGTGTAGAAAGTAATAGCTCTGTAGCTCTCCTTTTGCACTGTCTCTCTTCCTCTATCTTTCTTATTTGTACCATAGGCTGCTCCTGCACTGACTGTAGTGTGTGCGCACCTCAGTGAGGGAGGATTCTTGAGTTTTTGTGTGTCCTTGCTACCCATACGAGCATCTAGGCAGGTGTGTGTGCTGAATGACTAAATGTGTAATTAGTACGTTGTTCGTCAGTCATCAGGACCCATGGTCCTTCTCTAGTGTATTTCTTCTGCTCTTATTCGTCATGAGGTTCATGTTGCCTCAGTTTTCTAGGTAATCAGTGCTGACCTTGAAGTTCTGATCTTCCTGCCTCCACCTTCTCGGTCCTGTGACTATAGACATGTACTTCCACAGTTGGCTTCTGAGGCTCAAATTCCATGAAGTGAGCCATAGCTAAAAGCTTCCTTTGCCCATTCTTGTTCCAGATTTTTAACTACTGTTGCACACAGTAGTTCCCAACTCAGCCTTATGGTTTATATTATTATTTTTAAAGTCTTAATATCCTTCCTTTTTTTTAATAGTTGCTGTGGTGAGCATGGCCTTTCCCCACCATAAGGAAATACACCCATGCACAACATAGACAAAAGACACAGAGACACAGACACAGACAGACACACACACAGACACAGACATACACAGAATCACCCACACACACACAGACACACAGCTTGACACAGACACAGACACACAGGCACACATTCCCACACACAGACATGCACAGAAACACACTGACACAGACACATACATGCACACACAAACACACACAGACACAGACATACCTCACACAAGTACACAGACACACACATACTCATCCCACACTAAGCATATTTGACAATGATACCAGAGGCTAACATCTGGCTTACATATGTGTGTGTGCCTATACACATGTAAAAGACGTTCAAGGTCATTCTCAGCTTTCTAGTGAGGTGGAGGTTAGATTAGCTGATGTGGAATCTTTTCCTCACCTAAAGTCAAATGTACTCTCAGCATTAACATATTTAACATTTAACTGAGGCATACAACTTCATTTGGACATGGGGGCATCTGCCTTTTATCCTAGGTTTCAGGTCCTGGGTAAGCAGGTGGATCTCTGTGCATTCCAGGCTAGGTAGCAATATAGAGAGAGATCTTTTCTCACTATCTATCTCTATCTATCTGTCTATCTATCTATCTATCTCTCTGTCTATCTATCTATCTATCTGTCTATCTATCTATCTATCTATCTATCTATCTATCATCTATCTATCTATCTATCTTTATTGTATGCATCCCATATGCACCCCTTTCAAATTCATGTCTTTTTTTAAATTATTGTTGTTGAACAAATGTTCCAATAAATATATGAAAAATATCTAAATGTGATGTGTTGCACAATCTTGGTGTTGCTTGTATGCATATGCATTACAGTTTATTAGATTTACTCTTTGAGAATTTTATATGTTCATATAGTGCATTTAGTTAATTCTCGTTCTCCCATCTTCTGTTATTTTCCTTCCATACCTCTCATTTTTTATTCCTCTCTGCAGATTGATTTCTGAAATTGATGCCTTTTGGTTTTGTACCCATTGATAGTAGTCAGGGTCATATGTGTGGCTTCTAGTTTGGACCTGTCCACTGGGGCTGATCAGGTCAATATGTGGGTGCATAGAGAGAAAATGACAGCCTTCCTACCCACCAAATACATCAGTTGCCAATAGTTCAGCAGGGAGGAGCAGTGTCCCACGTGAAATTGCCCCACCCATGTTGGCTGTTGAAGGCTCAGGCTTGTGCATTCCCAGTGCAGGCAGTTGAGCTGCTGTGAGATCATGTGTGCAGTGTCTTAGTCATGACTGAAGACCACATTTCAAATCCCTTCCCTCTATCTTCTGGATCTTCTGAAATCAATGTTAGGTACAAGTAACTGTATCCAACCACACCATTCAATAGATTATTTTCCTTGTTTCCTTGAGACAGGGTGTTCTGTGTAGTTCTGGCTGCCTGGGAGTAGCTATGTAGACAATGCTCTGGTCTGTGACTCACAGAGCCTCTGTCTCTTGACAGCTGAGAATAAACATGGGTGCCATCAAAGCCAGCTTATGCACTAGATCTCCAAATATTGCTCCTGTCTAGAAACTGATCCCTTTGGTTACCTTCTGCACATTCCCTGTGGACTCCCTTGGACTGTTCTGAGTCCTGCTTTTATGCACATCTGTGCACAAGCATCTGTGGAAAAGTATATTTATACTTGAATCACTTGAGTCACAGAGTTTATTCTTGTTGCATTTACCCCATAATGAGTGATAAATGTGGTCTTCTCTTTTCCTCAGTGTCTCCAACTGGGGCTACAGGGTGGCCCAGAGTTTCGTGTTTGCCATTGAGGAGATTAATAGGAGTGCTCACTTATTGCCCAATGTGACCCTGGGCTTCTCCATTCGAAACTCTGGGGACTCAGTGCATGGAGCCCTCCACGAGACGATGAGCTTCCTCACGGGGCAGGAGGAGCCCATCCCCAACTACATGTGTCAGCACGGCTCTCCTCAGGCTGCGCTGATTGGGGACACACGGTCATCGCTGTCTGTGTCCATGGCCAGACTTCTGGGGCTGTACAAGTTTCCTCAGGTGAGTTGCTCATAGCCTTATTCTTTCATTAGTGCAGTGCCATCCCTTAGTGATGATGTGAAATTGATGGTGGTCACAGTAGTGTGGAGCTTCACTGTGGCGCCAGGTTCCCTGAAATGTTTTCCACTTCCAACCTGGTCCTCTTCTCCATGTCTGTGTAGTTTAGAAGAGAACTATAGCCCCCCTGCATTGACAAGGAAACTGAGGATAATATAAAATTCAAATCTATATTTCTAAAAATTTACTTATTTTATCTTATATATGAATCTTTTGTGTACACACACACACGTGCGCACACACACAAACACGCACATATGTGTTTACCGAGTATCTATTGAAATCAGAAAAAGATATTGGAGCTGCAGTTACTGATGTGTTTTATCTGCTATTTGTGTTCTGCCAATTGAACTCAGGATCTCTAAAATAGTAGCAAATATCCACCTATCTTGGCCTATGAGTTTTGCTATGCAGTTGCAAATCACACAAATGTGTCTAGCTTTAGGTCCAGGAAAGCCTCTTCTGGCTTCCTCCCACACCTGTGGCACAAAGTCACAAAGACATATACACACATATGAGTTTGCTGTATGCAGTCTTCATGGAGCTGAGGTGACAGGTTTAAAGGGTGTCACCAAATTGTTACATATGTACGTGGATCTGAGCTCCTATACTTTTGGTTTTGTCGCAAGTGCTTTTATCCATTGAGCCTTCTCTCTTTCCTCTCAGATTTAGGTATGTTTAAAGCAGTAGAAAATCCACATTTCTACTCTGTACATGATGACACAGCCAATGCCAATCTTCATTTTTGTTTTTAAGGTGTGTGTGTGTTTGTGTGGTGTGTGTGTGTGTGGTGTGTGTGTGTGTGTGTGTGTGTGTGTGTGTGTGTGTGTGTGTGTTGAGGCAGCATTTCTCCATGTAACCCAGGCTGCCCTAGAGCTCTTGATCCTTTATCCTCAGATTCCTGTGTGCTGTGCACTATCATGCCCAGAACAAAAACTTGATGTTTATAAACTATGTCAAGAATTTTTCTTTTTCATCTTGTAGGGCTGCAAGGGAAGCCTTAGTTAAATTTGAATTCCAGGGTGTGGCGAGATGACTCAGAGGTTAAACGAACTGGCTGCTTCTTGCAGAGGACATAAGTTGGATTCCCACTACACATGTGGAGTCTCACAATCATCCTAAACAACATTTCCATCAATGAGACTTCTGATTCTGTCCTTCATGAGCAGGAGACATACATGTAGTGCACAGTCATACATGCAGGCAAAACACTCATACATGGAAAATAATAAAAATTAGAGTTAAAGAGAAACAATCATTTTTAGTCTAAGTTTGTCCAAATATTTCTATTAAAATATGATTTGTTTTCAGTTAATCATGTGTGTTTCATGGGATAAACTTATACTTAAAACATCATTGTTTGTCTACAATCCAAATGTAACTTTAATTTTTAATCTTTAATATTATTGCCTCTTCTACAGGACCACCTGTTTGAGATGGAGTCAGCCATATCCCTCCCCATGAACCAACTAGATGCTAGGGCCTTTGTGTAAAGACAGAATAACGTGTAATACCTTGTGGTGGCTGGAGAAGTTTTGAACTAATACCCTGAGGCAGAGTAGCCACATCCTGTGTTGCTAATATCAAAATAATATCAGCAGCAACAACAACCACCCATAGATATAGAACACCAATTTTTATATCTTTAAAAACTCATTTTTTTTCCTGAGTGGATGGTGCTACCTATTCCTGGAGAAATTGAGAAATCGACACTTATTTCTCTTAGACTTGGGAAATCATACAATGATGGTTTGATAAGAGCCCATAGCTTATTACTTCTTACTGGGAACATCCAGGTGGTTTATCGTGTAAAGATTCTTCATACCAAGCTTGATGACTTCAGTTTGTGCTTCTGGAACCCACATGATTAAGAAAACCAGCCCTTTCAATTTATCTTCTTATGTCTACATGTGCACCATCACAGATAGACAGATGAATGGACAGAAAGACAGACACATGCGTGCACACACTTTCACATGAAATATCTAAAGCACAACCTCACATCGGTGTGCAAAACAGAGTCAGACTAAGCCTAGCTGCAGTGCAGGAATAAATATGCAGGGCAGGGTGATGGGCAGGACCTGAGAAGGGAACAGGGAAAGCTATCCCACAGGACTGTCTGGGATGATCCCTAGTGAGGGGGTGCACAGATGCTTGGCAGAACCAGCGGACTTCCCAAAATGTGATATCAAGTCCTTTATCAAAGTTACCTTTAGATTTTAATATACATTTATACATGTGTGTATATGTCTTTGTGACTTTGTGCCACAGGTGTGGGAGGAAGCCAGAAGAAGCCTTCCTGGGCCTGAAGCTAGAGGCATTTATCTGATTCCCAACATATGATGTTGGTGTTGGGAATCAATTATGGGTCCCCTAGTAGAACTAGAAGGATTCTGATTGGCTGTCCTACCATTCTAGTTCCCTCCCTCCTTCCTATATTTCAGTCAGACCATTAGATTTCACTTAGTCCTGGCTGTCACCTACTGTCATGTTCCCTGACTCTTCCTTGACAGATCAGTTACTCATCTTCACTACCCAGCCTGAGTGACAAGATTCAGTTCCCATCCTTCCTTCGGACCCTGCCTAGTGACCATATATCCTCCCGTGCAGTTACTCAGCTGATAATTCACTTCCAGTGGTCCTGGGTGATCATTCTGGCCAATGATGATGATTTTGGGCAGCAGGCCAGCTCTCTGGCCACTGAGGTGCTGAGCCCAGCTGGCGTGTGCATTGAGTTCCACCTCTATGTCCCCTCTGACCAGTCCTTGGGTAAGATGGAAGAGACTGTCCAGAAGATGCAGAAAAGCACCGCCAAGGGCGTTCTGATTTTCTTAAGCAACTCGAATTTTGAGTCCATCTTGTATGGCTTACTGGGTACAAATGTCTCAGGCCATGTGTGGGTCAGCACAGACACTCTGCACATGGCTCTAGCCCTGACTGTACCAGGCGTTTCCCAAGTCTTGCAAGGCACATTTGGCCTTCTGTATCACAGCAGCAGGGCAATTGGCTTCTCTGAGTTCCTTGCTCAGCTGCGCCCTAGCCAGACCCCTGAAGACATGTTTATAAAGAAGTTCTGGGAGTCCACCTTTGATTGTTCATGGCCTCAGCAGAACAGCACAGTGCCAGAGGGAGTTCAGTTCTGCTCTGGGAATGAGAGTCTGAAATATAAGCAGCATCCTTTCCAAGAAGTGAGTAAAATTGATGCTGCCTACACAGCTGTCCACAGCATTGCCCATGTCCTGCATGATGTGTTATCCTGTGGGCACCAGAATGGGAAATGTATGGACTCCCAGGACTTCCATTCCTGGCAGGTGAGAGAAGACATGAACGGATGTTTGGATGATTCAGTGAAAGTTGGGAATCAAGATGTAGGTTTTTACTAAGCTATAGTGCTGTAGCTGACTGTATGCTTCAGCTGTGCCCCCTCATCATTGTTACTGAGATGGATCTGAGAAGAAGCCTTGGACATGTGGTCCGAGCTCATGTATGATCTCAGATGAGTCCAGTCCCTGTTGTGTTGATTGACATAGCAAATTCAGGTTGTTTGTAAAATTGATATTTCAGAGAAGTGTTCCAGGTTTGAGCTTTCATAAACAGAGGACATTTTTTTTTAGCATATGCATTCTTCAAATCCAAAATTCAAAGGGACATTTGGTGCATGAGTGTGGACAAATGTGTGTATGCGTGCTGACACAGATGGGTCCAGTGTTCCCACATGTGTACATCCATGTGGTAAGGCCTGAGGATGATGTGAGATATTATCTTTCAGTTACTATTCTACCTTATTTGAGGCATGACCTTTCACTCAACCATAGAACATATTTGTGCATCAAGTGTTTCTAGCCAGCCTGCTCTGGTCATCTCCTGTCTCCATCTCTGAGGATGTAATTCCCAAAGGGCTTCTTCAGACATCTGGCATTTAGGTGGTTTGTAGATATTTGAAATCTCAACACCATGCTTGCATGGCAAATACCTTAATATCTGAGGCAGCAGTCAAGTCCTTACCTATTTTTCTTTTTTAAAATAGAGCCTTTCACCGATTTACATAATAAATATAGGTTATTTTGTTCTGTCTGTTTGCCTAACTATCTGTCTGTCTAATTGTCTATCATCTATCTTCAAGCTTCTCTAATCCAGTCCAGGCACCATAAGCCCACATCTGCAAGAACCTTTTCAAAATCACTTTGCTCATTATTGAGATAAAGTGAGGGTGGTGGCTAAGAGGGGGGTACATTTTCATACCCATCATTCAGCTTCTCTGAGTCTGTACTGTGTGCCTGGTGAGGATTCATGTGGTTTTGGAACAGTAAAACAGTTATAGTTCTTGGCATTTTGGCTGAGTTTGCAAAATTATGATTTACAGGAGGCTGGGCTTGGTGACTCATGTGTGTCATCTTAGTACACAGGAAGTTGAGGCCATAGAATCTCGAGTTCAAGGCCAACATATAGTACAAATCAAGAACCTGTCCAAAAAATATCATGTGTGAGGGTGGTGATGTCTGTTTTTGTCCTATGATGAAGATATAAAGTAGATGAAAGAGTGAGGAGGGATCCAAGATGGCGGCGAGCAGTGTGGACCGTGTTTGAAAGCTCCAGCGAACAATTCAGGGAATTGCACAGATTTCTGAGCCAGGAAACCAAGGTCCCCACACCACGGCAGCAGAAGTGCTCCACGGTTCGGAGGGACCAGGGTGCGGAGGACCTGCCTGCCCCTGCACACGGGAGGAGTGAGGACTTTCTCGGATCAGAGCGGCGGTGGTGGGGACAGCAGTGCCTCCAGCGGCTCCGGCGGCGCCAGCGGCTCCAGCGGCGCCAGCGGCGGTGGCTGAGGTTTGCAACTCAGAGCCTTCCAGTGGAGGCAATTAGTGTGGTGGACGGTGGGAGTTGCTGCGGGAGAGGGGACTCTGGACAGGATTTGGGTCGCGTTGTGCCTTGAGACCCAGGCTGGACTCAGCGGATGGTTCGGCCCCGGAGTCCTGGGTTTGCGCAGTGAGCTGTGCTGTGGAGAGGCTGGCTCGGCTTGGCAGGCAATTGTGCACGAAGCGCAGCTCCCCTGCTGTGACGCAGGCTAGACGGAGTGCCCGCTTCCACACTGGGCTCCGGCTCAGCGCAGACGCAGTTTTCCTGCTGTGACGTGAGTGGGGCGGAGCACTCAGTTATACTCTGGGTGCTTGCCCAGCGCAGCCTTGGTTTTCCTGCTGCGACCCAAGCTGGGCGGAGCGCTCACTTCTACCCTAGGTGCTTGCTCAGCACTGCCGCAGTTTTCCTGCTGTGACGCAGACTGGGCGGAGCGCTCAGTTATACCCTGGGTGCTTGCTCAGTGCAGCCTTGGTTTTCCTGCTGTGACGCAAGCTGGGCAGAGCGCTCACTTCCACCAGGTGCTTGCTCAGTGCAGTCGCAGTTCTCCTGCTGTGGCAGATGGTTCAGACCCTGAGAAACTAGCTGAGCTCGACGCGTGGCTCGGGCCCAGTATCCCTGGCTGTACTTGGCAGGGGACCCAAAAGGTTGTGGATACCTTGTCCTGACCCAACGATCATTCAGAGACCCAGATCGATTGCATGACCCACAGCAAAGGGGAGCTGAGGATCACTGGTGGTGAGAGCCCAAAACTACAGGGCTAACCTCCTGCCATCCACACCAGTGAAGTATCAGGGCTTCCAGCCTACGGAAATCATGAGAAAACAAGTGAGTCTATCATCAGACTCCCTCCACTCAACTCTGGAAGTTACCCAACAAAAACAGAGACGGCAAGATGTCTAAGGGACAGCGTAAAAGCATTCGCAAAAAACCCCAAAACAACATGGCGTCTCCAGTTCCTAGCTATCCCAAAGAAAACAACCCGGAGAACTCACATACAACGGAAACACAAGAAAATGACCCTCAAATCCTTGGTAATGAGGATGATAATGAAGAAAACAAATAAAATTCGAAATCAGATGCAGGAAGAAGCAGCGAAGCAGGTGCAAGACATAAAAGAAGCACATAGAGTGGAACTGAAAAATTTTCAGGAAAATATAAACAACCAGATGAAAGAAATTAAAAAATCTGTTCAAGATATGAAGATGAAAATGGATTCAATGATTAAACACACAGACAGAAGAAAAACGAGAACGTGAGGCCTCAGAGAAGAAGGCGAATGACACAGTGCTGAGCTTTTCTAACAGAATCCAAGAGATGGAAGAACGAATCTCAAGTCTAGAAGATACAATAACAGATCTTGAAGCAACCAATAAAGAAAATGCCAAATCTGGAAAACTCCTGACACAAAACATCCAAGAAATTAAGGACACCATGAAAAGAAGAAATCTGAGGATAATAGGCATTGAAGAAAGAGAAGATATCAGACTCCAAGGCCCAGAAACTCTTCTCAGCAAAATCATAGAAGAAAATTTCCCCAATCTAAAGAAAGAGATGCCTATAAACATACAAGAGGCATACAGAACACCAAATAGAATTGATCAGAAAAGAAAAACTGCCCGTCACATAATAATCAAAACACAAAACATACAGAACAAAGAAAAAATATTAAAAGCTGCAAGGGAAAAGGGCCAAATAACATTTAATGGCAAACCTATCAGAATTACACCCGACTTCTCAGCAGAGACCATCAAAGCCAGAAGGGCCTGGACAGAGATCCTGCAAACCCTAAGAGACCACAGATGCCAGGCCAGACTACTTTACCCAGCAAAACTATCAATAACCACTGATGGAGAAAACAAAATATTCCATGACAAAACCAAATTCAAACAGTACCTATCCACAAATCCAGCTTTACAGAAGGTACTAGAAGGAAAACTCCATCCCAAAGGGTCAAGCTACAATCAAAACTACTCAGGAAATAGATAACTATACCATGGCAAAAACACAACTACACAAACGCTCAACTGGAACCAACATCAAAATTAAGACTCTTAATAGTAACTGGTCGTTAATATCTCTCAACATCAATGGTCTCAATTCTCCAATAAAAAGACACAGACTAACTGAATGAGTGCATAAACAGGATCCAACATTCTTCTGCATTCAAGAAACACATCTCACCCATAATGATAGGCATTACCTCAGGATAAAAGGTTGGAAAAATATTCCAAGCAAATCGACACAAGAAGCAAGCAGGCGTAGCCATTTTAATATCGAACAAAATAGATTTTTCAACCAAGATTAATCAAAAGGGATGAGGATGGACACTTCTTACTCATCAAAGGTAAAGTCAACCAAGATGACATCACAATTCTGAACATCTATGCTCCCAATACAAGGGCACCCACATTTGTAAAAGATCTGTTAAAAAGGCTTAAACCACACATCAATCCCCACACAATAATAGTGGGAGACTTCAACACCCCACTCTCACTGAAGGACAAATCATCGAAACAGAAACTAAGCCGAGAAATAACATCATTAACCAATGCCATGGGTCAAATGGATCTAACAGATATCTATAGAACCTTTCACCCAAACAAGAAAGAAGATACCTTCTTCTCTGCACCCCATGGAACCTTCTCCAAAATTGATCACATCGTAGTTCACAAAGAAAGCCTCAACAGATACAAGAGGATTGAAATAATACCTTGTATCCTATCAGATCATCATGGGCTTAGGCTGCAATTCAACAACAACAGAAATAACAAAAAGCCTACACGTATGTGGAAACTAACCTGGGTCAGGGAAGAAATAAAGAAAGAAATCAAGGAGTTTCTGAAATTCAATGAAAATGAAGGAACAATATACCCAAATTTGTGGGATACATTGAAAGCAGTGCTAAGAGGAAAATTCATAGCACGAAGTGCCTTTAAAAAGAAATTGGAAGCATCGCACATAAACACCTTAACGACACAACTGGAAGCCCTAGAAAAAAAAGAAGCAGAAACACCCAAAAGGAGTAGACGTCTGGAAATAATCAAACTCAGGGGTGAAATCAACAAATTAGAAACTAAGAAAACAGTCCAAAGAATCAACAAAACCAAGAGCTGGTTCTTTGAGAAAGTCAACAAGATAGACAGACCATTAGCCAAACTAACTAAAAGGCAGAGAGACAGTATTGAAATCAACAAAATCAGAAATGAAAAGGGAGACATAACAACAGACACTGAAGAAATACAAAGAATCATAAGATCCTACTTTGAAGGCATATATGCCACAAAATTTGAAAATCTAAGGGAAATGGATGATTTTCTTGATCAATTTCACTTGCCAAAGTTGAGTGAAGAACAGATAAACAAGCTAAATAGTCCCATTTCCCCTACAGAAATTGATAGTCTCCCAACCAAAAAAAGCCCAGGGCCAGATGGTTTCAGTGCAGAATTCTACCAGACCTTCAAGGGCGAGCTAATACCGATATTCTTCAAGCTACTCCAAAAGATAGAAAGGGATGGAACATTACCAAACTCACTCTATGAGGCCATAGTCTCATTGATACCCAAACCTCACAAAGACTCAACAAAGAAAGAGAATTTCAGACCAATTTCTCTGATGAACATTGATGCAAAAATACTAAATAAAATACTTGCAAAATGAATACAAGAGCACATCAGAGATATCATTCATCATGACCAAGTAGGCTTCATTCCAGGCATGCAGGGATGGTTTAATATATGGAAATCCATCAATGTAATCCACCACATAAACAAAATGAAAATAAAAAACCACATGATCATCTCTTTGGATGCAGAGAAAGCATTTGATAAAATCCAATACCCATTCATGTTTAAAGTTTTAGAGAGATCGGGAATACAAGGCACTTTCCTCAACATAATAAAGGCTATATATAGGAAGCCAATAGCCAAAATCAAAGTAAATGGTGAGATACTCAAGGAAATTCCTCTAAAATCAGGAACAAGGCAAGGCTGCCCACTCTCTCCATATCTCTTCAATATAGTACTCGAAGTTCTATCCAGAGCAATAAGACAACATAAGGAGATCAAGGGTATCCAAATGGGAAAGGAGGAAGTCAAATTATCCCTATTTGCAGATGATATGATAGTCTACATAAGTGACCCTCAAAATTCCACCTGAGAACTCCTACAGCTGATAAACACCTTCAGCAAATTGGCTGGATACAAAATTAACTCAAAAAAGTCTGTAGCCTTCCTATACACAAATGACAGGCTCGCAGAGGAAGAAATTAGGAAAACTACACCCTTCACATTAGCCACAAGCAATATGAAGTACTTAGGAGTTACTCTTACTAAGCAAGTGAAGGACCTGTTTGAAAAAAATTTCAAAACCCTAAAGAAAGAGATTGAAGATGACATGAGAAGATGGAAGGATCTACCTTGCCCATGGATAGGGAGAATTAACATAATAAAAATGGCCATCCTACCAAAAGCAATCTACAGATTCAATGCAATCCCTATCAAAATACCTACACAATTTTTTAAAGACATTGAAAGTTCAATTCTGAACTTCATATGGAAAAACAAAAAACCCAGAATAGCTAAAACAATCTTGTACAATAAAAGGTGCTCCGGAGGAGTCTCTATACCTGATCTCAAACTGTACTATAAAGCAATAGTAATTAAAACAGCATGGTACTGGCACAGCAACAGGCTGATTGATCAGTGGAATCGAATCGAAGACCCAGATATGAATCCACAGACATATGGTCATTTGATTTTTGACAAGGAAGCCAAATCCATTCGATGGAAAAGGGATAGCATCTTCAACAAATGGTGCTGGTCTAATTGGATGTCTATGTATAAAAAAATGCAACTGGACCCATATTTGTCACCTTGTACAAAACTCAAATCCAAGTGGATTAAAGACCTCAACATAAAACCAGAGACACTAAATCACTTAGAAGAAAAAGTGGGGAAGAGCCTGGAACATATTGGCATAGGAGACAACTTCCTGAACAGAACACCAACAGCCCAGGCATTAATGTCAACAATTAATAAATGGGACCTCATGAGGCTGAGAAGCTTCTGTAAGGCAAGTGACACTGTAAAGAGAACAAAGTGACAGTCTACAGACTGGGAAAAGATCTTCACCAACCCCACATCTGACAAAGGTCTAATATCCAAAATATATAAAGAACTCAAGAAATTAAATAACACCAAAACAAATAACCTAATCGAGAAATGGGGCATGGAACTAAACAGAGAATTCTCAACAGAGGAATATCAAATGACTGAAAAACACCTAAAGAAATGCTCAACCTCCTTAATCAGCAGGGAAATGCAAATCAAAACAACGCTGAGATTCCATCTTACACCCATCAGGATGGCTAAGATAAAAAATTCAAGCGACAGCACATGCTGGCGAGGATGTGGGGAGAGAGGAACACTCCTTCATTGCTGGTGGGAATGCAAACTAGTACAACCACTTTGGAAATCTATCTGGTGCTATCTCAGAAAAATGGGAATAGGGCTTCCTCAAGACCCAGCTATTCCATTCCTTGGAATATACCCAGAAGATGCTCCAGCACACAGCAAGAAAATTTGCTCAACCATGTTCATAGCAGCCTTATTCATAATAGCCAGAGCATGGAAACAGCCTAAGTGTCCCTCAATAGAAGAATGGATAAAGAAACTGTGGTACATATACACTATGGAATACTATTCAGCTATTAAAAACAAGGAATTCCCGAAATTGGTGGATAAATGGATTGAGCTAGAAATGATCATAATGAGTGAGTTAACCCAGAAGCAGAAAGACTCAAAAGGTATATACTCACTTATATCTGCATATTAGCCCAAGGGGCATGTCCCACGAAAGCCTTCACTTACCAGGAAACTGCGACAGAGGAGAGGACATTCTAGTGGGACTCTAGATAAGAGACTCATGGGAGAAAGGCAAAGTAGAAGGACCCAGAGGGTCCTAGAAGCCTACAAGTAGAACATTATGATAGGCAGATTTGGGCTCAGGGGTCCCGCTCAAACTAAGGCACCAGCCAAGGACAATACAGGCGGTAAACCTTGAACCCCTACCCAGATCTAGCCAATGGACAGAACACTCTCCACAGTAGAGTGGAGAGTGGGATATTACTTTCTCACATACTCTGGTGCCTCACCTTTGACCATGTCCCCTGGACGGGGAGACCTGATGGCACTCAGAGGAAGGACAGCAGGTTACCAAGAAGAGACTTGATACCCTATGATCATATAGAGAGGGAGGTAATCCCCCTCAGGAACAGTCATATGGGAGGGGAATAAGGGGAAAATGGGAGAGAGGGAAGAATGGGAGGATACAAGGGATGGGATAACCATTGAGATGTAACAAGAATAAATTAATAAAGGAGGAAAAATAGTATAAAATGGCTTTACTTTAAGAAAAAGAAAAAAAGGAGAAAGAGTGAGGAGTGTGTGAAGGGAAAGGAGAGGCAGAGAGGTTGAAATACCAGTGTTGCAGAGAAGAGGACAAGAAACCTCTCCACAGGAAAACAGCTTTGCTGATGTCCAGGACAGCATTTATGAGTACCATAGAATAGAGACAAATAAGAAGAGTCACATGGGTGTGAGTGAAGATGTGTGACAGAGTGGTCTGAGTGATTGGGAGGCCTCAGTGAGCCGGGTCCTTTCTGTGGAGGATACAAGTGTTTGGCACCTAAACAGCGTGGTGGGATGGAAGGCTGGGCAGAATAGTGCACAGCCAAATGAGACCCTAGAGCCAGCACCACACTGAGATGTTTCTGGGTTTATTTTTAAGGCTGGCGAGATTGTTCAGTGGGTAAAGGCACTTGTCACCAAGCTTAAGTGCAATTCCTGATTCCCTCATGGCAGGAGCAGGAGAAAATATTTCTGAGAGTTACTCTCTGAATTTTGCAATGTGAGTGAGATGTACACACACACACACACACACACACACACACACACACACACACACACTATATTTCAAAATTTCAAGATAAAATATTATGAAGTGTTATTGAATTAAACGTAGAATTATTTTTATTTCTGAAAATATCATAGTACCTTGAACTTCTTTATAACTACTGAAGCCAGATTTTGATGGAGTTGCTCAGTATCACTGCAGAGGCCATATAGAGAAGACCTAGGATAGTCCCACCCCAGTCTACAGTGTCTTCTTTTCTTCCTCAGCTGCTTCATGCCCTCAGAAGGGTGCACTTCAAGACTCCTGATGGAAGTGAGATTATGTTTGATGACAATGGAGATTTGGTGACAACATTTGACATTTTCCATGGGAAGAAGACCCCTGAGGGTGTATTCCATTTGGTCAACGTAGGCATGATAGACCCTCAAGATTCTTCAGGGAACAAAATGATGGTTCATTTGAAGGAGGATCTCCACGTGAGTTGCCTGAATGCAGAGCTGACTCTTGTCCTAGAGTGTTAAATTCTCTGGGAAATTCCAAGTTCAGGGTTCCTCATTCCTCCTTGTGCATGAAGTGGATGTGGCTGTGGATTTGTCCAGTCAGTGATAACAGATGATGTTCTTTATTTAATAAGAGTCCTTTCTCTGGATGCTACTGACTGAACAGAAAAATAAATACATCAGAGCTGCTGTTGGAGAGATGGCTCAGTGGTTAAAGTGTTTGCTACACAAGCACAAAATCTAGGCTGTGGTCCTCCGGAACATGTGTACCTGCTGAGTGGGCAGTGTGGTACCTGTATTTTCATTCTTGCATGGTGGATACAAGGAGACAGCAAAGAAGATAGTAATACTAACCATATCAGTGAAGTCTGGGTTTTTACTTTGAGCATCTACTTCAATGTGCATAGTGGAAAAGTAAAGAAGGATGATTCCCAACTTTGACACTGGTCTCCCATGCACGTGTACACACATTCTCATCATCCCACATAGATGTTTTAAGGCACATATACATACTTACCCCACACAAACTTGTGAAAAATGGGGAAAAAACATACCAGACTCTGAAAATAGAATCAGAAATGGAACCTGGAGATATTTTGAGAGTGTTTTCATTTTCTGCTCTTTGAAGAGGAAGATAGTGACACACTCAACTAAACGTCTTCCCATGTACCATCTGCGAGATTTAATCAGAAGAATCTGCTTATGTAATGTTTTAGATTTCCCCCCACCATGGCAAATTCCCAAGGAACAGTGTGAAGTGATGAAAGGTTTTTATTGACTTGTGGTTTTATAGTTTTGAGGTCAGGATGATCCATTGCTTTGGTTGTGTGAGCTTGAGGCTGTATGTCATGGCAGCAGCCATGTGTGTTGGAAGAGGTTTCCCAACTCCTGGTGACCGTGAACTGGAGATGTGTGGTTCCAGACAGACATGGTAGGGGAACAAGTTACACCTTATCAGTGCACCGTGACCAAACCCACTTTATCCAATTAGGGCTCACTTTTATTTCCAACATCGACAGTAGTTCTTCAGGTCATGAATCCAGTGAGAAATTAATGTATTGGCTAGGTCAGATGCCTGAAGATCCCATCATTCTTCAAAAACCCGCCATCTGGTGACCAGCAGTCCAACACACAAGACTTTGGAAACCTTTATGCTCAAACCCTGATGATTATTAACAAAATGATTGGCTGTTTTGAGAAAGGCATGTCTATTTGCTGTCTGGTGCATAGAAATGTCTCAGTTTCCTGTCATACGCCAGTTGAGAAGAGTCCCGTCTGATACCACTTTGTCTAGCTTTGTTCTGGTGGCATCTCCAGTCAATGGTGGGCTTAAGCCTTTCAACAAGTGGAGTTTCCCTTTCCTGTGTTACTCAAAGAATAAAGGACACATGCTACGTGGTCTGAGGGTTCTTGTGAAAGGCCTTTTATTGGCTTGAACAGGGAGGGGTTTCTCATCTCTTCTGTTGTGGCAGAGATCTCAGCACCACACACTTCCGTCTTCATAACCCTTGCCTGTTGTTGGAGCTGTTCTAAGAGGGACTGAGTCAGCTGGATGATGGTCGAATCCTATAACCCTAGCATTGTGAAGGTAGAGGAAGGAAGATTTCTATGAGTACTAGGCCAACCTGTATTACAGAGCAAGTACTGGGGAGGCTAAGGAGAGAGAGAGAGAGAGAGAGAGAGAGAGAGAGAGAGAGAGAGAGAGAGAGAGAGAGAGAGGCAGAAAGAGATAGAGAGGGAGAGAGTTAGCTGAGGGAGTCAATATGTACAATTTAGCCATCATATCTATTACTTATATAGTTTAAGCAAAAACAACGGGATAGCCAAACTGAAAATCTCAACAGCTGCACTAAGGAGGGCAACTGGGAAAAAGAAGAGTGACAGCATAGTGAGAGTTAGACATGCAGTCCTGCATGCAGCCACAGGTCTGTAGAAGACTTCAGAGAAAGAGAGAAAGGTGAGAGTAACAAGGGAAGAATGCCCAGGATGCGGAGATCATTCAAAAGAAAGAAAGAGAGATAACAAGAAGATAAAGGAAAAATGCTTCTTGTCGGAGTCACTGAGGCAAACAGGCTGTCATGACAGAAGGGCCTGTTCCTCTCTAATGTCTTATAATACGTGTCAGTCTTTCTCAATTTGTACTATGCACATTTGGACGTTTTATTGTCATATATATTTATCTATTATGTGTCGTGTGTGCCTGAGGTGGTGAGAAGAGGGAATTAGCTCCTCTAGAATGGAGTTACAGTGTGAGGTGCTATGCGGGCTGTAGGGATTGGACCCTGCTTCTTGGAAGAGCAGCAGCCTGTACTCCTGCCAGCTGGAGTATCGCTGCGGTTGTAATACTTTCAACTGTTGATGTAGGAACCCAGAGGGACCAGAGAGATAACACATCACACTGCTTAGCTAAATTTTTGAAGCCCTTAGCTAAGTAAGCTCGGTGTAGCCCTTCTTATATTACATATAATGGTACCTGTTCCATGTGACTCCCCTTGGAGAGACTTATATTCTAAAAGATGACCAATGTAGTGGGCTGAGAGGAACCCGTTCTCTTGTCAGAGTTAGGTCAAGCATCTGTATCCCTAGAGATTCACCAGTGACACTGTGTTCACTGTTACCAGGTGCCCAGCTCAAACTGCAGTGAAAGCTGCCTTCCAGGGTTTAGCCAAGTTTCCCGTCTGGGAGCCCCCCACTGCTGTTTTGATTGCAGTCCCTGCCCCGAGGGACACTTTGCAGACCAAAGAGGTAAGGGCATGTGGAGCTGGAATCTGAGGGGTCCACAGGGCGCTTTGAGCCTCTACGTGTGTTAGTTATTGTTCTCCTGCTGTGAAGTGACACCAAGGGCAAGTCTGCTTTCGAGGAAAAGCATTGAACTGTGGCCTTACTTAGAGTTTCAGGGCATGAGTCCATGAACCTCATGGTAGGATGGATGGTGACAGGCAGGCTGGCATGCATGGTGTCCCAGGAGTAACTGAGAGCTTACATTGTGCTCCACAGGCAGCAGGCAAGACAGTGGAGAGTGGGCTTGGTGTGGGATTTTGAACTCTCAATGGCTACCCACAGTGACCCACCTCCTCCTGCAAAACTACACCTCCCAATCCATCCCGACAGTCCACCACCTAAGAAACAAACATTCAAATATGTGAATCTATAGGGACAATTCTCATTCTAAACACCCCCCTCCGTGCTGAGATGTTGCAGTCTCAGCTTCCCTGTGGACTTCAGGTGGGAACCCCATTGAGAAAGCTAGTCTTACAATTATTCTTAGGTAAGTGCTTTATTGAGACAGAGAAGTGAATAAACCATATTTGCACATCCTAATGAATTGTCTCTTCCCACCCACTGCACATCCCTTGTCCCCTGATGAAGAAAGACATTGTCATCGAAGAGTGGTGGTTCAGGCATTTAGTCTTAGCATTAGGAGGCAGAGGCAGGCTATTTCTATAAATTTGAAACCAACCTGGTCTACAGAATGAGGTTACACTTTTGAACCTTCTCTTGAAAATGAAAAAAAAAAAAAAGGAAGAAAGGGAGAAAGAATAGAGAGAAATGATAGATATTCCCAGAAGCTTCTCCAGGTCCCATAAAAACACTCAGACTTTCATTGACACTGGCATATTTCAGTTGCTATTTAAACCTCCTGTAACTGGAGCTGCATGGTTGGTGTCTTTTTTTGTGACTTCTTTCTTCCTCTGTATGAAAAGTGTTCACCGCAGAGGTTAAATGGGAACAGACCATCCCATTCCAGGCTGGTTGAGCTACAGAGCTTTCTGCTTTACCCTGCTGTAAGCTGGAAATATAAAGTCAAGTTGGCCTGAGGGTTGGTGTTGTGTAAGGACTTACGATTGCAGTGACAGAGCCCTCCTCTGTGTGCTATCATTACAAACCCTGTGTGTGTGCTTGTGTGTGTGGGTGTGTGTGTATGAATCTTCCTTTAGGTTTGTTGTTTGATTTTGAGACATGGTCTACAATGCAGCTCTGGCTGGCTTGGGGCTTAGTATTTTGACCATGCAGACCTGGAACTGGTAGAATTCCACCTGCCTCTTTCTCTCAATTGCTGAGGTTAAGTGATGTGCAGCCACACCAAGCTCCATCTCCCCATTTGTGTCTGTGTTCTTTCATAGACATGAAGAGATGTCTTCTGTGCCCCAAGGAGCAGTACTCAAGCCACAGCAGAGACCGATGCCTGCCCAGGACAGAGATCTTCCTGGCCTTTGAGGAACCATTAGGATTCATACTGGCTCTGGTGTCAATCTTCCTGTGTGGTATGGCTGTCCTGGTCCTTGGAGTGTTCCTGAAGCATTGGGACACACCTGTGGTGAGGGCCAACAACAGAGCTCTCAGCTACTTACTCCTGATCTCTCTTTCCCTCTGTGCTCTGTGTGCCTTGCTGTTCCTAGGCCGACCCACTGTCACCACGTGCCTCCTCCGTCAGACCACCTTTGCCATGGTGTTCACGGTGGCTGTCTCCTCTGTTCTGGCCAAGACTGTCACAGTGGTCCTGGCCTTCAGGGTCATCAGGCCAGGGGGCAGGATCCGGGTGTGCCTGAGCCCTGGTGCTTCCTCCTCAGTGGTCCTCATTGCTTCCTTAATTCAGGTTGTTCTTTGTGGGGTCTGGTTGGCCACCTCCCCACCGTTCCCACACAGGGACATGGTGTCGGAACCCCAGCACATTGTCATCCAATGCCAGGAGGGTTCTGGCACCACCTTCTTCTGTGTGCTTGGCTACTTGGGTTTCCTGGCAGCAGGTACCTTCTCTGTGGCTTTTCTGGCCAGGGCCCTGCCAGATGTCTTCAACGAGACAAAGTTCCTCACCTTCAGCATGCTGCTGTTCTGCAGTGTCTGGACAGCCTTCCTGCCCCTGTACCACAGTGCCCGGGGCAAGTCCACTGTGGCTGTAGAGATCTTCTCCATCCTGGCCTCCACTGCTGGGCTTCTGGGTGGCATCTTCATCCCCAAGTGCTACATCATCTTGCTGAAGCCTGAGAAGAACACCCCTGCCTGGCCACAGCAAGGCCTCCAGGCACAGCAGCATAAGCACGGTTAGACACTCCAGAGAAGGTGTCTCTCCAGTTCCTCACCACAAACTTCATGGTCTCATTTCCATGGGAATCACCATAACTAACTGTATGGTTTTTTTTTCTCGCTGGTTCTGTGCAGATACAAAGCTAAAAGACAGATGAAGATCGTTGTGAGATACTGAGAAGAAAACATTAATGACTGTTTGTTTTAGAGTGAACATACAGAGAGTTAATGAATTAACATCAACAGAATTATGACAGGTTGACTGGAGGACTTAGGAACATGGCTCGATGTGGAAACATGCTTGCCTACTTGAATTTGATACCTGAGACCCACATGTTGTAAGGGGAGAAGTGACATCACTAATTGTCTCTGACCTCTTGCTAACCACAGGGCGACCTCCACATAGAGACTCACAAAACATAAATGCCAAGGTTTGAGAAGGGTCATGAGGTAATAACGATGATGTCAGGGTTTGAGAGGTATATTATTGATCTGTCTTTTTGGTTTTTGACAGGAGCAGTACTAGGAATTGAACTTTTCACTGGCAGGTCCTTCACAGACTTACCATGTGATTTATTTTTTATTTGGCAAGAATTTATTGCCTCTACAAAAGTTTTTGTAAAAACTCTACAAAAATTCAGAACACAATCTGATATTGTCTTAATAGATAAAAATCTTGAGATCACCGTGTGATATACCAATCTCGGTCTTAGATATATTCTCAAGAAAAATAAATCATGTTTGTAAAGACTGTAAATAAATCTTCTTTATAGTAGTGTAATATACGTATGTGTATATATATGTACACATAAATATGAATGTATATGTCCAACATATGGTGAATGTTGTTTTTTTCAGTTTTTAATTAGTTAATTGAATATTTTTCATTGTACCCCATTTTAAACTTATTCACCATTCTTAAAATTATTATTTTTTTAAATTTACATTTATATTATTACACATATATAAATATACTAGGAGGAGACCCAAGATGACAACTCCACTGATGAGACACAGGCTGAGCTCAGTGCCAGTATGGCCCCTGAGTCCCAGTCTCAGCTCAGCACACAGTTCCACCACAGAGAAGCAGGCTCAGCTCAGCGCGCAGTTCCGCCATGGATACAGTAGCTCAGCTCAGAGCACAGTTCTGCTGCTGTGACACAGGCTGAGCTCAGCATGCAGACTGAGCCCAGCGTCCTTAGCTGGACTTGGCGGACAGGTGGGTCCAGAGACTCTACCTGAATTTTGCTTGCATTGTGGCCCTGAGACTCTGGCTGGACTCTCAGCGCACTTTAGGCTCAGAGTCCCAGGCTGAATTCATCCCAGTTTGGGTCCAGAGTCCTTGACTGAGCTCGTTGTGCAAGTACACACTCTGGTTGAGCTCTGTGTGCAGTTTGGGGCCGGGGGCCATAACTGCGCTTGGCGGGCAGGTTGGGCCCAGAAACTCTAGCTGAGCTTGGCAGGCTGTTTGGTCCCAGAGAACCTAGCTGAGCTCAGAGCATGGGAGGAGCCCAGAGTCTTTGACTGGTCTTGGCGGGCATTCCCAGCCCTGAGACTCTGACAGGACTCAGTGGGAAGTTTAGGTCCTGAGATTTTAACTGACTCAGCGAGCTCAGTGTGCGCTTTGGGCCAAAGACCCAGGTTGGACTCAGTGCTAAGTGGACTAAGTGCGTGAATTAGGCCCTGAGACCCACTTGGGCACAGAGACATGAACTGGACTCAGTGTGAGGATGATTTGGACCCTGTGACACTAACCTGGACTCTGCAAACATCTGAGTCTTGACACACTACCAGGAACCACAGATCAACAGAAGAACAAAGCTCCAGGACTAAGGAATTCTCAGGGAGACAGGGAGTAAAGTGGCCATCAGACCACCTCTACCTGACCTGCTGCAGTCCCTGGAGAGCTCCGGGGCTACAAGGGGATCCAGAAGGCTGTGGACAATTTGACCTGACACAAGGCACATTCAGAGACCCAGAATGATTGCAGGACCCACAGTATAAGGGGAGCTGACGATCCCTTGCTGTGAGAGTCCAATACGACAGGGCTAGCCTCCTGCTATCCAGACCAGTGAAGCATCAGAGCTTCTGGCCTAGGGAAATCATGAGAAAACAGGTGAATCTATCATCAGACTCCCTCCACCCAACTTGGAAAGCTATCCAACAAAAACAGAGACAGCAAGATGTCTAAAGGACAGTGTAAAAGCATATGCAAAAAACACAAAACAATATAGTGTCTCCAGATTCCATCTTTCCCAAAGAGAACAACCCAGAGAACTCAAAAACAATGGAAATACAAGAAAATGACCTTAAATCCTTAGTAATGGGGACGATAATGGAGGAAACAAATACAATTCATATTCAAGTGCAGGAAGATGCAGCCAAACAGGTTAAGATATAAAAGAAGCCAGTAGAAAGGCACTGGAAAAATTTCAGGAAAATACAAAAAACTAGATGAAGGAATTCAATAAATCAGTTCAAGCTCTGAAGGCCTATAAAGAGGCAATGGAAGAACCTCAGGAATATACAATCAGATGAAAGAAATAAAAAAATCAGTTCAAGATCTGAAGATGAAAATGGATTAAATGATAAACACACTGGCAGAAGAAAAACAGGAGCGTGAGACCTCAGAGAAGAAGGTGAGCAACAGAGAGGTGAGCTTTTCTAACAGAATCCAAGAGATGGAGGAACGAATCTCAGGTCTAGAAGATACAATCGTAGATCTTGAAGCAACCATTAAAGAAAATGCTAAATCTGGAAAAATCCTTACACAAAACATCCAAGAAATCAAGGACACCATGAAAAGAAGAAATCTGAGGATAATAGGCATTGAAGAAAGAGAAGATATCAGAGTCCAAGGCCCAGAAATTATTCTCATCAAAATCATAGAAGAAAACTTTCCCAATTTAAAGAAAGAGATGCCTATAAACATACAAGAGGCCTACAGAACACCAAATTGAATAGACCAGAAAAGAAAAAGTGCCTGTCACATAATAATCAAAACACAAAATATACAGAACAAAGAAAAAAATATTAAAAGCTGCAAGAGAAAAGGCCAAATAACATTTAATGATGAACCTATCAGAATTACACCTGACTTCTCAGCAGAGGCCATCAAAGCCAGAAGGGCCTGGACAGAGATCCTGCAAACCCTAAGAGACCACAGATGCCAGGCCACACTACTTTACCCAGTATAACTATCAATAACCATTGATGGAGAACACTAAATATTCCATGAGAAAAACAAATTCAAACAGTACCTATCCACAAATGCATCTTTACAGAAGGTACTAGAAGGAAAACTCCATCCCAAAGGGACAAGCTACAACCTACAAACTACACAGGAAATAGATAACTACACCATGGCAAAAACACAACTACACAAATGCTCAACTGGAACCAACATAGCAGGTTACCAAGAAGAGACTGATACCCTCTGAGTATATACAGGGGGAGGAAATCCCCCTCAGTCACAGTCATAGGGGAGGGGAATAAGGGGAAAATGGGAGGGAGGGAAAAATGGGAGGATACAAGGGATGGGATAACCATTAAGATGTAATAAGAATAAATCAATAAAATAAAATTTAAAAATTAAAAAATATATACTGGATATAGCAAGAATGATTACAGAACAATCAGGAATTATATTCATGTTGCATTCATAGTGGTTTGGCTGTTTGTATTTGGCAACCTTAAAGAAACCATCTTTCCTATCTCCATGAGTCTAAAATTTTGAATGTATGAAGGATCCAAGATGGCAGCACCAAACACACATGGTATCTGATCTGGAGGACAGAGACTAGGAACTCATCTGGGAGATACAGACCAGAAGACCTGAAGAGCCCTAGGTGAGTGGGTTCCACAAAATATAGAGCACAGATGGGTCCGGCTTTGTACCATCCAACTGTCCCATGGAGGATGAGTGCCCAGTCCCTAGAGTCTGTGTTTACATGTACACATGTGCTCATATCACTACCTATGATAAATTAAGAGAAAAGTATTTATTAGTCATTGTAAGGGAACACAGATGTACTGTAAATTGTCCTTCCCCCCCTTTTTTTGTTTTGGACAAACTGTGTTTTCATCAGCTAGGCTGACTTCAGACTTATAGCACCCCCTCCTGCTTCAGCCTCCTGAATGCTGGGATCTAGGTGTACTCCCCCATATGGAAATTTTCAAAATGAAAATTGAAAAATTGTACACTATGTGAATTATGGCTCAATAAGACAGTATGAAAAGAGAATTATCAATCAGTTACAGAGTTTGAACTTTCATTTTATTCCCATTTCCAAAAAGAGCTCACACTATTGAGAGTGAATGTTAAATAACAATATGGGGAAATATCAGTGAAACAGACTATTCCTGATATATTTTAATTTTTAATTTTATATTTATTGAGTGATAGATTGGTGTGTTTGTGTGCATTCCCTCTGTGTGTGTGTGTGTCCATTTCTTTGGACATGGGCATGCCACGCAAATATTTGGAGGACAAAGGGCAAGTTGCAGAAGTCAGATTTTTCCTTCTGTGTATGGAACTTGAAGATTTAGCCATGGTCCTCAGGCTTGGCAACAGGTGCCTTTACATGACAAGTTGCTGAGCCATCTATCTGAATCTCTTTTCATCTTCAATAATGGCATTACAATTATGTTATAAAAAATACACTTATCATTTGGAATATCAAAGTCTGGAATTTGTCTTTTTACATAAAAATTACCTAATGTGCAGGTATGAAGTGTGTGTGTGTGTGTGTGTGTATTACATGGCTTATATATGAAGTCACAGGACAACTTTGTAGAGTTGTTTCTTTTCTTCTGCATTTTTGCGGGTTCTTGAGATAAAACACAGATATTGAGACTTGTGTATCACATGAATTTTCTTGCTGAATCTGGCTAGTCATGGGGTTGGTTTCAAATATAGAAAAACACCACTCAGTAGTCTGGGAAGATTAGTCATGACTTCATGATGACAAGGGCATTTATTGTGTTCCTGTAGTTTGGTTTTGTCTATGTCCAATTTTTTCATCATAAAACATTTCAGAAAATTCCCTAAGGAACTACAAAGAGCACTAAGAACATGGATCTTACCTAGTGGATCAACCTAGTATACAAACATGGAGGGACAATACAGTGGCTATAGTGATTGAAATTCATGCTTTAGCTACTGGACATATTGCTTCTTGCAGCTCCTGGGGGCCTCCCTACAAATCAGTGCCCTAAGCACCCTGGTCACAGCTGCTCCTTCCCTTGCAGGTCCCTTAGGAGACAGTTGAGCCAGTCGACACTCTTCCTATAGTTGCAGGTGATGCCAAGATCTGTCCCTGGCTGCAGAGAGGCTAGGAAACCTCAGGAGAAGGGATACAACTTCTAATGGCTCTGGGATTTGGTGGCCACCCACCTCCACCACCTCAGGATCAATAATCTCCACACTGCCTGTGGGCCGAGAGTTCCTAGTGTGGCCTTAGCCTCAGGGACTTGATCAAGGGTAATCTCCCAGATAAAATCCCCCTTCACTGCTAGTCACTGCCCCAGATGGGGCTGTCCAGTCATTGGCAGTCTGGCCCCCAGCAGGCATGTGGCTGTGTGCTCTGCTTGCTGCTCTCTTTGGCTGTGTCTCTGGGTCTGCCCTTCCTGGACTGAGAGCCTGGCTGTTGCCAAGGCAGAGCCCTCGCTTTGACCGTCCTGGAGATGTCATGGTGGGGGGCAGCTTCTCCATCTTTCACTTCTCTAATGGGACCTTGTCTGATTTCAGTGCCCCACCGGCTGGCCTTCAGGCTTCAAGGTAAGTATTATGTGTGGAGCAGGAGTCTCTGAAAGCCATAAGCAGCTTTACAATGGTGTGTGAAGTCTTGGATAAGGGTTGATTCGCAGAATCCCAGGTAGATGGCTATCCCCATTCTCTGTGTAGAAATGCAATAGCTCTGTTGCTCTCCTTTTACATCATCTCTCTCCCTCTTTCTTTCTTATTTGTACCAGAGGAAAATAGAGGCTGCTCATGTACTATCTGTAATGTATGTGCTCTTCAGCTCGGGTGGATTCTTGAGTTTTTGTATATCCTAGCTTCTCTAAATGAGTGTAGGTAGGTGTGTGGTTTGAATGAGCAAATGTGTAATTGATACAGTTTTCATCGGTTATAAGCCCCCATGCTTTCTTTGTAGTGCATTTCTTTTTTTATTATTTAATTAGTTTATCCAGATTACATCTAAATTGTTATCCCATCCCTTGTATTCACCCATTTCTCCCTCCCTCCCACTTTCACCCTATTGCCCCCCCATGTCATGATCGAGGGGGACCTCCTCCATCACTGTATGATCCTAGGCTATCAAGTCTTATCTTTGTAGCCTGTCTATCATTTCTCTGAGTGCCACCAGGCCTCCCCACCAAGGAGAAGTGGTCAAATATGGAGCACCAGAGTTTGTGTCAGAGTCAGTTCCCGCTCTCCAATCAAGTGTGGAGAATGTCTTGTTCATTGGCTAGATCTGAGTAGGAGGACACTAGCCCAAGTGGCATGTCCCATGAAAGTCTTCCCTTAACCAGGAGATTGGGATAGATGTGAGTAGATCCTATTGGTACTCTAGATGAGAGAAGTATGGGAGAATGGAGATATAGAAAGATCCAGTGGGCCCTAGAAACCTACAGGAAGAGCATGTGGATGAGAAGAACTTGGCCCAGGGGTTCTGCTCAAACTATTGCACCAACCATGTACAATACATGCAGTATTGTATTTTTGTTTGTTATATTGGATGACTCTCCTTTTATCCCCTAGTTTATAGGTAGTCAAAGCCTACCTTGAATCTCTTGCTACTGCCTCTTTTGCATCCTCAGATTATAGTATTGTACCACCACAGTCAGTCTATGAGGATCAAACTCCATGAACTGTGTCATATCCACAACTCCCCTGTGCTCATTTCCCCCAGCTTTTCCACATTTTGTTGTGCACAATAGTTCACAGCACAGAATTTTGGTTATTATTATTTTTATGTGTTTTTATATTTGTCTTTATTTTTTTTTGTCATAGCCACTGAGTATGGGGTGTATGACTGTACTCCTTGCACTCATATAGCTGAGACAGGTGAACTGTTTCCTTCAGGCAAGATTGGGTGTATCATGATACTTGAGTCAAAAACATTTGTTAAGAGGATTTTCTAAAGTAACTACCATTCTTCTGTGTTCAAACACAGATGCAAGGAACTTTCTTTGTCATTTCACATTTAACAGCACTTTAAATGTCTCTTTTTGTGTATCTGTGCCTTACTTTGTTTTCAGACTAGTCTGCAACTCCTTGTGTAGTTCAGCTTAGCACCAAATAGTGGATTATAGGAATATTTTATCCCCATAAACTTGGCTTTTTTTCTTTTAGATAGTGTTAGCAGTGTAGATGAGGCTAGCCTAGAAGTTGCTATCTTTCTGACCCCACCTCCATGCTGGTATCACATATGTGTGCCAACATACTTGTCTACTATGTTATTTCTTAAACCAACAAGTAATAATATTATGTATGTATTGGGCACTATGGAGTATTTTAAAAATGATACATTAAAGAATGATTAATCAAGCTCAGCAACAAATCCAGAAATCACAGTCAATAGTTGGTGATGTGAACATTTAAAGTTTATCATGGATACTGGAGACAGGATAATCTGGAGTTTACACATTAGGTGCCAGGAAATGGCTGAGTTGCTGAAGTATCTGCTGTTCAAGCATGGAGCCCTGAATTTGGATTCCCAGCACCCACATGAATGCCTCACCTGTGGAGTACCTGTAGCCTTGGTTATGGATATTGAGGCAGGAAGATTTCTAGACTTCTGGACACCAGCTTAGTTGAAAGAATGAATGCAGGCTCAGTGAGATAGGCAGTCTCAAAAGGTAGAGTTGAGAGAGGCCAGTGAGATGGCTTATGGAAGAAAGTGCTTTGCACAAATCCTTGTGTATGACTTAAATTTGATCTCTCCCTGGAACCCACAGAAATGTGGAAGGAAAGAACAGGACCACAGAGTTACCTGACTCCATGTGTTGTAGCATGTTTGGATGCAGAGAAGTCATATAAACATATGCACACAATGCTGTTTTTAAAAGGTGGAGAAACAATTAAGAAAGGTAGTCTGACATTACATGAAGCTTTAGTATACATATGGGTAACACCCATGCATACCAAACACAGACAGACAGACAGACAGACAGACAGACACACACACACACACATCCTCCACCACTAAGCATCATTGAAGAAAGATAGTAGAATTCTACCTTTGGCTTATACATGCATGTATGCATGCACATACACATATAACAGAAATTCAAGATCATTCTCAGGTATATAGATAGTGTGAGGCCAGATTAGCCAATATGGTGAATTGACCTCAAAGGAAGTCCAAATCAATTCTTAACATTAACATTTAAAAACTTTAAGTAAAATGTAACATCAGTTGGATATGGTGGCATTTGCCTTTAATCCCATCACTCATGACACAGAGGCAGGTAAGTTTCAGGCCAGATAGGAATACACAGAGAAACCCTGTCTTGACTCCTGTTCCTCCTATATCCATCTTTCCCTCCTCCATTAAATATTTCCCTTATGTACCTTCCATTTTTAAATCATGGCCTTTTGCCATTTAATTACTATCATGCATAAGAATGCAAATTAACATATAGATATTACCTGTTGAATACCTTTGAGTTTGCTTGTATGTATCTGTTTTCAAATTTCATTAAATTTGTTCTTTGATGATTTCATTGGTTTATATAGTGCATTTAGTTTATTCTTATTCCCCCAGCCTCTCTTATTTTCCTTCAATACCCGTTATTTCCTCTTACTACCTATAGCTCCATATCCCATATTCATGACTTTTTGTTTTGTGCCCCCCCAATTTAAACCAAGACCATTTGTGTGGCTCCTGGTTTGGATCTGCCCACTGGAGCTTGGTGGGGTCACCATTTGGGTTCATGACAGAAGACAATGACAGCCTTTTCTCCAAAAAATTCAACATGCAATAGTTCAGCAGGGAGGAACAGGGCCCCCATGTGGAATTGCTCTATCCATGATTGGCTGTTGACTCATCTAGACTTGTGCAGGCCCAGTGCAAAGAAGTGAGCTGCTGTGAGTTTATACCTGCAGTGTCCCAGTCATGTCTGAAGACTACATTTCAAAATCCTTCCCTGTATCTCCTGCAACATCTGAAATAAATGTTAGTTACCAACTATACTATTTAATAGATTATTTTCCCTGTTTCTTTGAGACAGGGTGTCCCTGTGTAGCTCTGACTGCCTGGGACTGGTTATATAGACCATGCCTTGATCTTTGATTGACAGAGATCCACCCAGATCTGTCTCCTGAGTGGTGAAAATAAGTATATGTGCCAATGAACCCAGCTTATGTACTAGATCTTCAAACGTCACTTCTGCCTCCTGAAACTGTCCCCTTGATTATCTTCTGCACATTCCCTCTGTTCTCCCTTTGACTAATCTGAGCCCTGCTCCTATGTAATGCACATCTGTGCATAAGTATCTGTGGAGAAGTATGTTTATACTTGAATCACATGAGTCACAGAGTTCATTCTTGTTGCATTTACCCCATAATGAGTGATAAATGTGGTCTTCTCTTTCCCCCAGTGTCTCCAACTGGGGCTACAGGGTGGCCCAGAGTTTCGTGTTTGCCATTGAGGAGATTAATAGGAGTGCTCACTTGTTGCCCAATGTGACCCTGGGCTTCTCCATTCGAAACTCTGGGGACTCAGTGCATGGAGCCCTCCACGAGACGATGAGCTTCCTCACGGGGCAGGAGGAGCCCATCCCCAACTATATGTGTCAGCATGGCTCTCCTCAGGCTGCGCTGGTCGGGGACACACGGTCATCGCTGTCTGTGTCCATGGCCAGACTTCTGGGGCTGTACAAGTTTCCTCAGGTGAGTCTCTTTCTTTATTTCTTTCAGGAGTGCAGTCCAATCCCTTAATGATGATAGCGAAATTTATGGTGATGGTCACGGTAATGAGGAGATCCACTGTGGTGCCAGGTCCTCTGAAATGTTATGCCTCTTCCTTCAATGTATAGATAGATTAGCAAGAGCTATAATCACGCTGCATTAACAGGGAAAGTAAGAATTATTTTTCAATTTAAAAATATGTTTTAAAGATATACTTATTTTATGTGTAACAATATTTTGCCTTTATATGTATGTATATACATATGTATATGTAGCACACGAGTTTACGCTGCTCATGGAGCTACAGATTTTTTTTTAGCTGCCCTGCTTGTGGTTGAACTTTAAAAATTTCAGAATTTTTGAAACAGGGCATATCTTTTTAACTAGTCAGTTTCCTCTGTATTTAGTTACTAAATTATTATAATGATTATTATTATTTATCATTATGAGAGAGAGAGAGAGAGAGAGAGAGAGAGAGAGAGAGAGAGAGAGAGAGAGAGAGATGAGGTGGAAGTCAGAAGACAACTTTCCAGAGTCAATGTTTTTCTTTTACTGTGTTGGTTCTGGGCACTAAATTCAGGTTTCCAGGATAAGTTGGAGAAACCTGTCCATTGTGATCCATGTTTTGAGTTTACAGAGAAAGAAACTTATCAGTAGGCTGGTCTGAATGTAAGAACTAGAGCTGGAATTTGAGCCTATGGAATTGGGCTGATTTCATTTGCTTCCATGTATTATTTGATATTTCCTGAGACCTAACCATCAGTGACATTTCAACAGGGCTGGTCATATCTTATAGTCATCTCTTCAGTTCATGGTTTGTACTAGTGATTTGAAAATGATTAACCATTTAAGATGAACAATTCAGTGACTTACATCTCAGTGTTATTACCATAGTTAATTTGTTGAGATTTTAATCTTCCTCCTGAAGCACACTGGCTACCATTTCCCATCGTTCCTAACCTATGGTCACTCCTAATGTAATTGCTGTCTCTGTGCATTTGGCTGTTCTGACCATTTCATATGAGTGGACTCACACTGTATGTAGATATCAGGACTGGCTGCCTTCACTGAGGATGCCTTCTAGGTTCATCCATGCTGTAGCATGTCACAGCACTTTGTTTCACAGCTCTGAGGGAGAAAGTCTCTAGGAAGTTGAGAGCCAAGAAATACCACAGAGTCACACTGGACAACCAACTTCACATGAGTGATTTATTGGGAGGGAAGAACTCAGGAGGCTGGCTGTCTCTGCTTATTTGATATGTAGAGGAGAACTGAGCAGAAGACTGGGTTTACATAGTGATTTATGGGGGAGGGCTATCGCTTCCAGGATGGAGATTTCCAATGTGGCAATTCTGTGCTATCAAGGTCAGAGCTTGTGGAAAACTCACAATTCTTGGCATTTCAAATCGTGAGTTTGGGTTTTTAGCTCTGTATAGGGGTGAGGGTTGGGTCCAGATGTTAGGGCAGTTGAACTCCTTCTAGTAACTGGCTACTCCTGTTCCCTGAGAGGCTTACATTTTAGTCCTTTTTATATCCTTTATATATTACATTTTTGCATAAAAGTGCAAAGACTATGTGTTGCTTATCCATTTAATAGTTCATATAACTTTGAACATGAAATTTGCTCACATGTTAAGAGACAACCCCCCCCCCATGTGGGCCAGTTTTTGGAAGGTGATGAATCCTTTTGGAGGCAGGTGGGCCTCAAGGTTGAATAGATGGTCCCTCTTCCTGTATGTCCTCTGACTTCTGTACCACCAAGATATGAAGAGGTGAGAATTCCCAAATCCACATCTTCCACCGTTGAGCCATCTGCAACCATGTGCCCACTTTTACACAGACAGTAATTTCTCATACCGGAAGCCTAAACCAACCCTTCCTCACGCAAGTTGCTTCTTGTAAGATATTTTGTCACAGCAGTGAGCAATCCCTACTCAAGCTGTTTCCTCTGGTGAGCTCATGCACGCTGTCTCTATGGATATTCACATATAGGATATTTCATGCTTACATACTTTGGTTGTCTTAGGAATGTAGATAGAACTGCTGGGCCCAAGGGTAACTTTGTTGAACCATTTAAACAAACACTACAATATTAATTATCTTTTCCTCCCTGTGACAGCCATATCTGAGAGAAACAAATAAAAAGAGAAAAGATTTATTTTGGCCCGGGTGCTGTCGTTTCACACCCTTGTCATCTGATGCCATATTTTCTGTGTCTGTGGCAGAAGTGAGGTGGGGCAGACAACCCAGTTTTCAAGAGCCATAGATCTATAGGGGATGGGAGACCAAGTACAGCTCACCAGGCCATAGCTTCAGAGATCTGATGCCTCCAAGCAGCTTCCACCGATTTTCCACGGGGTCTAGAAAATGCTATCCCTATAAACCTATTAAAGGATTAACCCTTGTATAGATCATAACCCTCAGGATGCAGTAATTTCCCAGAAGTCCATCTGCTGGGAACCAAGTTCCCAACATGTGAACCTTCTGGTCACATCTCAGATTCTAACCATCATCATCATGGAATGGTTGGCAAGCGGCTCAGTTGCTAGAGCACTAGCCTATTACACAGAGGCCCTGGGTGTGATCTCTAGTGCCCATGCCCTACAGCAGTGTGGAGGTGGAGACAGGAGGATCCAATGTGCAGCGCTCTCCTCAGGTATATAGGGAGATTGAGGCCAGCCTTGTCTAGTTGAGATTTTTTTAAAAATCAAAATTAAAACACATAATCATGCATTACATTAACATACACATTGTATGAAGATTCAGGTTTAAAAACATTTGCTTTTGATTGTAAGGTTTATACATTTGGTTAAATTCCAGTATCCTTTGGATGTCCCACATTTGTTCATTTTCCTCCTTCCTGGAGGAGCATCCCCTTTCCTGTGAAGCTGAGACCATGTAACTCACAGGACTATATCCAAGGGCTGATGTATAACCTTGTGTGCATAGTTTCTTACTAAAGTGCTGGGAACTGGAGGTTTCTGTAAGACATGTAAATTTGTTATTTTTAGATACAGAGTCTCACCCGGAAAACCAATATGGCTTAGAACTCAGCATTTAGATCAGGATGTCCTTGAGTATGCAGCAGCCTTCTCCTGCCTCAGCTTCCCAAGTGCTGCATTACACATGTGTTTCACCATGCCTGGATCTAAGGAAGGTTTCTTTCTTTCTGTGAAATTATGGCATAGTTAATGCATTTGCCTTCGTCTCTGTGAGTGTACGTCTGTGTGTGTTTGTCTGTGTATTAATGAGTGTGTAAGTATGTCAACCTTTGTGTACAGGTGGAGGCAAGAGGAAGGCATCACTTTACCTCTACCTTTGAGTCAAATTTTCACCCTGATTCTAGGGCCCTTATTATTATTATTATTTTTTTGCTATACAAAGAGCTATTAGGCTCCCTCTAGCCTTCTTTATGGACCCATCTTGGAGCTTAGGTAACTGCTATGAAGGGGATGCCCAGATTGTTACATGAGTGCTAGTGTCTGAGCTACAATCCTCATGATTTTGCAGCAAGTACGTTTAGCCACTGTGGTATGTCCCCATCACCTCAAATTTAGTAATATTTAAATGATTAGAAAGTTCATTTTTATCCTCTGTACTTGGTGGCTCACCCAATATCAAACTTCCTTTCTGCCTTTGCATCTCTCTGTCTTTCTGTCTCTCTCTCTCTCTGTCTCTCTGCCTCTCTGTCTCTGTCTTTGTCTCTCTGTCTCTGTGTCGGTCTCTCTCTTTTTGTCTCTGTCTCTGTCCTTGGTCCTCTTCCTTCAGACTCCTGAGTGATGTTATGTATCATGCCCAGAAGATAAAATTGTTATATCAAACATTAATAGCGTCTCGTTTTCCACCTTTTTGGGCTGAAAGATAAGCTTCAGTTAATTTTGAATCCCAGAGACTAGAGAGAGGGCTCAGAGGTTAAGAGCAATGGCTGCTCTTGCAAAGGGCATAAGTTTGTTTCTCATCCCTTGTATAAAGACCCACAACTATCTTAAACTACATTTTCAGAAATGGGACTCCATCTTTTGTCCTCCATGGGCAGCAGACAGACATGTGATGCACAATCACACATGTGGGCAGAGTACACATACAGGGCAATAATAGAAATTTGAGTTTCAGAGAAACAATTAAGTTTGTCCCAATGTGTATATCAATGTAACTTGTTTTCAACTATTAATGTGAGTTTCGTGGATAAACTTGTTAAAAAGTGATCTTTTATGTCTGCAAGCCAAAATTAACTGGACTCTTTCTATTTCATTTCCCAGTATGGTCAGACCACCTACATGAATTTGAGTCAGCTGTATCCCTCCACAGTAACCAACCAGATGCTAGGGCAATTGTGTTAAGACATGATAACCTTTACACACCTTTTAGTGGCCAGAGAAGTTTTCTACTCATCCTTGCAGTGTAAGCAGTCACATACTTTGCCTCTAAAAAAAGGAAAATAAAACCCCACAGACTCAGAATCCCATCTGTCACATCTCCAAGAATTGTCTCTTTTGAGGGCATGGTGCCATCTTTTCCTGACAAATTGACATACTGCACTCTGATTTCTCTCAAACCTGGGAAATCACACAATGCAGATCAGCTGAGAGCCCATAATTTGTTAGGCTCTTGTTGAGGACAGCAAGATCACTCGTCAGGTAAAGACGCTTGCTACCAAGCCTGATGACTTGTGTTTGAGCCTTTTGAACTTACCTGGTGGAAGAAGAGAACCAGCTCCCAGAATATGTCTTCTGATCTCTGCACACCTATCATTTTACACACACGCACAGGCACACATATTTTCTAAAGAACAACCTCACAGCTCTGTGCAAAGCAGAGAGTAAGTCCAAGCCTAGCAGAGTTGTTGGGTACCAAATAGGAGGGGGGGCAGTGCTATCCCACAGGGCGTGTCTGGGATGGTGGCCAGCGAAGGGGACACAGATGCTTGGTAGAAGGAGCACAATTTCCAGAGAATGATATCAAGTCCTTCATGAAACTTCTTCTCTATGTTTTAGACCTTGACATACATTCACATGTACGTGTATATGTCTGTGTGAGCCTATGCTACAGATGTGGGAGGGAGCCAGAAGCAGGTGTCAGATTTCCTTGAGCTAGAGTTACAGGCGTTTGTGGGCCACTTGTTTTGGGTGTTGGGAATCAAATGTGGCTCCTCTACAAGAACAAGGAGGGCTCTGAATTGAGGAGCCATCTCTCCAATCCCTCCTTCCCACATTCGATCCAGACCACCGTGTGCACCTGCGCTGTGGATCTCATCCACTCTCATATTGGCTGGCTCTTTCTTGATAGGTCAGTCATGGATCCTCCCTACCCAGCCTGAGTGACAAGACGCAGTTCCCTTCCTTCCTTCGGACCCTGAATAGTGACCTCACATCCTCCCGTGCTGCTGCCCACCTGATAATTCACTTCCAGTGGTCCTGGGTGATCATTCTGGCCAATGATGATGACTTTGGGCAGCAGGCCAGCTCTCTGGCCACTGATGTGCTGATCCCCGAAGGTGTTTGCATTGAGTTCCACCTCCATATCCCTTCTGATCAGTCCTTGGGGAAGATTGAAGAGACTGTCAAGAAGATGCAGAAATGTACCGCCAAGGCTGTTCTGGTTTTTCTAAGCAACTCGGATTTCCAGCTCATCCTGTATGGCTTACTGGGTGTAAATGTCTCAGGCCAGGTGTGGGTCAGCAAGGACACTTTGCACATGGCTCTTGCTCTGTCCATTTCAGGCATTTCTCGGGTCTTGCACGGCACATTTGGCCTTCTGACTCACAGCAGCAGGGCAATTGGCTTCTCTGAGTTTCTTGCTCAGCTGCGTCCCAGCCAGACCCCAGAAGACATGTTTATAAAGAAGTTCTGGGAGTTCACCTTTGATTGTTCATGGCCTCAGCAGAACAGCACGGTGACTGAGGGAGTTCAGTTCTGCTCTGGGAATGAGAGTCTTCAAAACAAGCAACATCCTTTTCCAGAAGTGAGCAAAACTGATGCTGCCTATGCAGCTGTCTACAGCATTGCTCATGCCCTGCATGATGTGATAGGCTGTGGGCATCAGGATGGGAAAAGTACAGACTCCAAGGACTTCCAGCCTTGGCAGGTGAGAGACAGATGTGGTGTGGACGATTCAGTGGTGGTTGGAGAACAGGACATTGGCTTTCACTAAGCCTTAGAGGTGCAGCAGACTTTATGTTCTCACACAGGTCAGCTTATCCTTGCAACAGAGAGGCATGTTAGAAGCAGCAATGGACAAGTGGCCCATGCTATGTATGTGATCTCTGATGAGTCCTTTCCAAGTGGGGTTGATTGACTCAGCAAGTCCAGATTTCTCTGTCAAATTAACATTTCAGGGAACAGTAAATAGATCATTTATTGTCCCAAGTTTGAGCTTTTATAAACAGTAGATAAGTTTTCATATACGCAGGCTGCAAATCAGAATTTCAACCAGACAAAAAATATCATTTATTCATTTTTGCTTCCTAGAGTGTGAGGTGCATAGGGTAGGTGTGTGCACATGTGTACATCCATTGTAAGTTCTGAGGATGATGTGAGAAATTACCTTTCAGTCACTCTTCTACCTGATTGTTTGGGTCATGGTCTTGCACTCAAACCTAGAACTTTTTGATGTGGCTGTCCTGCTAGTCAGCTTTCTCTTGGCCTCTCCTATCTTTACCTTCCGAGGCTGTAATTACAGAGGAGCTGCTGCCACAATGACCTGGCCTTTAGGTTGGTTCTGGGTGTCTGAAATCCTATCTTCAAGCTTGTATGGCAAACTCTGTGCCCTTACCTATTTTTCTATTTTAAAGTATTTTTTGATAATTTCTTAAATTTAAATAACGTGTTTTGTTTGTTTTGGTCCCAGCCTGTCTACATAAAACTCTGGGGACATTTCATGCCAGTCTATAATTTTTTCCTTTTCTTCCTCAGCTGCTTCATGCCCTCAGAAATGTGCACTTCAAGACTCCTGATGGAATCGAGATTATGTTTGATGCCAATGGGGATTTAGTGTCAAAATTTGATATTCTTCAAGGGCAGAAGACCCCTGAGGGTGTATTCCATTTGGTCAACATAGGCACAATAGATCCTCAAGCTTCTTCAGGGAACAAAATGGTGGTCCAGTTGAAGGAGGATCTCCAAGTGAGTTGCCTGAATGCAGAGCTTGTCCTAGAGTGTTAAAGTCCCTGGGAAATTCCAAGTTCAGGGTTCCCCATCCCTCCTTGTGCATGAAGTGGACGTGGCTCTGGATTTGGCCAGTCAGTTATAACTGATGAAGCTCTTTACCTTATAAGAGATCTTTCTCTGAATGATACTGACTGAGCAGAAAAATAAATATACCCCAGCTTCTGTTGGAGAGATGGCTCAGTGGTTAAAGATGTTTGCTATGCAAGCACAAAGAACAGACTGTGGACCTCCAGAATGCTTGTACATGCTGAGTGGGCAGTGAGGCTACCTGTAATTTCATTCTTGGAAGTTGGAGGCAAGGAGATGCCAAAGCAAGTCAGTTAGTAAGACAACCATATCAATGAACTGTGGGATTTTACTTTGAGCCTCTGCCTCAATGTGCATAGTGGAAAAGCAATAGAGGATGATTCCCAACACTAACCTTGGGCCTCAACATGTGCTTATAACATATATGCTTATCATCCTACATAGATTAGAAAGGCACATACATGTATTTACACCATAAAACCCCATGAAAATGGGGAATGCACATACCAGACTCACAAAATTGAATCAGAATGTACATTTGGTGATATTTTGAGGGTTATTTCATTATCTGTGTTCAGGACCTGCTCAGTGAAGAGGAAGGTAGGGACACACTAAGCACTGTGTGTTTACTTTCTGTGATTGGTTTTACTTCACCATGAAAAATCCCTGAGAAACAGTATGAAGTAAGGAAAGGTTTTTATTGGCTCACCGTTTAAGAGGTCCAGGGCCAGAAAACCCATTGTTTTGGTCATGTGAGGTTGAGGCAGTATTTCATGGCAGCAGACATGTGTGGTGAAAGAGCCTGTCCAACTTATGGTGGCCAATAACTGGAGAGGTGGGGTTAGAGATAGATATGGTAGGTGGACACGTTACATCTTACCAGTGCATAGCGCCCAAACACACTTCCTTCCTTCAGGCCCCACTCCTGTTTTCAACATCCACAATAGTTCTTCAGGTTATGAATCCATTGAAGAATCAATCCATTGACTAGGTCAGATGTATCAAGATGTAATAATCTTCACAACCCCCCCCCCCCCCAGTCTGGAGACTAGTAGAGCACAGAAGACTTTGGGAAACATTTGGTGCTCAAACCCTGATGATTACTAACACAACCATCAGCTGTTTTGAGATAGGCAGGCTTATGCGTGCTGTCTGTTGCAGAGACATGTCTCAGCTTCCTGTTGTGTGCCAGTGGACAAGAGTCTCTTCCCCTTTAAAATTGTCTAACTTTATTTTGGTGGCATCTCCAGTCAATGGTGGCCTCAAGGCTTTTCACATGACAAGGAGGTTCCCGTTCTGGCACTTCTGAAGAGTAAAGGAGACCCGCCCAGGTGGCCAGAGGCTTCTGTTCATGTACGTTTCAATGAAGTTGATCTGGGAGCATTTTCTTGTCTCTTCTGTTGTGGCAGAGATCTCAGCATCCCACAGTTCCATCTTCATAGTTCTTGCCTGGAGGTGGAGCTGCATTTTTAGGAGCTGAATCATCCTTTTCAGGTCCCATGTTGAGGGAACCAATACCTACAAGTTTTCTTATACTGAAGCCAGAGGATACTTTATTATTTGAGTTTAAGCAAAACAACTGTGTAGCCAAACTGTAAATCTCAACAGCTTCCCAGAGTAAGGGAATGAGTCAGAGGATGTGTGAAGGCCATGTCTTCTGAGTTAGTCACATTGGCAACCACAACACCAGAAGTCTGCATAGAGCATTAGAGAAAGAAAATGAAAGTTGAGAGTAACAAGGGAGGCATACCTCGGGCTCTGACTTTACCCGAGAAGAGAAAAGGAGACAAAAGGAAGGAAAAGGAAAAACACTAGGTTTCTGAGTAACTGAGACAAGCAGGCCGACTTGACAAAATGATGTGGTAGCTTTTTTTGTAATGTCTGTCAATACTTACAGTTCTTTTTCAATTTTTATTTTGCATGTATAGATGTTTTGCATACATGGATGTTATACACATGTATGTATATTTACATACAAATATTTATATATTTGCGTCTTATGTGTGTAACTGGTGCCTGCCATGGCCAGAAGAGAGACTTGAATCCTCTGGAACTGGCGTTACAGTATGAGGTGCTATGTGGGTGGTAGGAATTGAACCCTGCTTCTCTGGCTAAGTGGCCTGTATTTCTGAGAGCTGGGCCATCTCTCTCTAGCCCACATACCTTCAATTCCTTATGTAGGTGCCACAGGTAGATTGGAAAGACAATATATAACACGGTCTAGCTAAGTTTTTTGAAGCCCTTAGCCAAGTAAGTTAGATGAAGCTCTTTCTCTATTACATACAATTGTACCTGTCCAGTCTGGCATCTCTTAGAGAGAGATGTTTTATGAAAGGCATCTCATATAGTGGAGCTGGTTAGTCTGCTCCTGAGGGTGAGGTCAAGAATCTGTATCCCTGGAGATGCACTAGTGACACTATGTTCACTGTTACCAGGTGCCCACCTCCATCTGCAGTGAAAGCTGCCTTCCAGGGTTCAGCCAAGTTGCCCGTCTCGGAGTCCCCCACTGCTGTTTTGATTGCAGTCAATGCCCTGAGGGACACCTTGCAGATCAAAAAGGTAAGGGCGTGTGGATCTGTAATCTGAGGGGTCCACAGGGCACTGTGAGCCTCCTCATGTATTCATCCATCATCTTAGTTATCTTTCTACTGCTGTGAAGATCCACCAAGAGCAGGGCAGCTTCTGTAGGAAAAGCTGTGATAATGATGGGAGGAGGCATGGTGGCAGGCAGGAAGGCATGGTGCCCAAGCAGTTGCTGAGAGCTTACAATGTGGTCCATAGGCAGCAGGCAAGCAGCAATGTGGAGAGTGGGCCTGGTGTGGGATTTTGAATTCTCAATGGCTACCCCCACTGACATACCCCCTCCAACAAGGCTACACCTCCCAATCATCCCGACAGTCCACCAAGTAGGAAACAAACATTCAAATATATGATCCTATGGGGCCCTTTCTCATTCAAACCACCACATCCATCTCCTGAGATGTTGAATAGTTTCTGCTTCCATATGGACTTTGGTTGAGAACACCATCAAGAAAGTTATTCTTATAATTGTTCTTAGGTAAGTGCTTTATTGAGACAGACAAGTGAGTGAACCCTAATTGCAATGTCTAATATATTGCACCTTACCAAGCACTGCACACCCTTTGTCCCCTTATCAAGGAAATATTAGTGGTGGCTCATGCCTTTAATACCAGCATGAAGAGGCAGAGCCAGGCAGATATCTAGGAGCTCACAGCCAACATGGATTATGGTATGAGTTTCATGTCAGCAAAGGCTACACAGAGAAATCTTGTCTTGAGCAAACAAATACAAAGACAAAAATTAAAAGAAACATGACATAAGCTGTTTCCATAAGGGTTGCAGGCTTATAATCTCAGCTCTTAAGAGGTGAGGGAAGAGGCTTAGGAATTCATGTTCATCCTCTGCTGCTCAGCCAGTTCAAGGCCATCCTGACTTACAGGAAATATTATTTCAAAGGAAACAAATGCCCTCATGATATACAATGTGAGTTCCTACTTTGTGCCGCCTCTGATATCACAAATTCCATCACTGGTCACAAAGAAGAGCTAATCTATCTATCTACCTACCTATCTATCTATCTATCTATCTATCTATCTATCTATCTATCTATCTATCTAATCTATTAATTGATGGAAAAGCTGTAAGGGCAGTTAGTGTTTGGGCCACATTCCTTCAGAGCTGGTGTAGCTCCTATGGTGTTGCAGAAATGGTGTTTGTGTGTCTCCCATAGACATGAAGAGATGTCTTCAGTGCCCCAAGGAACAGTTCTCGAGCCACACCAGAGACCGTTGCCTGCCCAGGACAGAGATCTTCCTGGCCTTTGAGGAACCACTGGGGTTCATATTGGCTCTGGTGTCAATCTTCCTGTGTGGTATGGCTGTCCTGGTCCTTGGAGTGTTCCTGAAGCATCGGGACACACCTGTGGTGAGGGCCAACAACAGAGCTCTCAGCTACTTACTCCTGATCTCTCTTTCCCTCTGTGCCCTGTGTGCCTTGCTGTTCCTAGGCCGACCCACTGTCACCACATGCCTCCTCCGTCAGACCACCTTTGCCGTGGTGTTCACGGTGGCTGTCTCCTCTGTTCTGGCCAAGACTGTCACAGTGGTCCTGGCCTTCAGGGTCACCAGGCCAGGGGGCAGGATCCGGGTGTGCCTGAGCCCTGGTGCTTCCTCCTCAGTGGTCCTCATTGCTTCCTTAATTCAGGTTGTTCTTTGTGGGGTCTGGTTGGCCACCTCCCCACCGTTCCCACACAGGGACATGGTGTCGGAACCCCAGCACATTGTCATCCAGTGCCAGGAGGGTTCTGACACCACCTTCTTCTGTGTGCTTGGCTACTTGGGTTTCCTGGCAGCAGGTACCTTCTCTGTGGCTTTTCTGGGCAGGGCCCTGCCAGATGTCTTCAATGAGACTAAGTATCTCACCTTCAGCATGCTGCTGTTCTGCAGTGTCTGGACAGCCTTCCTACCCCTGTACCACAGTACCCGGGGCAAATCCACTGTGGCAGTAGAGATCTTCTCTATCCTGGCCTCCACTGCTGGGCTTCTGGGTGGCATCTTCATCCCCAAGTGCTACATCATCTTGCTGAAGCCCGAGAAGAACATCCCTGCCTGGCAAGTTCAAGACCACCAGGCACAGCACGGTAGGCAGCGTGAGACACTCCAGAGAAGGTGTCTCCACAGGTCTACATCACAAAGCCTCATAATCTAGTCGTTGGAGAGGTCACAAGGACCTCCTTCGTGGTTCTGGCTCACTGATTCTTTGTGGATCTAAAGTTCTTTAAAAGTCAGCTCAAGATGAAAGTGAGATACCGAGAACAAAACACTATTGACCATTGGTCTTAGAGTGGATGTATAGATGGTCACTGGCTGTTCTTTCCATAATATTGCTAGAAGTTATCAAAAGTAAGAAAGTTTGACTAGGGGAACCTTGAAAGAAGTCTCAATGTGCCAACATGCTTGACAACTTGAGTTTCATTCCCAGGACTCTACATGGTGAAAGGAGAGAGGTGACATCGTCAATTTGTCTTTCACCTCTTCTTGCTAACTACAGCACAATCACCACACTCAGATACGCAAAATATAAATGCCAAGGTGTGAAGGGATGATGCATTCCTAAGGATGATGTCAGGGGTTTCTGAGGGTGTGGAAAATTCACCTGCAGATCGTTGATCTTTTTTTTTTCTTCCCCGTTTTGAGAGGAGCAGTCCTGGGGTTTGAACATTTTCCTCACAGTTCTTTCACAGACTTACCACGTGATTTAGCAATCTCAGTCTTAGGTATATTCTCAAGAAAAATAAATCATGTCTGTAATGACTGAAAATGAGTCTTCAGAGAAACATTGTTTATATACTAAAAGGTGAAGTAATTCTTTTGTTTAATGACTGGCGAAGGCTTGGTATTGCTTACACCACAGCCATCTCTTCTTCTAGCTCCAGGGAACTCACCACCACCTTTGACCTTTGTGTGCACATACACTCAGGTGCTCACACTACCATCATGCTTAATAAAAAATTATTTATTAGTGGTTGTTGGAAACCCAATTGCAAAAAGATCAGTAAACTAACATTTCCTTTTATTTATTTCATTCAGGTAACATTTTTTTACATCATTTTTGCAGGGTTCAGACTTGTAGCCATCCTCCTGGTTAGCCCACTGAGTTCTGGAATCTATGTGTGTTCCCCCATCTGGAAAAAGACATAATAGAAATGGGTGAATTTTACACTATATGAATTATGTCTCAATGAACTAGTATTAAAAATAATTAGACATCATTTACAGAGTATGGGCTTTTGTTATATTCTGATTTGTAAAAAAACGATCAAACCATTGAAAGTGAACATTAAGTAACTGTACGCTTGACATATCAGTGAGGTGGATATATTACTGATATATGCTGTTTCTTTTTAATTGTATAATTATAAATTGATAGAATGGTGTGTTTGTGTGTGTTCCTTCTGTGTTCATGTCCATTACTTTGTGGACATATGTGGAGGTCAGAGGGCAAGTTGCAGAAGTCAGTTTTCTCCTCCAGGCAATGAGACTTGAGTATTTACTGCGTGTCCTCAAGTTTACTTGCTCAGCTATCTTTCTGACCCCAATTTTTTGCTTCAATAATGGGATTATCATTGTGTTATAAAATTTTACTTAATCATTTGGAATAACAAAGTATGGAATTTGTGTTCTTACAGAAAATATTTCCTTTGTCTATGTATGAAGTATGTGTGTGTGTGTGTGTGTGTGTGTGTGTGTGTGTGTGTGTGTACGTGTCATGGCTTATATGTAGAGTTGGAGGACAACTTTGGAGAGGTGTTTTTCTTCTTCTACGTTTATGTGGGTTCTTGAGATCAGAGAGAGGTCTTCAGTCTAAGCGTACTAAGTGAATTTACCTGTTGAAACATCTTGCCTGCCTTGGGATTTGTTTTCAAATTCAGAAAAAAGGCTCAGTAGCCTTGGAGGATTAGCCATGACACAGGATGCCAAGGACATTTATTGTTTTCTGCAGTGTGGTTTGTGTATGTACAAATTTTCCATCATAAAATATTTCAGAAAATTCCCTAAGGAACTGCAAAGAGCATTGAGAACATGGATTGGTGCAACAACCAATAGAGAAACAGGGAGAGACGATCTAGGGCCTATAGTCATTGAAATACCTGCTGAAAGATGCTGAGACTCACACCCAGACTTTAGGGTGGTGTGCAAGAAGTCTTATCAAAGAATTGGGGAATAGAAGGACCCTGTGTGGTCAGGAGCTCCACAAAGAGACCAATGGAGCCAATAAATCTGAGCAGAGGAGAGGGGTGCTGCGGAGACTGATACCCAACCAAGAACCAACCATGGATGGTGAGGACCTAGAACCTCTGCTCAGAAGTAGTAGATAGGCAGACAGTCTCATTGTGGATACCATAATGTGGGGCACAGGGTCTACTTCTGACATGGACTCTGGTCCCCACATGTTGAACACTTCCCCCTGGTGGGACAGCCTTGCCAGGCCACAGAAGAAGAGGATACAGGTAGTCCAGGTGAAACTTGATAGGCTGAGGTCAGATGTTAGGGAAGGAGGGCTCCCACTTTCGGAGGACTAGGGGAGGGAGGGAAGGAGTATGAAGGAGGGATGGTGGCACTGGGAGGTGATGAGGGACGGGGCTATAGTTGGGATGCAAAGTGAACAAATTGAAAAAAAGATACATGCTAAAAATATTTAACTTCGAGTACTGGGCATTTTTCTGTTTGTATCCACCTGGGACCTCTCTACAAATCAGGGCCTTGAGCGCCCTGTGTACATCTGCTCCTGCCTTGAAGGTCTCTCATGAGACAGTTGTGCCCATTTCACCCTCCCTATAGTCACAGATGGGGCTCAGATCTGTGACCCTGGATGCAGAGAGGCTAGGAAACCTCTGGGGAAGGGGTTTAAAAATTCTAACGGCTCTGGGATTTAATGGCCAGACACATCCATCACCTCATTATCAATATTGTTGTACAGACTGTGGGCCTAGAGTTCTCAGTGTGGTCTTAGTCCCATGTCCTTGATCAAGGACATTCTCTCAGATAAAAGTCTCCTTCACTTCTAGCCACTGCCCCATATGGGGCTTTCTTGTCATTGGCAGTCTGGCTCTCAGCAGGCATGTGGCTGTGTACCCTCCTTTCTCTTCTCTCTGGCTGTTTCTCTGTGTCTGCCCTTTCTGGACCAAGAGCCTGGCTATTGCCAAGGCCGAGCCCTCACTGTGACCATCGTGGAGATGTAATGGTGGTGAGCAGTTTTTCCATCTTCCATTTATCTAATCGTACCATGTGTGATTTCAGTACCCCACCATCTGGGCTGCAGGCTTCAAGGGTAAGTGTTCAACAAGTGTTCAGGAGTCTCTGAAAGCCAGAAGCATCTTTACAAAATTGGGTGAAGCCTTGGATAAGTGTTGAATCTCAGAATCCCACCTAGATGGCCACCCTCATTCTCTGTGTAGAAATGCAATAGCTCTGTTGCTCTTCTTTTACGTCTTCTCTCTCCCTCTTTCTTCTTCTTTTTTTATTTGTACCAGAGGCTGCTCCTGTACTGGCTGTAATGTGTGCGCTCCCCAGCTAAAGTAGAATCTTGAGGTCTTGTGTGTCCTTGTTTCTCAAAATAGCATCTCAGTAAGTGTTTTGTTGAATGACTAAAAGTGTAATTATGTTTTTCATCAGTCATCAACTCTCATGGTTTTCCTCTCTACTGTATTTCTTTCGCTTGTTATTTTTTTTAATGAGTCTTGTGTTGACTTAAATTCACTAGTAGACAAAGATGAGCTTGAATTTCTGATCCTCATGAATCCACTTCCTGTATCCTGGCATTATAGGAGTGTACTACCACAGCCAGTTTATGAGGATCAAACTCCATGAACTGTGCCATATCTACACCCACTCCTGTGCTTATTGCACCAGCTTTTCTAACATAGTGTTGTACACAGTTGTTCCCAGCACAGCCTTTTGGTTATTGCTATTTTTTTAAAGTGTTTAACCTTTATCTCTGTAATTATTATTTTTTATTGTTGCAGTGGCTGAGTATGGGAAGTGTGACTATATTCCTAGGACTCATGAAACTGAGGCAGGAGAAGTCTTAGTTTCAGGCAATATTGGGGTACATAATGAGACTTTAGCCATAAACAGTTTTAATAGTATTTTCTAATGTAACCACCGTTACTCTGTATTTAACTACAAATCCAAGAGTCTGAGTTTTTTTACAATTAACAACACTTTAATGTTTTTTTTTTTCTGGGTTACCATATCCCATTTTGTGCTCAGACTAGACTGGATTTCAGGTTAGCCTCGAACATAGGATTACAGCCATAAGCCACGACACTTCTTGCCTTTTGTTCTTTTTTTAAAGACAGTGTCCTTCTGTGTAGATGAGGCTATCCTAGAAATCACGATCTTCCTGCCCCTCACCTGAATCCTGGAATCACAATTGTGTGCCACCAGACTTGGCTACCATGTTTTTTTTTCTGGTCAGAAAGCAATAGTTTATCAACAAATTTGTAATATATGATATTTAGGAATTTACTAATTATTTATTTATTAACTCTACATCCTGATTGCAGCTCTGCTCTCTCCACCAGTCTCCCCACTCCCATATACCTCCACTTATTCTTCCTCCATCTTCTCTGAAGAGATCAGAGAGGTCCCCTTGGGTACCAACCTGCCTTGGAACATTAAGGTGATGCAGAACTGGTGCCTGCTCTCCCATTGAGGCCAGAACAGGCAGCCCAGCTAGGGGAATGACATCCAAAGGGAGGCATCAGAGATAGAGAGGACCTCTGCTCTAGTGTTTGGGAGATCCCACATGAAGACCAAGATGCTATATATGTGCAAGGGTTCTAGGACAAGTCCATGCATCCTTTTTGATTCGCGGTTCAGTTTCTGTGAGCCTCCATGGTCCCAGGTTAGTTGATTTCAAAGGTCTTCTTGTGGAGTCCTTGACCTGTAGTTGTTCCCCGAACTCTTTCATAAGACCCTTGAGCTCTGTTTAATGATGTTTAATGTTTGGCTCTAGGTCTCTGCCTCTGTTTCCATCAGCTTCTGGGTAAAGCCTCTGAGAGGAGTTGTGTTAGGCTCCTGTGTATAAACATAGCAAAGTAGCATTAAGAGAGTCAGGGATTGCTTCTCTCCCATGAGATGGGTCTCAAGTAGGGCCAGGCTTCGGTTGGCTATCCTATCAGTCTTTGCTCCATCTTCATCCCTGTACATCTTGTCCACAGAACAAGTTTTTGGACAAAGGTTTTGTGCATGGGAGGAATCCACTGGGAGTCCTGCCCAGTGGTGATTTCAGGCACCATATCCATTGCTGCTAGGAGTCTCAGCTAGAGTGACTCCCATAGACTTTCTGGGGCCTCCCATAACCCAGGTATCTGGTAAACCCCATAAATGCCCCATTTCTGATTTCCATTCTCTTACCTGGCTCTCTTCCCCCTCCCCCTGCTCTCCCAAATTGGGAATAGTTCTACCTGAAAACCAGGGGATGAGGACAGATGCTAGGACTTGTTGCTGGACTGTGGGTGGAATGCTGAGAGCGGTGTGTAAGAATAAGGGCACAGAAGGACCCAGTGGGTTCAGGAATCTCACAAGGAGACCATTAAGGTTGGTGGATCTGGAGGGGGGACCTGCACAAACTGTTGCACCAACCAAGGACAATGTGTGCGGCAAATCTCTGTTCAGATTTGGCCAATGGACAGCTCATTCTCCATGCCTGTGGGGAGAGAGGGGACTGCCTCTGCCATGAAACTGGGTGCTCCCAATTTGATCATTCCCCCTTGCTGGGGAGACTATGTGGGTGCACAGAGGAAAGGAATGTAGGCTATCAGGATGAGACCTGATATGCTGAGGCTGTATGGTGGGAGAGGAGGTCCCCTTCTGTCAGAGGTCTAGAGGAGGGGAGTAGGGCAGAAGAGGGAGGGTGGGACTAGGAAGATACAAGAGAAGGGATAACATTCCAGTTGTAATCTGAATACATTATAATAAATTAAAATAAAAAGGACTTAAAATCTATCATTAAAAGTGGAGACAGGAGTATCTGGAGTTAAGATCTTAGGGGCTGGGAAATGCCTGAGTTGGTGATGTGTGTGTTGTGGAAGCCCGGAGGCCTGAGTTTGGGTTCTCAGCACCCACAAGAAGGCCTAGCGTTTTGAGCATCTGTAATTCTGCTTAGGAATGTTGAGACAGGCAGAGTCCTACAGACTGCTGGCCATCAGCCTAGCTGAAAGAATCAATCCAGGGTCATCAAGGTGACCAGTCTCAAGTGCCAGTGAGATGGATCATGGGGGAAAATGCTCAGCATATAAGCCTGATGGATGACCTGAATTTAATCCCTCCATGGAACACACAAAAATGTGGAAGGAGAGAGCTGACTCACAAAGTTGTTTCCTCACTTCCACATGTTTTTAACATGTTTTGGCATACAAATCGTCTATGCACATGCACACAGAAGGATGTTTCTGAAAATTGGTGAAGCAATTGAAAAAGCCTTTACCCCTACCATAGGGGAACACACACACACACACACACACACACACACACACACACACACACACACACTGAGCAAGGTTGAAGAAGATAGGAGAAGTCAGGATCTGGCTTATACGTGCATGCCTGCACATACGCAGGTAAAAGAAGTTCAAAGTCTTCTCTGCTATATCGTGTGAGGTAAGTCTAGCAGACATGAAAGCCCTTCGCCAAGACAAAAACAAATCCACTCTCAACATTAACATGTTTAAAAATTTAATTAAAACCTAAACGTCAGTTGGGTATGGTGGCATCTGCCTTTCACCCCTGCAGCTTTCAGGATGCAGGGAGGCAGGTGGGTCTCTGTGCATTCCAGGACAGATAGCAATATGCAGAGATCCTGTCTCACACTCCATGTAGACATTTATTCGTATCTACTCCATTGAAACACCCCATATGCACCCTCTCTTTCAAATTCATGGCACTTTATTCTTTATTATTGTTGCACGAATGTGTAAAAGATATATTAAAAAATGTCTAAATGTGACCTGTTGCATAATCTTGGTATTGGTTGTATGTATATGCTTTAAAATTTTATTAGATTTGTTGTTTTAGAATTTCATAGGTTTACATAGTGTACTTAGTTTATTCTCATTCTCCTAGCCTTTCTAATTTTCCTCCAATACCTGCTATTTCCTATTCCTCTCTGCAGCTGCATTTCCCTACTCCATTTCATGCCTTTTTGTTTTTATACCCAGGGATTTAAACCAAGGCCACATGTGTGGCTGCTGGTTTGGACTTGTCTACTGGAGCTTGGTCAGTTCAATGTGTGGGTGCATATGGAAGACAATGACAGCCTTTCCTGCAAAATACATTAGTTGCCTAGGGCAACTAATCCATCCATCATTGGCTATTGAGGCCCCAGGCTTGTGCAGACCCAGTGTGGACAACTGAGCTGCTGTAAGATCATGTCTGCAGTGTCTCAGTCATGTCTGAAGAGAGCTTTTTGATCCCTTCTCTCTGTCTTCTGGGCCATCTGAAATAAATGTTAGTTACTCATAGCTGTATACAATCATACTATTCAATAGATAATTTTCCTTGTTTCATTGAGTCATCGTCTCTCTGTGTAGTTCTGGCTGCCTGGGACTAGCTATGTAGACTCTGCTCTGGTCTCTGACTCACAGAGATCCACCTGGGTCTCCATCCTGAGTGCTGAGAGTAACATGTGTGCCATCAAACCAAGCTGATGCATTAGTTCTTCAAGTGTAACATCTGTGTCCTGAAACTGTCCCCTTGATTACCTTCTGCACATTTCCTTTGGGCCTCCTTTGACTTATCTGAACTCTGCTGCTATGTACATTTTTGCACAAGTATCCATGGAAAAGTATGTTTTTACACTCTTTTCACTTGAGTCACTGTGTTTTTATTGTTGCACTTACTCTTTTTAAAATATTTTTTATTAATGTATTCAGATTACAACTCAATTGTTATCCCATCATTTGTATCCTCCCATTCCTCCCTCCCTCCCTCCCGCTTTCATTCTATTCTCCTCCCCTAGGTCTAATGACCGAGGGGGACCTCCTCCCCCTCTATATGGTCATAGGCTATCCAGTCTCATCTTGGTAGCCTGCTTATTCTTTCTTTGAGTGCCAACAGGCCTCCCCCACGAAAGGGAGTGGTCATGTCAGAGTCAGGCCCCGCTCTCCACACAACTGTGGAGCATTTACCCCTTAATGAGTGATAAATGTGGTCTTCTCTTTCCCTCAGTGTTTCTATGTGGGGCTACCAGGTGGCCAGGAGTTTCATCTTAGTCACTGAGGAGATTAATAGGAGTGCTCACTTGTTGCCCAATGTGACCCTGGGCTTCTCCATTCGAAACTCTGGGGACTCAGTGCATGGAGCCCTCCACGAGACGATGAGCTTCCTCACGGGGCAGGAGGAGCCCATCCCCAACTACGTGTGTCAGCATGGCTCTCCTCAGGCTGCGCTGGTTGGGGACACACGGTCATCGCTGTCTGTGTCCATGGCCAGACTTCTGGGGCTGTACAAGTTTCCTTAGGTGAGTTGCTCATAGCCTTATTCCCTCATGAGTGCAGTACCATCCCTTAGTGATGGTGTGAAATTGATGGAGATGGTCACAGTAGTGAGGAGCTCCACTGTGGTGCCAGGTTCCCTGAAATGTTCTCCATTTCCAACCTGGTTTCCTTCTCCATGTCTGCATAGTTTAGAAGAGAACTATAGTCCCCCTGCATTGTCAAGGAAAGTAAGTAACGCTTAAAATATAAATTATACATTTTAAAGATGTACTTATTTTTATTTTATGTGTATGAGTATCTTGCCTTTATGTACAAATGTGTACTACAGATGAAATAGGTGACTATGGAAACCAGAAGAGGACATTAGATTCATTAGAACTGGAGTTACAGATCATTTATAGCTGTCATGAGGGTGCTGGAAATTGAACCCAGGTCCTCTGATAGAGCAGCAAATAGTGTTAACCCCTTAGACACCTCTCTAGCCATGTATTTATTAATCATCACAACCATCATCATCACTACCATCATCATCACTACCATCATCATCATTATGAGAGAGAGAGAGAGGGAGGGAGAACCAATGCCATGGTGCACTTGTTGGGCTCAGAAGACAACTTTGAAGAGTCAGTGTTTTCCTTCTACTCTGTTGGTTTTGGGAATTGAACGCAGGTTTCCAGGGTTCATGGGAAACACCTTTACCTGAGGAGCCATCTTTTCAGCTTACAAAAAATAAAAACTTAGTCGTAAGCTAGTGTAGGTACAGGAACTTGAGCTGGGATTTGAGTCTAGGCAATTGGGCTCATGCCACTAGCTCCCAGTTACTTCATTGATGTCCCCTGAAACCTAGCTGTCATTCCCACAGGATGGCCATATCTGATAATCATCACTTCATTTGAAAAAAAATATTTTGGTTTTTAGAAGGATTTCTCTATGTTCTCCTAGCTGTCTTGGAACTCACTCTGTAGACCAGGCTGGCCTCAAACTCCGGGATCTTCCCGCCTCTGCCTTTCAAATGCTGGGATTAAAGCTGTGAGGCACCACAGCTGGCTTCTTCAGTTCAGAGCTTTTAACATGTGAGTTGAGGATAATTTATCCACTTAATGTGAGCAATTTCAGTTGCTTTTATCTTAGCATGATTTCATTTGAGTACATTTTCATCTTCCTGCAAAGAAGCAGCCCCTTCAAGCTCACTGGCTACCCCATCCCATCATTCCTACCCCCAAGAGACCCTCTAAGCTACGTTCTGTCTTGTAGATTTGGCTTTTTTGGTCATTTCATATGAATGGACTCACACTATATGTAGATATGTGGACTGGCTTCTTTAACTGAACATTCTTGCAAGGTTTATTTAATTGCATTGCAACACGTACCAGCATTTTACCCCTTATCAATTAAGTGTTACAGCCCCGAAGGGGTGAAAGCATTCTGTCGATTGAGAGCTGAGAAATACCACAAGGTCACACTGCACAACAAGCCTACACAAGAGAATTTTTTTTGGGAGAGAAGAACCCAGGAGTGTGGGCTGTTTCCATTCAAGACAGGATCTGGATGTGGAACTTTCCAATGTGGGGATTGGTGGTTTTTCAGGTCCAGACCTTGGGGTAAGCTTGTCACTGGTGGGATTTCAAGTCCTGCCTTTGGGCTTTTTACTCTGTAGGGTAAGGCCTGGTCCCGATGTTATAGCACTTAGAGTGTTCTGTGGGTGGAACCTGGAAACTGTGATCCTCAGGGGGACAGCCCTGGCCACTCGTGTGCCTTGATGGCTTTAAAATTATAATCCTTTTTATTCAAAGACTATGTTCTTTTTACCCATTTATCAGTTCATATACCTTTGAATGTGAAATATGCACATGTGATTGGAGACTTACTGTGAAACTTTTATGAGTAGGTCAACTGGAGGTGGACCTTAACGTTTAATACATGATCCAAATTCCTGTATGTTATCTGCTTCCTGCTCCACAAAGATATGAGGAGGTAAGGTTTCCCAGCACATATCTGTCACTGTGGCGTAATATGCAGCCACTGCCACATGGATTGTACTTTTGCACATTGTGAGCCCATTTCAGCCCTTCCTCACTCATGATGCTTCTTGTCAGGTGTTCATTCTCACCAATGAGCAATCACCGCTCCATCTGCTTCCTCTTCCTGGAGCTCATGCATGCTGTTTCTATGAATATTCACATATAGAATTTTTTTTTTTTAAAAATGCTTATATCCTTTCGGTTATCTTAGGAATGTAGGTAAACTTTCTGGTCCATGGCAACTTTGTTTAACCATGTAGACAATCACTAAAGTATCAATTAGCTTTTCCTCCCTGTGACAGCCATATCTGAGAAAAACAAATAAGAAAAGATTTATTTTGGCTCGGTTTGGCTCTTGTCATCTGATGCCATATTTTTCTGGGTCTGTGGCAGAAGTGTGAGGTGGGACAGACACCCCAGTGCTAAGGAATCAGAGATACGTAGGGGGTGGGAGACTCAATACATCTCACCAGGACACATCTTCAGAGATCTGATCCCTCCAAAAGGCTGTCACCTATTTTACATAGGGTCTAGAAAATTGCTATCCCTATAAACCTATTAAAAGATTAACCCTTTGAATAGGTCATAACCCTCAGGATGCAGTAATTTCCCAGAAGGCCATCCGCTAGAAACCAAGTTCCCAGCATGTGAACCTTCTGGTCACATCTCAGATTCGAACCGTCATCGGCACTGCAAGGGCTGGTCTGCGGCTCAGTTACTAGAGCACTGGCCTAGCGCACGCAGGCCTTGGGTCAGATCTCTAGTGCTCCTGCTCTACAGCAGTGTGGAGGTGGACAGAGGAGGGTCCAGTGTGCAGTGCTCTCCTCCGCTTTATAGTGGGATTGAGGCCAGCCTTGTCTAGACGAGACTTTTTTTTTTATCAAAATTAAAAAAATAGAAGAATATATGTTATTCCTGCTCTACACTAACATAAGCATTTTAGGAAGATTCGGATTTAAATACATTGGCTTTTGACTGTGAGGTCTGTAAGTTTGAGTACATTCCAGCCTCTTTGAATGTCTCACATTGGTTAGTTTTCTTCCTTCCTGAAGGGCCCTGCCCTTTCCTGCTAAGTTGAGGCCATGGAATTCACAGAACTATATCCAAGGACTTACGCTTAACTTCGTAAGTGCAGATTTTCACTAAAGTGCTTCTGAACTGGAGGTTCCTGTGAGCTGTGTAAATTTTTTTTCTTTTTGACACAGATTATTACCCTGAAGACCTATCTGGCTTAGAACTCAGAGTTTGGATTAAGATGGTCTTGAAAATGCAGCAACATTCTCTTGCCTCAGTCTCCCAAGTGCTACGTACAGGTGTGTTTCATCATGCCTGGCTCTTAAGAAGGTTTCTCTCTTTCTTTTGCGTTCAGGCATAGTTAATGTGTCTGTGTCTCAATGATTGCCGTCCTCTCTCTCTCTCTCTCTCTCTCCCTCACCCTCCTCTTATTTGTGTGTGTCAAAAATTAAGTGTCCATAGCTGTATTGGTTTATGTCTGGGTCTTCAATTTGATTCCATACACCAACCCGTCTGTTTTTGTGCCAATACCATGTGATTTTTCCTATACTACTGCTCTGTAGCACAGAGAGATTGGTCTGAAGTTCTCTTTCTTTATTGAGTCTTTGTGTAATTTAGATATCAGGGTGACTGTGGCCTCATAAATTTGGCATTGTTCCTTATGTTTCTATTTTGTGCAATAGTTTGAAAAGTATTGGTATTAGCTCTTTTTTGAAAGTCTGCTAGAATTCTATGCTAACACCATCTCACCCAGAGCTTTTTTTAGTTCAAAGACCGTTAGTGACTGCTTCTATTTCCTTAGGGGCTATAAGCCTATTTAAATGGTTAATTGATCTTTATTTAACTTTGGTAAGTGGTATCTGTCAAGAATATTGTCCATTTCATTTAGATTTTCCAATCTTGTGGAGTACACATTTTGAAGTAAGGCCTATTGATTCTTTGGATTTTTTCCAGTGTCTGTTGAAATGCCCCCCACCCCCATTTTGTTTCTGAATTTGTTAATTTGGATATTCTTTCTCTGCCTTTTAGTTAGTTTGGCTAAGGGTTTGTATATTTTGTTGATTTTCTCACAAACCAACTCTTGGTTTTGTTGATTGTTTGTATTACTCTTTTTGTTTCTAATCCATTAATCTAAGCCCTGAGTTTGATTATTTCCTGACGTCTACTCTTCTTGGGTGTGTTTGCTTGTCTGTTGTTGTTGTTCTTGGGCTTGTAGTGAATTCTTTTTTTTATTATAACGTAAATTAACCCATTTATTGCAGGCTAGGCAAGTCTCAAAAGGTAGCACTTCTACTGGCCTTTCAGTTCCTTGAGTCTCTGATGGCAGACTTCACTGTGACAGCAGAAGTGGTGTTGTGGGTCCAGGCCCCAACAGCCACTGTTTTCATGTAGGAACCACAGTGCTCCACTGTGGTGCCAGGTTCCCTGAAATGGTCTTGCCACAGAAGGAGCAAGTGTACTTGGCGTGCTGGTGACATTAAAAGCATGTGCCACCATGACTGGCTGTTCTTTGGTCTTAAGAAACTTCATTTGCAAAAGGGCATAGTAATTTGCAGTTTGAGATATTTCTTTGCTGGTAAACCCTGAACAAATGCATATTTCTTCTTCTTCTTCTTCTTCTTCTTCTTCTTCTTCTTCTTCTTCTTCTTCTTCTTCTTCTTTTCCGAGATAGGCTTTCTCCGGGTAGCCTTGGCTGCCCTGGACTTTCTTTGTAGACCAGGCTGGCCTCGAACTCACAATGATCCACCTGCTTCTGCCTCCCAAGTGCTGGGATTAAAGGCATGTGCCACCATGCCTGGTGCATGTAACATTTCTAAACCTCAAGAAACTATACATTTTTGTTTCTTCTATACAGTTACAAAAAACAGAGAGACTGTCTGCACGGACCTTAAAACAACAAATGACATCAGGTGACTTTGTGCAGTATTGGTATAAAGAAAACAAAACAAGGTAATAGGATTGAGATTTGGGGGATGGACACTCAGAGAGGTGGCCGATATCCAAATGTAGTATTTGTGTTCAGATCTGGAAGAAGAGAAGAAAAAACTCAGTGATTGCCTGAGAAAGATGAGTTCAGGCCGAGGGAACAGTAAATGGTAATGTCCTGAGGCTGGATTGGCCTTTTCCTAGACTGGAGTCTTGGAGTAGGAGTGAAATGAGATGAGCATGGGCGGGGGGGGGGGGGGGGGCGATTAAGGTGGGTTGGGGAAACTGAGGCCTGTCTCTTTGTTCTCTAAGTTGTGAACCGGAGCTTGAATTTATTTGAATTACAGGAGGAAGCCAATGAAGGATGCACAAGGACATTATATGAGAGTCTAAAGGCACCTTTGACTGTTGCCTGGAGGATGTGTTATGGGGGTATCAGTAGGATTCTCTTCTAACCTGCCAATGCTCCTTCAGCATCGTTTCTTTGTCTGATCATTAGGGGCGGGGCTTTTGCGCTACCATGTATACGTTGTTTTTTTTGCTCAACTCTGTTTTTCCGCCCAAGCTCATTTTCCTGTCCACCCAAGGCTTAATATCAGTACCTTGGCCGTTTTATGTCACCTAGTAGGCTTCTTTCTTAAGTTCAACTTTCATTCCCTAGCTTCTTCACACATCCTGGGAGGTTGACGCTTCCTGCCTTCCCAGTGGGTGCCGGTATTACGTATCCATATCCGATTCACATGGCTTCTTTCAATGGCCTTCCGTCTCTTTTGGTATCGTCTCCCAGTTCTGCCTTGCTCATTGCTCATTCAGGTCCAGAATTCTAAGTGACTCCCATACCTTGTCCCCTGAACTCCCTTTTCTGAGTAACTAATTAAACACACACACACACACACACACACACACACACACACACACACACACACACACACACACACACACACCCCATCACCACTTCCTCAACTAAACTTTTCAGTGGTTTCCTCTAACGCACAACAAAGAAGCTGGATTTCTAGGGTAGGGATGCAGGTTAGTTGGCAGAGTGCTTGCCTAGCATGAAGAAAACCTGAATTGGATCCCCCAGCGCTGCGTAAAAGCAGCAGTGCCTGTAACCCCTGCGCTCAGGAGGTGGAGGCGGCTGGGTTAGAAACTCAAGGCCATTTTCTCTTCCTGCCAATCTCTGACACTCTTTTAGTCTTGCAATTTTAACTCATGTATCTCACAACTTGCTGTGCAGCTTTTCCATCCTCTTCTTAACACAGAAAGCGAGTCTAAGCCCTCTCTGTCGGTTAATGTGTTTTCTGGGTCTGCCTTTGAAGTCTCACCATAACTTCCTGTTGCTAGTGCTTGCCTGACCACTGTAACTCGCATTTCTTGAATGTGATCTTACCCTCCCTCTACTATGCAGCTTCGCATGTCCTAAACAGATCCGACTTGTTGGAGGTTTCTTTCGCTGTTTCTGTTCTATTCTCAGTCGCTGCTCAGTGAACGCTGACTTAGGGTAATACCAGACTAATTTGATAGTTTAGCCTTGGCTTTGTCATCTTGAAAGAGATGTAAGGGACAATTCCTGACGTTATCAGAAGTGAGGCTTTACAGAATTAGGTTCTTCATCTAAAAAAAAAAATTAAAAAGTAGGTATAATAACAACCACATTCTCAGTCTTGTCAAGATTGATGGAAGCGCTTCAGAGAGATCACTCAGATTTTGAAGGTGGTTGCCTTGAGCTGACCTTTTACTGAGATGTAAAATGAGGTTCCTAGCATGCCAATCCATCTTGCTTCTTATCAGGTGGGGAGCGGTACCAAGTGAGTGAACCACCCACCCTTCGCGGACTCAGACACAAGCGGAACCTAAGAGTCTGGGTGCTGCAAGAGCCGGCTTGGGATGGGGCTGCTCTGAAAACGGCCTTGGCTGACTTCCGGTATTTGAAAAAAAAAAAGTGCGCCTCCTTGAAACTACAACTCCCAGTAGCCCTCGCGCTGCGCCCCGAGCAAATCTAGGGGGTGCGGCCGCCATTGTCCGTGGCTGAGGTAAGGCACTATTTGGGACCAAAGGGCTATCCGTGTTTTTGTCGCGGAGGGACTGGCAGGTCGTGGGAAAGGTTACCGGGAAGCGGCGCATGCGGTCAGGGCAAGCTCAGTGCCCGGGTGCGTCAGGCGCCTTCTCTTTTCTTGCGACCCGATGCTCCCGTTGGCCTCGACCCTGCGGCTCCCGGGGCTGGGTGAGCAGTTTCTTCAGGCTGGCAAAGGGCTGGGCGGAGTAGCCCAGGGGAATCTTGTCTTGGTGCGGGACGGAAGGCATTCGCCCATCCGGGGGTCAGTGGCTGTGAGCCAGGTAAGGCGGGCAGCTTGCTGAAACCGGCGCCTGGAGCGACCCACTCCAGGAAAAAAGAGAGAGCGGCCAGCATCTTCCAAGCAAAGATCCGTAAATGGCGAAGGACCTGATTTGGGAAGGGCTCCGGATTCTTTTAAACTTGAAGCGGTACGGAGTTGGGTGCGCGGTGTGCGTGCAGGGTTCTTGCAGCTTGATTGCCTCGAGTTTTCGGGGCGTGTGTGTGTGCGTGTGTGTGTGTGTGTGTGTGTGTGTGTGTGTGTGTGTGTGTGTGTGTATGTGTGTGTGTGTAGGTGCGTAGGGTTCTTGTCACTTGCTCGCCTTGAGTTTCGGCTCAATTCCTGGGGTATCAGAGTCTCTGTGTGTGTGTGTGTAGGTGTGTGTGTAGGTGCGTAGGGTTCTTGTCACTTGCTCGCCTTGAGTTTCGGCTCAATTCCTGGGGTATCAGAGTCTCTGTGTGTGTGTGTGTAGGTGCGCGTAGGGTTCTTGTCACTTGCTCGCCTTGAGTTTCGGCTCAATTCCTGGGGTATCAGAGTCTGAGTTTGCCAGCGCTTAGTACCAGACGTCCCACCAAGAGGTTACTGGGCATTTGTGGGGTCAGATGGGACTTTTGTTCCTGATGCCGCTGCAGGAGGGGAAAGATGGGTTTGAATCTGGAAGATCTTTCGGGTGGTGTTTGTTACTGTTTGGCTTTAACATTTGGATAACTGTCGTGCTTTATCCTCAAGTGTGGGAGTCACTAGATTTGTTGTATATTCATAAATGCGCAGCCGCACACCTAACTCACCCCCCCCCCCCGTCCCCCAATTCCGGAACTGTAAACCAGGCTGGCCTCGAACTCAGAGATCTGTGTACCTCTGCCTCCGGAGTGCTAGGATTAAAGGCATCTGCCACTACCCCTGGCCTTCAAAGGGTTCTGTTTTTAACTGATTTGTTGTTAAATCATATTCTGCTGGTGCATTTCCTGTACAAATCCAGGATATATATATATATATTTGCCCTTGGAGTCTATATAGGGCTTTGTCATGTTCCTTTTTCTTGTGTTAGGTGTGTCACTGGACTTATGTCACAGTCATAATCTGATGCTTCTCTGCAGGTACCCTCATGGACCAGTCTTGGGAGATGGCAGCTGCTGACCTTTCTGCCTCCTGGGGTGAGTCAAGAACCTATTCCCTCAACTGTGTCAGCTGCCACGGAATGTCCTCTTCCTTTAGCAATCTGCCAGAGCTGGCATCAGAGCTGGTGACCCAGTGGGTCTTTGGAATGGGAGCTTTTAGTCCAGCATCTCACTATGGAGTTAGATTCAAGAGGGATCAGAAAACTGTATGGTAAAGTGATGGTGACATCTCTAGGACAGACAGCATGAGAATTAATGTCTAGGTATTTAAGGCTGAGACCCTGAAAGGCTGTGAAAAGTGCTTCTCAGAGATGGTGCCTCGTAGCATGGGCTGGTGAGGAGCCATGTGAAGCAGAGATAAACTTGTTTTTGTTACGATCCCAAGTGTGGGATCTCAATAGTCTTGTGAGAGAACAGGTGAGGTTAATCCCCTAGAAGACCAACCACCTTGTGCGGGAGCTTGATTGTTGCCAGCTGAAAAGATCCTGTGAACAGACTCTGGGAGGAGATATATAAATGAGCCCAGAACTGGAGGCGGGGCTTTAGGAGACTTGGGATAGTTTTGGCTGTTCATCGCTGCACTTCGAGAAGCTCCTAGAGAGAACCGCTCCAGGGAAGGCTTCAGGGCTCCGGCTTCTGCTGAGGTTCTGGGTTCTGGTTACTCCAGGTTCCAGCAGAAGAAATCCTGCTGATCATGCCAGGAGAATCGTTCCTCAGAACTGACATCCTTATGGTTTTGTTACTGTGTTCCTTAATCCTCTTTTCCTGTTGTTTTGGTTAGTTGGGTTATAGGTGGCGTATGCTCGGTTAATAAGTTGTAATAAAATATATTGGTTAAGAAAATTGAGCCTACAGTCACGTGTTACCTTCTCCGAGTTCCTTTTCCTTCATCCATGGTGTGAAGAAGTGGCTGTCTTCCTTACCCAGCCCTCCTCAGTTCATAGGGTACAGTACATGAGAAACTTCTGACTGGAAGCGGTGCCTTCATGACTTCTTTTTCCTTTTCCAGCTCTGTGCCCTCAGGGTCCAGCATGGCACATGGAAGGAAGCCCCGAGCAGGTGGGAAGAAGGGCAGTTGGGCTCCCAACAGCCCAGGTCCAGGTGAGATGGCGCTTCTGCTTTTTCCTAAAAGGTCACTGTGTTCCCAGAGGGTGAGTGTTCAGGTTGTCCCTGGCCACCCTAGTTGATATGGCAGGAACATAGGTTGAGGAGTCAGCCAGTTAGTGATCCCAGAACTCTGATAGGGGAATCCAGTCAGTACTCCATGACAGAGCCTTGCTGTCACTCTGCCTGGCCACAGAGCCGAGACACGTGTGTGTCATCAGTTGTTTTGGGAGAGATGATTGCTAGCCATTTCTGGCTGGCAGTCCCTCCTCCTCCCCCCCTTCATTCGTGTGTTCAGAATCAGATTCAGGCTGATGCTGTGTGGTATCCGCCATGCTTGCTGTGAGAACAAGAACAGATGGGAGCTGTTGCCCGGAGGACCTAACAGATCACTTTGTAAGGTGGTTCACTCAGGTAAATGACACTTCACAGTTAGCCTGGGGCTACACGTGCTCTGTAGGACACAAGCCTGAGACATGGAGGGAAACCCGAAACTCCATTGCAGCTCAGCCCTCTGCTGCTGCATAGAGTGTGCATAGAGGTCAGTAGCGATACAGGGTCGTGGAGGTCAGCAGGGATACAGGGTCGTGGAGGTCAGTAGGGATACAGGGTCGTGGAGGTCAGCAGGGATACAGGGTCGTGGAGGTCAGCGGGGATACAGGGTCATGGAGGTCAGTAGCGATACAGGGTCGTGGAGGTCAGCAGGGATACAGGGTCGTGGAGGTCAGTAGCGATACAGGGTCGTGGAGGTCAGCAGGGATACAGGGTCGTGGAGGTCAGCAGGGATACAGGGTCGTGGAGGTCAGTAGGGATACAGGGTCGTGGAGGTCAGCAGGGATACAGGGTCGTGGAGGTCAGCGGGGATACAGGGTCATGGAGGTCAGTAGGGATACAGGGTCGTGGAGGTCAGCGGGGATACAGGGTCGTGGAGGTCAGCAGGGATACAGGGTCGTGGAGGTCAGCAGGGATACAGGGTCGTGGAGGTCAGCAGGGATACAGGGTCGTGGAGGTCAGCAGGGATACAGGGTCGTGGAGGTCAGCAGGGATACAGGGTCGCGGAGGTCAGCAGGGATACAGGGTCGTGGAGGTCAGCGGGGATACAGGGTCATGGAGGTCAGCGGGGATACAGGGTCGCGGAGGTCAGCGGGGATACAGGGTCGTGGAGGTCAGCGGGGATACAGGGTCGTGGAGGTCAGCGGGGATACAGGGTCGTGGAGGTCAGCGGGGATACAGGGTCGTGGAGGTCAGCGGGGATACAGGGTCGTGGAGGTCAGCAGGGATACAGGGTCGTGGAGGTCAGCAGGGATACAGGGTCGTGGAGGTCAGCGGGGATACAGGGTCGTGGAGGTCAGCAGGGATACAGGGTCGTGGAGGTCAGCGGGGATACAGGGTCGTGGAGGTGGAGGTTACTTTTGAATACTGAGCCAAGAGGTAAAAGGAAGGCATCAGATGGGCACATCCCAGTAAGCAGGGCTCTGGCCTGCCTGTAGCTCCACAGGTATGTTTGAGGGGCCTACTGTATGACTGGTGTCTAAACACAGACTGATTTTAGGTAGGAGAGGCTCGGAAGAACTCACCTGGACCTGCATGCCTGTGGTAGAGCTAGGAACCTCAGAATGTTGGCACGAGGAGGCAGCATAATCCAGAATGTGGCTGGAAAGGTTGTGAGAGACAGGATGGTATCACGAGGCTTCCGTCTGATCAGGGTCTGGAAGCGAGAGAGGACAGTAAGATGAGAAGATGCAGGGGCTTTGGGACCATGAGAGCACCTAGGGTAGCTCCCCTGAGAGAGGACAGGAGTGTTGGTGTGGGAGTAGTGTCACTGCCTTCCCTTCTCGTCTAGGTCCTTCGTCAGAGGCAGCCACCGGTCATTTTTTTTTAAATCTCTCTCTCTCTCTCTCTCTCTCTCTCTCTCTCTCTCTCTCTCCATCCATCTATCCATCTATCTATCTATCTATCTATCTATCTATCTATCATCTATCTATGCTAGAAAGCTGACCCTTTTAAGTTATACCATTCATTGGTTTTTTCAGTATGGCCACAGAATAGTGATTCCAACATCTAATTCTACAACATTTTTTTTTTTGTCACCCAAGAGGAAATCTGGCCATCAGTAGTCACTGCCTTTCTCCTTACTTCTAGTCCCCAGCAACCACTAGTCAAATTTTTCAACTATGGATTTGCCTATTCTGGGTATTTAATTTAAATGGAATTATAGCAAAGGACACTTTTGAATCTGGCTCCCTCCAATTGGCTTGTTTTAATGGTTATCAATTAAAAAAAAAACCTTTAAAAATTACATGTATTTCTTTTTGTATATGTGTAGGTGCACATGTGGAGGGGTGTGTGTGTGTGTGTGTGTGTGTGTGTGTAAGGGTCTGAGGACAGCTTTGAAGGGTTTATTGTCTCCATCCTGTGGGTCCCAGAGATTGAACTCAGGTTGTCACGTTTGGCAGCAAATGGCTTTACTCACTGAGCCATCTTACCAATCCACCCCCTTTAAAAGACTTACTAATTTTAAAAAAGCTTTTTTTTTTTTAAATTTATGTATATGGGTGTTTTGCCTGCATGAATGTCTGTGTACTGGTAGAGCAGCCAGTGCTCTTAACTGCTGAGCCATCTTTCCAGCCACTTAAAGTGTGTGTGTGTGTGTGTGTGTGTGTGTGTGTGTGTGTGTGTGTGTGTGTGTGAACACCCAGGTCCCCAAGGAGACCAGGTGAGGGTGTTGAGTCCTTTGTAGATGGAGTTGAAGGTGTTTGTGAGCTGCCCAGCTTGAGTTCTAGGATCGTAACATTGGCCTTCATGGTAGAACAGCACGTGTGTTTAAATGCTAAGTTATATTGCCAGGCTTTGTGGGTCAGTTCATATTTTAGAATGCCTTTAGAGCAGTGGTTCTCAGCCTGTGGGTTGTGACCCCTTTACAGATGTGTGACCCTTTCACAGAATACTCACATTATGATTACATGGAATATCAGATATTTGCATTACAATTCATAACAGTAGCAAAATTACGGTTGTGAAGTAGCAACAAAAATAATTTTATGGTTGGGGTCACCACAACATGAAGAATTGTCCTAGGTGTCACAGCATTGGGAAGGCTGGGAGTCACTGCTCTAGAGTCTTTCATGACTCAGGCTCATATGGTGTTTTCTCTCTCTCTCTTCTTCAGTTTTGTAAGCCTTGATGTTTCCAAATAGAAATTTTAAAAAATTTAATTAAAAATATTAATCAAATTTGCATTGATTCTGCTTACTCCCTGCTATAAAAGATAGGAAAAAATACTTTGACTATCTAGGTCTTTTACTTGTAAGTTAAAGCAATGAAGCAATAAATAAACCAAGATAATGTAAGCTACTGAGATATTAAACGTTTTAACGTAACATCTGTATTTAACTTCTTTCCCTCAAAAAAAAAAAAAACAACTTATAAATACAGTTTCAAAGCTAACAGGTGAACGGCATTGAAAGTGTGCTGTCACCACATGGCAGCAGCACTGTCTCTGAGCAGCAGAAGGGCCTGGATGGAGTGACGCAGGGTGATGGGTATCTGCCTGACCAAGGCTCACTGCTGTCACAATGTGAACATCATTTTCAGATCCTTTAACAAAGTCACCAGCAGTGAGCATAGGAAGACTAGCCGGGTCCCCACTCAGGGGGACAGAAGTTAGCTATAATCAAATGCTCTGAAGAAGCCTGATTGATTAATCACTGTGCTGTACACGATGGTTGACTTATGTGAGAGTTTCTGAAAATGACTAGTTGTTGCTGAGAACAAATAAAACAGTTAAAATGACAACACCTTCTAATGTCTGAAGAGTTGTGATTTCTGAGAATTTGCTCCTGGCCCTCTTCCCAGGTGCCTACTTTGGAGTTTTCCCTGTTGGACACTTGGACGTCAGTTTTGAATTGTTTTTGTTTTGTTTTGTTTTGAGACCTGGTCTTGCTGTGTAGTCTTGGTTAGCCTGGAACTAGATAGTGAGCTGACACTGACCTCAGAAGAGATCTGCGTCCCTCTACCTCCCAAATGCTGGGTTAAAGGCACTCTTCACCACAGCCTGCTAAGACTTCCTAATTAAGCAAGATCACGAGGAATGCAGTGGGCCTGTTGTTCCTGTATGGCTCTCTCCAAGTTAACTAATTCTTGAAATAAAGCATTCGTTTGGTGGGACTGTTAAAAGCTGCCATCTCAACTGAATTCTTTCTTTGAATCATATTGGTAAAATTTCATCCAGCACGACCCTAGAACTATCTTGTTCTTTTTAGGACTAGGGAAACCAGGAGTAGTAATAATATCCCAGTTTGCTTAAAAATAACCAAGGGGCTTATCCAGATCTGGAAATGTTGTCTGTAATGATCTGCGAAGAGTTTCTGCATGGCACACGTTACACTTGGCAAACATGAGTGATGTGTACTCAGTATTTGTCACGTGTGAAGATTGGCTCTTCACTGCAAAGAGCTGTGTTCAGATGCTAATAAGAGCCAGGTGTGGCAGTGCCTGCCTCTAATCCCAGGACTTTGGAAGCAGGAGAACCTCCTATAATCCCAGGACTAAGGCAGCAGAACCCTGAGTTTGAGGCCCTGTCTTTACATTGAAAAAACAAACAAACAAACAAACAAACAAAACTGGGAGCTGGAGAGATGACTCCATGCTTAAGAGCACTTACTGCTGTTCAGAGTACGTGAGGTTAGAGTCCTGGCATCCATGATAGGTCCTTCACAACTACACGTGACTCCAGCTCCGGAGATCTGACACCTGACTCTGGTTCTGGCTGGCACCTCAACACAGCGGCATACATTCACACAGACACACATAAATAAAAATAAATAGTAGTCCCTAATAAAACCCAACACCAACCAAACGGAAAAGACTGGCTGGTGAGATAGCTCAGCAGGGGGAACGTTTGCCAACCAGCAGTCCTTGGTGGATGGAGGGAATTGACTCTGCAGGTGTCCCACGGCATATAGAACCCCCAAGCAATATATAAAGTGTTAATAAAGAGAAACCTTATGAATGCCACAGGTTCCGTGAAGGAGTAAACTTGTTTAGATAATTAGCAACCTTACCAGGCAGACAGCTGATGACTGAGTTCATCTACCTCAGGCAAGTGGTTTAAATGTGCGGCTAGTATGTAAGCATCCCAGGAAGTGCTTTAGAATGCACAAGGTACATACAAGGCACTATATGCAAGAATGTTTACAAGAATTTGAGTGAGACACCTCTACAAGTCATCCAACTGTATGACTGGAAAACACAAGCCAGGCTGTGAGCATTCATTACCTGTGTCCTGCAGTCTGCCCCCCGGTGCCTCAGGTAACACTGAGCTCTATTTCTTCTCTGCTCTTGGTGGTGAGGGGTCCTTCACAGAAACTGCTACCTACTGCTGTCTTGATTGACTTTTGGATTTTATTTTTTTTATTTTTTTTGACTTTTGATTTTCATTTGCTAGGCTAAAGATGTTTAATGAGACTTCTCCCTGAGATGAGACCTGTGGTTTTGTGGCCCCAACATGGTATATTCACATGGAGGGCTCACTCTCTTTACAGGATTGGTTTGATATTTCTTTTTTAATCCTTGGTATTCTTCAACAAGTTCTATAATTACAGAAGAGTGTAGAGTGGGGGGTCTCTGAATAAATAGCTGTTGTTGCTGAGTGTTGTGGCACATGCCTTAACTAACAAGACTAGAGAGGCAGACACAGATGGGTAGATCTTTGTGAGTTCAAGGCCAGCCTGGTTTTTATATCAAGCTCCAGGCCAGCCAGGGATACATAGAGAGACCTTGCCTCAAAAAAACAAATGAGGTTTTGTGTGTGTGTGTGTGTGTGTGTGTGTGTGTGTGTGTGTGTGTCTGTGAGAGAGAGAGAGAGAGAGAGAGAGAGAGAGAGAGGTGGAGGAATGCCTCACTGATAAAACCCAATAGTTATTATTTTACTGTGTTTCATTTTTCAATCTTTACATAGTCTTCAATCTGTCAGAGCCACTGAGCATGAATGAATTCCTTGTATACAGAGTTTATTTCTATATGTAGAATATATAGGCTTTATAGTCTCTTAAACTATTCTACAAGTAGATTTGCAAGGCTTTTTATTTTTACTCTTTATTTTATGGCTATGGGTGGTGTGCCTGCATGCTTGTCTATGCGTCTTGGGCATAACCTGTGTGTGGAGGTCAGAAGAGGCCAGTGGATTCCCAAAGGCTGAAGTTACGGTTGGTTGTGGGCTGCCATGTGGGTGTTGGGAACTGAAACCAGGTGCTGTGAACAGCAACCATTGCTCTTAAGCCCCGAGCCATGCTTCAGCTCAACTCGTAGTTTTTTAAAACCTACTTTCATGAACTGGAGGTTTGTTCTCATTGATAGATGCAAACAGGTCAGCTTGGTTCCTTCTGTAGCTCCAGGCACTACCTGCAGCAAACTGCATTCTACCCACCCTTTTATGGGTGGGCTTCTAAGTCCTCTACCCCTGTTAATCACCGCTGTTTCCGCCAAAGCGGTGCCAGTGCTCCTGCTATTTCACATTGTGTGCATGTGCTTGCTTATGTATGTAAGACCCTAGAAGCAGAATTGTGCTGGGTTTTGGGATTTAGGGCTAATTTATTTATTTTTCTGGTGCTGGTGTCACCATGCTGGTCTCCAAAATCTGGAACCACTGCTCAGTCTCTCCATTCTGGGAGAAAAATACCCATTTTCTTGCATCTTTGCTCACACTTCAGATCAGGTGTTTTGTTTTGTTTTGTTTTCTAATTGCGAGGTCAAAAAGGTGGCTTACATTAGTTTCAATGTATTTGATTCAAATTTTAAAAATGTATTTGATTCAGGGAGGCTTTTTTTTCTGTTTGTTTCTCTTTCTCTCATCCTCCCTAAAACTCCCATCCTTCTAGCAACCACCTTTTCCACATGCATTCTGGGTCCTGACTATATGAGCAGTCATATATATAAGTTGACATGAGTTACCTGTCTTGTGGTGTCTCACCAGTTAAAAGGATTATTGATGTTTTGCTGAATGTGCTTCTTTGTTTATGGCTGGAGACGTGTGTATCTTTTAATACACCCTATATTATTTTTTAAAAGTCATTCTACCCTCTCACCGAACTGACTTCTTCCCAGTGTATGAGTCACCCCCCCTTCCTCACCCCCGCCCCCTTTATTTTAGTAAAAAAGACTGTCCTGTAGCATCCTGTTCTGTTTTGTGTTGCAACTTCTCCAAGGTAAAAGCTGGAGAAGGAACAAGTAAATGTAGGCAACCATTTGAGAGCTGACTGAGTCTTCTTTCTGGATTTATGTCCCTCTTGACTGTCCAGTTGTGCGTTTACCTGTATGGCAGATGCTCCTGCCTTCTGTCGTCACCAAGAAAGGTCTGCCAGACTGCTTGAGAGTCTTGCTGGGTGTTGCCCTACAGTTTTGCCTCCTGATTGCTGCTTTCTACTTTGTCACCAATGTCTTCCATCCCATGGACCTGTGGGCTAAGGTCAGCTCCTCAGTTCTGCCTTCAGTTTCCTCAGTGCGAAGCTGAAGGTCCTTCCCATCTTCCCTTGCAGACTGGAGATGTTTCAGCTCGTCGGTCAGTCGGACTACCACCACCAAGCATCCAGGATGCAGGCCTATGTTCCTTATGGAGGCTCCAGGAGAGACTTTCCCCCCTTATTCTTTGGCTTGTACCCTTCCTCTCTTGGTTAGTAACGGCAGTACCGGAAATTGAGCCTAGGGCTTTGTGCACGGTAGGCAAGCCCTCTGCCACCAAACAGCATCCTTACCCTTCCTCTTAAAACACATCATTCACACCTCAGCTTCCATCACTGCATCCCTGATCTTTCTACCACTTCCTTCTTCACGTAGATTTATAAACCTTCTGATTTCACTGGGTCCACCCAGACAATACAGACTACTCTTGTCTCAGCAGCTTTGCCTTCCCTACGCATGTAAATCCTATCATTAAGGTAACAGGTTTTGAGGGTTAGGTGTGGGCATCTGCTCTTGTTCTGCCTGCCATCTGCACTCACGGTCACCACCTCCAGCAGTACCAGCTTTCAGTTTCCGCCTTTGACTTGTTCTAACATAGCCCCCCTCCCTTTTTTTTTGTTAAGCTGGAATGTTTTAAAAACAAATCTCAGAATTGTATGACTTTACTTGTATTTCTGGGTATTTGTTTTAGGATATAACTAACAGTACCTTTATCACTCCAGCAAGTTACCTAATGCACACAGCTCACATTCCATTTTTTTTCTCATTTGGCCCCACTATGTCACAGTCTTATAGTTGGTAAAAATCAGGGTCAAAACAAGGCCCTCACTGTGCTTGTACTTTTTATCTGAAGAAAATAGATCCCCTGGCTTCGTGCTTTGTCTGATTTACTTTCCTGATGGCCATTGAAATGTGATTCTCTCAATCCTCTGTAGGCAGGTAGTTGGACTAGAAGTCTAAGTACATTCATTTAGCATTTTTAGCAAGAATACTTCTTGAGTGGTACTCAGTCACTGCTGTGTGTGTGTGTGTGTGTGTGTGTGTGTGTGTGTGTGTGTGTGTTTGTGTAGACTGCTTTTGGGAGTTGGTTCTTTTCCTCTACCTCATGGGTCACAGGAACTCAGCTCATAGGCTTGGTTGTAAAAGTCTTTACTTATTGAGTCATTTCACCTACTCCACTGTGTTTGCTTTGTTGCCAAATTTTAAATAAAAATTACTTCATTGTAATGAACTTACAAAAACATCATAACAGCATTTAAGCAAACATATGCCCACTCCTAAACTCAATATATCACCGTGAACAGTTAGAAGAGCTATTCAGAAACCGTAGAGCTTTGATAAGGGTAAAATGTTTTATTTTTGAGACTGGGTCTTACACTGTCTGGGGCTTGCTGCCGATAGGTTAGGCTGTGTGGCCAATTAGTTCCAGAGTTTTTCCTGTCTCTGGCTCCACAGTGCAAGGTTATAGTCTCTGCTACCATGTGTAGCTTTCTATGAAGCTCCTGGGAATTGATTGTACATCATCATGTTTATATGACAAGCCCTTTACCAATTTAGCTTTCTTCCCAACCCTTACATTATTTATATTAGTGAGCATATGGTGTTTAGTTGTTTGATTTTTCATATGATAGGGTGAGTTATCAAGTATAAGGTGTTGTCATACTATTGTCTTTTCTTTTTTTTTTTTTTTTTTTTTGAGATAGGGTCTCTCTACATAGCCAAGCTGTCCTAGAACTCACTACATAGACCAGGCTGACCTCAAACTCACAGAGATCCACTGCCCCTGCCTTCCAAAAGTGCTAGGATTAAAGTAAGTCACCATACCTGGCTAGAATCCAGATGCTATCTAGTGCGTCCTTTACATCCTGTCTCCTCTGCTCAAAGGCTACCAGCCTTGTTCTGCCCCCTGAATCTTTGGAAAGGTTTGCCACAGGCTGAGAAAGATCATACATGCTCTTTCAGGAACCAGTGACTTTCAAGGATGTGGCTGTGGCCTTCACCCAAGAAGAATGGGGGCAGCTCGACCTTGTTCAGAGGACTCTGTACCGCGATGTGATGCTGGAGACCTATGGACACCTGCTGTCTGTGGGTAAGGTGGAAACTGATGATGAAACAACACCATTTCCTCTACAGCGTCTTTAGCTATTCCGTGAAAGACGTATTTGTATCTTTGAAGGGCTGAGATGACCTTGAACTTGGAGATTCAGGGATGAAATTCCTGATACTTCTGACATGTAAAAGGGGAAGGGTGTGTGTACGCTGCCTCAGTGAGGAGTCACAGGAGGACTAGGCAAAGGAAGATTTCTTTGGCAACTCCCAAGCTTTGCCTCCAAAGTCACACGTCTCTCCTCTGCGTGTAGGGAATCAGACTCCTAAGCCTGAAGTCATTTCTCTGTTGGAACAAGGAGAAGAACCGTGGTCGGTCGAGCAAGCCTGTCCTGCAAGCACTTGTCCAGGTGGGTGAAGCCCCAGGCGTGAGTGAGGGACAGTCCTCAGAGCTCCCCTTTTCTGAGAACTGGGCTAAGGGTAAAGGAGTCATTGTCTGATGCGTTCAGAATTCCCTCTAGGGAGACTTTTGTCGTCTTGTCTTCTTTCCATCTGCTGCTGATTCAGAGCAGAGCCTCTCTCCTCAGATGGCAGGTGTGTGCTGAGCGCCCCCGTCCCCCGCTTTCTATCTGCGCTGTGCTTGGTGTCTGTATTTGCTGCACCTTCTCTAAGACAAGTTCTCAGTTATTTACCTGCTTAAAAATTTCAAATCGTAGTCAATGGCTTCAAACACTTCTTTACAAAAGCAGCAAACAAAAATAGCTTTTAAATATCAACTATGCTTTCGTATGATTTTTAAAAAGTCAAAGCTACATAAAATGTATAAGTTGAAATCTCCCATACACTCACTGTTCTTTACTGACATTAGCACATTACTATTATTTCAGATATACAGATAATAAGTTCTCTTTGACTATTTTTTTTTGTCTTAGTAGTTGTGCTAAGGATTACAATTAACATCTCTGTAATAATCTTATTGGATTAATACCAATTTAATCTTATTAGTATTGAAAAACTTAGCCTTTGTATAGCTTGTCCTCTTTTACACATTTATACATTTTATGTTATTGGCACACATTTGTAATTAATTACATTTTATCTTTTTAAATTTTCAGCTGTTAGAATTCCTAAAATTTTAAATTATATTTGTTTGTTGGATGTGGGTGGTGGGGTGGGTGTAGAGGTAGGTGGGTACTCAGGTGAAGGCCAGAAGATGATTTGCACTAATCAGTTTTTTCCTTCCATCATATGACTGTTTCAGGTCATCAGGTTTGGTAGCAGGCGTCTCTGAGCCCTCTTGCCAGTTCTGTATCTCTAAAATCAGATAAAGCAATGTTAAAAAAAACAATGGAGTTTTGATGGGTGTGGTGGTGCATGCCTTTAATTCTGAGCACTTGGCAGGAAGAGGCAGGTGAATCTCTGATTTGAGTGAGTTGTAGGACAACCAAAGCTATATAAGGAGACTCTCCCCAGAAACAGGAAAAAAGAAAACAAACAAACAAACAAAAAAAACCAAAAAAACAACAAACGTCATTTTGCTGTCTTGTTACTATGTGATTTATTAGTGCTTTTCAAGTTACTTATTAGTGGTTTTGCTTTTTCTGTGTCAGCTTAAAGGACTTCTTTTAACATTTCTTTCTTTAAATTTTTAAAAATTTATTTGTGTGTGTGTGTGTGTGTGTGTGTGTGTGTGTGTGTGTGTGTGTGTGTGTGTACTATCACAAGTGAGTACAGGTGCCCAGAATTATAGGTGATTTTGGGCTGTCTGACTTGGATGCTGGAAACTGAACTTGGGTCTCCTGCAGTATATTCTTAACTGTTGAGCCATTTCTTCAGCCCCTGATAGCATTTCTTTCTTGGCTGCTTTAAAATATGTGTGTGTGTGTGTGTGTGTGTGTGTGTGTGTGTGTGTGTGTGTTTGTGTGTGTGTGTGTACCTGATGCATATGCAGTGCAAGAGACCACAGAGGTCATAAGAGGGCACTGGATTCCCTGGACCTGTAGTTGTAGATGGTTGGAGCTGGGAATTGAACCTCAGTCTTCTGCAAAAGGAGTAAGTGCCCTTACCTGTGAACCACCTTCCTGCAGCTCTTGTTAGTGTTAGCATTCCTTGTGGTACAGGTTTGTTAGCAACAAATTCCAAGGTTTTATCTGGGAATTATTTGATAGTTGTAATGGGCATAAAGTTTATAGTTGACAGAATTTTTTATTTTAGCTTCTACAGTCTCTGATGAGTAATAAGCTTGTAATATTATTGAGAATTGCCTGTGTGAAGAGTTGCTTGTCTTTTGTTGCCTCTTGGATTCTCTTTATGGGTTTTGCCATTTTAGTTAATTAATTATAAATATTCCTGTGGCCTTCTAGGTTGTTACTCTTAATGCCCCTGTGAGATGGTTGTTACTCAGTTTTTCCTTTTTATCCTTTTGGTTATTGTATTGTTGGTCTCACTGCTGTGTTCTACCCTAGTATCCTGGGGTTCTAGAAATAGTTAGGACTTTGTGTTTACTTTATTTGGCAAATCAAAGATAAGACCTTGTTTGGGTCTTCATAGAACCCCCAATTGATAAGATAATGGTTGTTCTGGGTTGCTGACTTCTAGAACTATATGATAATAAATCTGTGTTATGGTTAATCACTAAGTATGTGATAACCTATTGTAATAGTGGTAGTAAATTAATACAGATTCTTTTGATTATTGAACTGATACTTTGGCCATGTTGTCACATTGCTGATTACACACACACACACACACACACACACACACACACACACACACACACAATTTGGCAAGCATTTTGCTGGATGACATCACAAAGTTCATTTTGGATTAGTGGTAGAGCTAATATTTAAATGTAGATGATCAAACTTTAACTCATGGCTGTTATACCAGACTGTGCTCTTTTTCTACTCTGTAGTGGTCCCAGGGATTGCCTCTTTAGGGAAATCTTTAAACTGTGATTTTCCCCTTTGAGCTGAGAAGCCTTAAGTGTTTAAATCTTGACAGGACTCTGGAACAACAAATGTTGTAGTAATAGTCTATTATAAATAATATACTGGCTTAAAATCTTTTGATGATACCTTTCGCACCCCCCCCATTACCAAGATGGCAAGCAAGAAGACATTATAATACATAAGTATAACTCTTAATGATTTAAATGTTACTTGCTGAAGGCCTGCATGCTTATATATGAAGCCTTTCTTTCCATTCCTCTATCTCTTCATCTCTCTCTCCCTCCCTTCCCCCTCCCTTCCTTCCTTTCCTTTCTACCTAATAGTATTCACTGTGTCCTTTCGTCAGAGGTATCCAGTGCTGCCCCATTGGATCACTAGGGTGACTTTATAGGTCTTGAAATTTACCACCATCTGGGTTATGGTTTATTGCAGTAAAATAATATAAAGCATATCAGTAGAGTCCGGAGGAAGCCAAATTTAAGTTCCTGCTGGTATTTCCACAATGGATTTGTATATTTCTAGCAGGAAATTGTGATGATCTGTAAAGTTGTCCACTAGGAAACATAGTTGAAATTAAACTCGTATCCAGTGTACTTCTTAGGGAGATTTGTCATGGAGGCAGTAGTATGTATATGGCTGAGATCCCACATACTCCAGATCCCTAGAAAGAAAGTACATCTTCACTAGAAAGAACATGAATTTTAACTCTCTAGAGAAACTGGTATAGTTTTACTTCAAAGCCCTGGGTTTGAAAAGCTGTTACAATCTTTACATTTCATAGTCTCGGTTCTCAGAGACTGGCTAAGACTGAGCCATGAAGCTAGCCAGTTTGGTAATGTGCATGGCATGGGTAGCTCAGTCCTGCATAGTTAACCTTTTCCTGTAAATCCTCCTTTTCATGTAAAAGTACTCAGCAATTTTATTTGTGTCATTATATACTTTCTTTTGTTTTCTATTGCTTACTTTTCACTATTTCTCTGACTTTCATGTCTGGACTTGAAAATGAAATATACCCTAGCCTTTTCCATAGCATGAATAATGAGTCTCACAAGTGAATCCTGGGGCCTTTATGCATTCCCATCTTCCCCTGCTTCTGTTTCAGAGTGGAGGAGGAACTTTGAAAGCAAAGCATTGATTCCAGCACAGCGTGTTTTCGAGGAAGAACAATCTAATGGAATGACGTTAGAAAGATACATATGGGATGATCCTTGGCTTTCCAGGCTGGGAGTTTTGGGATGTGAAAACCAATTAGAAATGTATCACATGAATCAGAGTACAGGTATGAGGCAAATGGTCTTCATGCAAAAACAAGTACTTTCTCAACGAGGTTCTGAATTCTGTGAACTTGGCACAGAGTATAGCGAAAGCCTAAACATGATTCCATCTCATGGAGTTTCTCAATTAGAACATTTCTATAAACCTGATTCACATCTTGAAAGTTGGAGATGTAATTCAGCCATTGTGTATGCAGATAAGGTTACTGGTGAAAATAATGATTATGACAAAACCTTCTGCCAGTCTCTTCAGCCTGTTTATCCTACAAAAACGCAAACTGGAGATCATCTGTTCAACTGTATGGATGCTGTGAAGTCTTTCAATCATATTATACATTTTGGTGACCATAAAGCAGTGCACACAGGAGAAAAACTCTATGAATATAAGGAATGCCATCAAATCTTTAACCAGAGCTCATTACTTAATGAACACCCACGACTTCAATTTGGAGGGAACCAGTATGACTATAGGGAATATGAGAATATCTTTTACTTCTCTTCTTTTATGGAGCATCAAAAAATTGGTAATGTAGAAAAAGCATATAAATACAATGAATGGGAGAAAGTCTTTGGGTATGACTCATTACTTGCTCAACATGCAAGGACATACACTGCGGAGAAACCCTATGAGCATAACAAGTGTGGAACATCTTTTATCTGGAGCTCTTATCTTATTCAGCACAAGAAAACTCACACTGGAGAGAAACCCTATGAATGTGATAAATGTGGAAAAGTTTTTAGGAATCGTTCAGCCCTTACTAAACATGAGCGGACTCACACTGGAATAAAACCCTATGAATGTAACAAGTGTGGGAAAGCCTTCAGTTGGAATTCCCATCTTATTGTACACACCAGAATCCATACAGGGGAAAAACCGTATGTGTGTAATGAGTGTGGGAAGTCTTTCAACTGGAACTCCCACCTTATTGGACATCAGAGAACTCACACTGGAGAGAAACCTTTTGAGTGTACTGAATGTGGGAAGTCTTTTAGCTGGAGTTCCCATCTTATTGCCCACATGCGAATGCATACTGGAGAGAAACCCTTTAAATGTGATGAATGTGAGAAAGCTTTCAGGGATTATTCAGCTCTTAGTAAACATGAAAGAACTCACTCCGGAGCAAAACCATATAAATGTACTGAGTGTGGAAAGTCTTTCAGCTGGAGTTCCCATCTTATTGCTCACCAGAGAACTCACACGGGAGAGAAACCTTATAACTGTCAAGAATGTGGTAAAGCTTTTAGAGAACGCTCAGCCCTTACTAAGCATGAAATTATTCATTCTGGAATTAAGCCGTATGAGTGCAATAAATGTGGAAAATGCTGTAGCCAGATGGCTCATCTTGTTAGACATCAACGGACTCATACTGGAGAAAAACCCTATGAATGTAATAAATGTGGAAAATCCTTCAGTCAGAGCTGTCACCTTGTTGCTCATCGGAGAATTCACACTGGTGAGAAACCCTATAAATGTAATCAATGTGAAAGATCCTTTAATTGTAGCTCTCACCTTATTGCACACCGGAGAACTCACACCGGAGAGAAACCATATAGGTGTAATGAGTGTGGGAAGGCATTTAATGAGAGTTCTTCCCTTATTGTGCACTTGAGAAACCATACTGGAGAGAAACCTTACAAATGTAATCACTGTGAAAAAGCTTTCTGTAAGAATTCTTCCCTGATTATCCATCAGAGAATGCATAGTGGAGAGAAACGCTTTATATGCAATCAGTGTGGAAGAGCCTTTAGTGGTCACCCGGCTTTACTTCAACATCAGAAAAATCATAGTGAAGAGAAACTGTAATTGAATTGGTCAAAAACTTTTTTTTTTATTAAATGTTTGACAGCCAACACATTGAAGGAAAAAAAAAACCGATAAACATAACCAATAGGAAAGTCTTTCACTAAGAAATCAGTAAGATTGTCTTTATTATTCAACAGGAAATCTCTTTTTAGAAGAAGCCGTATAAGTGACATGAACGAAAAGACTGGGGAAAACCTTTTGGCAGTTATGTAGCCCTTAGTCAATGTTAGGAGATTATAGGGGGAAAACCCTGTAAGCTTCTTATGTGGTGGACAAGGAATCTATATTCGAGGAACACAATTGGGCCAATAAGGTGTTATAGCAGGAGCTCTTATTTATAGATCAAAATGTAGAAATTTGTGCACTATTAAGAGCAAAGTCTTGTGCCAAGAATAGTGTTTTGACTGAAAAGATACTACCTGGGATATTAGATGGAAAGTTTTATGTTAACACTGTGTGCGTAATTATAGAAACAGATTTTGCTGTTATAAGGGGGAGGGTCTAGGTACTCTTTAAGAGATAGAATATGGAATACTAAACCTGAATTTAAGAAAAAAAAAACTAGTGTAGTATTGAGTTGGGTATTTACTGTTGATAAAGGTTAACCTCTTTAGAAAAAAGTTAGTAAAGGAGATCACTAATCATAGAAGATAGAAAGGCTATTGCCAAGAAATATGAGACTGAAAGCGATACTTAATGTAGTGTCAGTGTCCACTGCTACTTATCACTGAATTATTGGGCAGTTAGTTTATAACTACTTTAGGCAATCAATATAAATTATAATTGTGGACACTGTGGCAGTATACATACCTGAAAGAACAAGAAGAAGCACATGATTGTATATAAACATCTGCAGTAACTTCTAAAAAAGTGTGTTTGGATAAAGACTTCTTAGATCCATGGAGAAACTAACCCAGTTAATTTATTATTACTAGTTTTTGTTTCACAAATACACAAGCACTTACCATGTTCTAGGCCTCATTTGACATTAAAAAAAAATTAACTTGTTTAATTCCCTTAGCTCTATAAAGTAGGCATTGTTACCCAAGGGACACATGTAATAAGATATGGAGTTGAGATTGTTTGGTTCCAGAGTTTGTGTTTTAACCATTGTGTTTTCGCACTTCTGTTCAATGTTTTTATAGTAAATATTTGATAATAAAATTAAAAAATCTTAATGAAAAAATGAAGTTACTTGGTTTCTGTGTTGTGATGGATTTCTGCCAATATATAAACCTAGGTCTCTTTGGAATATGAACAACTCTGAGAAGGACATGGGAAACCATTGTTTTTTGGGGGGAGGGGTCTTGGGTTCCATAGAAGTCCATTGCTTTGAGAGTTACAGAGAGCAGGGCAATGTGAACTTGAGAAAGTGTAAGGTCTGTCCCATGTGGGTTCAGAAATGCCCCTGACAAAGCAATGGCACAGTCTTTGATGTTTGACATGTTGGAAATTAGTATCCATCAGCACACCGGTTTTTGAGGTACCCTTTGAGTTTATTGTTAGTCCTTTTCTTCTCTACATGAAAAAATTGCTTGCTAGGAGGGAGGATTTGGGAATAGAGTTCTGCTTGAGTTCATCAGCTTCAGTGAGGAAGGCTTTTTTGTTTTGTTTTTGTTTTTGAGAAGAAGGGCAAAGGAAAATAAATATCATCATTTTATTTGTTAGTGATACATGTAATTTAAGAATGTTTTAAAAGGTTCAATTAATGTGAATTACATGTGTGCCCGGTGTCAGAAGTTTAAGAGTTTCCAGATATGGTACCATAATCCTAGTCTTCCAGAAGTTTGAGTCAGGAGAATCTCAAATGGAAAATTCTGCTTCAAAATGGAATTATCTTTTTGGACATGAAAATGAATTATCCAGGTGAACCAACATGGATACTCCACCAGAATAAAGTTGAGCTGATTCTTCAGGAGAAAGGGAATATCATTCAAGACAGCAACATGAAAATGCAGGAGGCAGTGGAGGGCAAATATGTACACATCCTCTCTGAGTCTGTCACAACGTACATCTCAGTTGGCTGTCCGTGGTGCCTCCAAGGGGCAAAGCCTGCCATCCTTCCACAGAGGAATGTCATAAAAGTATGTCTTCTGGACAAGACATGGCCGTTGTACTCATGACCTCACAGCATCGAGGGTTACCTGTACAGAAACAGGTGTCAGCATTTCATCACTGATTGTTCAGGGACTTGTGAGGCTAGTAAGCTGTTAGTGGTTGCTGTGTGTATGTGGAGTTACAGCTCAGAGTACTCTACCCACTAAGTGCTGGGATTACACATGTGTGATATCACAGCTCACATGGGATCACTCTCTTCTGATGTATCACACTGAATCCAGATTCTTATCTGCCTTCTGCCTAATCTGCATTTTCTCTGAAGGCTGGAACCTGGTATTTCTTGTGTGCCTTACACTGGCAGACCTGGATTACTTCAGTCTCCTTGGCTGCCCCAGCTCAAGGAAGGAATTCCAGAGCAGTGGGGCAAGCTGACCTCACACTGGGGGTTCTAAATCAGAATCCAAATGTTCCGCTGCTCCAGACACTAGGGAGTTAGATAAGTATTTCTTTTTTGTGTCTGAAAGGGAACTGATAATTTTACCAGTGATGGACAAGGTTCATAGTTCCTCTTTATTTTTATTTTGGTTTTTATTGGGATGCCTACTTTGTGTCTGCTTGCCTTATGAAATCGAGGAAACCAGAGGCTCACAAGGTAGCTTCAGCAATACCTTTCTTATTTTAGTGGGACTAAAGACTTTTCCCCCAGGGAAATAGAAATATACTAATTACATTTCACTGCTACAAGTTTTCTTTTCAAGGGAGTAGACAGTTAAAAACACAAAGAGCTCCTATGGAACAACAACCCAGAGGCAAGCTTTCAATGTTTGCACCAGAAGTAGTACATGAAGAGGCTACAAGTAAGTCATTGCATAGCTTACTGAGATGAGGATTAGAACCAGATGTGTGGTGGTGGTGGTGGTGGTGGTGGTGGGTGGGTGGGTGAGTGTATGTGTGATATATATTGTGTGTGTGTTCATGAGTGTGGTATGTATGTGTGTGAATATGCGTTGAGTTATTTGCTAATAGTGAAGTCCGTAGAAGAGTTAGACAAACATTTGGTAGGAAATTCCTGTGCCTCCCATTAAAGGCTACTATCTTCTTCCACTTCCTTTTACTCTCATTAGAGTGCATGGCTACCTTGAGCCTATTTCGATTCTGTCAATGACGTCAATTGTTTGCTGTACATGTCTTGGTGGTTAGCTCATAGGTCAGGACACAGATGATTTGCAAAGATACTGCAATATATATATATATATATATATATATATATATATATATATATATAGTACTTTCTGAGCTTAGTTTTTAAGGTTAATATTCACTATGCAGTTTAAGCTAGCTTCCAACTCCTCGCTTGTCAGCCTCCCAAGTGCTAGAACTACAGACATGTGGCATTTGTCTCCTATCCTGTGGTTTTTAATTTAATAACACAAAAACATGGGGTTGGAGGTTTAGCTTGGTGTTAGAGCAGAAGTGCAAGGCTCTGAGTTTGGTCATCATCTCGGGGGTGGGGAGCGGGGGATGACAAACAAACATTTATCTTTAGACTTGATTTTTTTTGCTTTGTTTTTTGAAGACATGAGTTTCGTCTTATGGCTTTCTTCCATCCTACCATGGTGTTCCCTAAGCTTTAAAATGTGTGTGTATGTGTAGGGAGTTAATAACAGGTATGCCATCTATAGCCGAGCACCCACAACCATTTATTCTTGCTACACTGAACAGTACTGTGTTTGTACACTAGCCTCCGTCTACTGTAATGAGAAGCTTATTTGACCCAGGTTGGGAGTAGCACAAATACGTTGGTATAAACATAGGTGTAGGACTAGCAGAATGGCTCGGTGCTTAAGAGTGCTTGCTGCTCTTCAGGACACAGGTTTGATTCCTGTAACCCATGGGTTGGCTCATAATTAGCTGTAATGGCAGTTCCAGGAGAACTTTTCTGAACTCCTTGGCACCAGGCTTGCTTGCTTGTGGTACACCTACATCTTCCCACTGTCATACCAGTGGGCAGATGTTGCCTGGAATATCACTGATGTAGCACTCAGGGACCAGGGAACACTTAACCAGCTTGGTAAGATCAATGCTAAGGTCTTTCCTCTTCTATCAGCACTTATAGTGCCTTCCAACACCTTGAAAGCTAGCCAGTAGGGAGAGTTTCTTTTTCAGTTAAAAGTTGATAAGAAATCTTTGTGGTTCACACTTTAAGACCCAGCATTCAGGAGGCATGGGCAGGTGAATCTTTATTATTATTATTATTATTATTATTATTATTATTATTATTATTATTATTATTATTTTATGTGAATCTTTTCAGTTCCAAGTTTTCTAGGGATGCTTAGTGGCACCCTGTCTAAAAAACAAACAACAACCGAAAAGATAAGAAATGATTTATCTTAAAACAGTGGAACTGAGCCTAACGACCTTTGAATCATGTATGAATATCTCCTCCTAAGAGGAGATAGGAAGTTTTATTTCTATATACGAGAAAGGCTCTGTTGATGATATTGTCATATCTCGTCTATGTCTGAGGAAAGGCCATTATTCCTGGCTCCACTGATCCTAGATCTCTGTCTTTGTGATAAAAGTACAACAGCTTTCAACTTGGTCTTTCCATGCCCTTATTTTGGAAGGAAGCATCTCAGATCCTGTGACTGCAAAACTAGGGTGTTATGTTTTTGAAATCCCATAGTCAGAAAATGAAACAGCAGATACAAATAGAATGCCATTGATTTGGCAAACTAACTTATATGTCTGCTTGATACTGGGATAGATTTATTAACATTTATCATCCTAGCTATCTGAAAACCCTGTGTTGATTTATTTGTTTATTGCCAAATTATCTCCCCATATTCCTAAATCTGTCTTAAACCAGTGTCTTCTCTTGGGTTCCCTTCGATGGCCTTCTATCTAGACCAACTATAACGACTTTAGAATCCTTGACAAGTAAAGGTGAGTCAAGGGAATTGGGAGTACAAGCAGGATCCATGGACATTCCCAAGGCTAATATGATGTGGTGCTTTGGAGGGCATCAGAGTGTGTGACATCACTAGTCTAGACAGTACCTTGATGCAAATTAGATAAAGCCAGTCCCGTTGAATAGTTGGATTTGTGATGGTGATCCTTGGTGTTCACTAGGGATCATCAGAGAGGCTGTATGCCACAGAGGACAGGTAGAGTTAGAGCTCCACCTCCCTTTAAGTGACTGAGAATATGAAACCAGCACTTTCAGACCTGGTTCTGACTTTCCAGAACCTTCTTTGCTCTTGCCTTTTCTGCTTGGAGCTTTCCCAAGACTGCTTTGCTTCAGAGTCCTTTTTAAACAAAAGGCCCTCTTTTTGCCTTGCTGTTCTTCCCATGTTAGATGTTTCTTCTGGCTCTTTTCACATCTGCCAGATGCCTTTTCAGGAGTAGAGTCCTCACTTAGTATTCTTGTTTTATATTTTTAAATTTATAATTTTTATTTTTTGAGACTTTCCTACATGAGTACTGTATTTATCTTATTTCCACCCCTCCCCATCCAGTTCTTCTCACATGTCACTACCACTCCCTATAATTTTTTAAATTATTAATATTAACACTCACACATACACACACCCTCCAGGTCCATTTAGTGCTGCTTACATGCACGTTTGTCTGTGGTTGACCACTTGGGTTTGGAGAAATCTGCTTCTGCCTATCTCCACAGCCACTGATTGCCTGCAGCTCTTCATTTATGGGCTGAGGTTTGAGAAATTTCTCCCTTCCGGGTCGGTATGACAACGGCCATTGTCATTACACAAGCACTTCTTGGGTGACCATATTGTTCAGACTCGGTGGATGCAGCTCCCCAGTCGTATCTAGCAGACACTGTATCCCAGCAGCGTCCTGCTTCTTTGGCTCTTACTATCCTTCCGCCTCATCTTCTGAGATATTCCCTGAGTCTTATTCGTAGCTGTTGCATGGTATATGTACCAGTTTACAGAGGAATTTTAACTCAGAACTTGGCTGTCCTGGCAAAAGGTCACATCCAACGATCATCTAGGTCTGTGTGATCTATCTATCTGGAAAACTAACATGCCTTTAATCCAGGAGACAGGAGCAGAAACAGACCTGCTGAGGTCAAGGCCAGCCTGGTATAGAGCAAGTGTCAGGTAAAGAAAAGGTCAAATCTAGGTGCGGTGATACATGTCTTTAATCCCCAAAACAAAGGTTCCTTCTGTGGAAGGAAGCACCCATGTTTGAAAGTGACGTCTAATTGAGAGACAGAAAAGGTGGCCAATCAGAGAAGATTTGACAGAGTAGGATACGCCCAACTCTCATGAGAAGAGAGTGGAAAGGGAAGCTACTTAAGAGGGTGCTTTTCAGAGACTGCAGGCTGTTTTTACCAGGACAGGGAGAACTCAGGTAAAGATGGAATAGACCAGAAAACGAGAAGAAACCAGACTAGAGCTGATTTCTGAGTTAGTTTGAGGCCAAGCAGAACAATTCCAGGCCAACAGAGAAGCCAAATTAATTAAGCCAGACAGCAGAAGAGTTTGAGCCAGAACAGTTGAGTTGAACCAGCCAGCCTAGAGTTTAGAAAGAAAAAGTAAGGATGATTTTCGATGTTGGGGCAGTTACCAGGTCGGCCCAGTGTGCTGGCGCGAGAAAGTTGAACTTGAAGAAAAGTTTATAGAAATTGAGTGAAAGCGTGGGTACCGGCACGTCTGAGGAGGAACCCCAAACCAGGTGCCTCCATGGCAGGCTCTGAGGACCTGGGGCTCCGAGAGGAAACGCTGAAGGTTCTGGCGCTTTCCTTAGATGAGGAGAAGCGGCTGGGTCTCCTGTCTCATCTCCACCCCAGAGCCCTGACCAAGAAGAGCCAACGGATTTCCTGAGCCACCTCGGAAGATGCCTCCCATGTCCGCTGGGGAGAGGAGCCCCTCCCCCTGGAGTCCTCTTGGCCGAGGTTCCTGCCCCTCCTCCGCCCCTGCTACGCTTCAGAGCCTGGTCCAGCCATTTCAGACTAATATGCCCTGGTTGCCCAGCACCTGGAACAGATGGTCCAAGAGCAACTGAAATCTCCACCCAGCCCAGAGTTCTAGGGACTCCCACCCACGGAGAAGGAAGCCCTGCTAAGGAGGCTGGGAGCCTTGCTGAAGAAGCTGGCATCAAGCCCCGCTCTACACCGCAAACCGGCCCACCTGTCAGCAGGCTCTTTCGCTAGCCTTGTGGAACTCTTCTCCAGCCGGGAAGACAGCTCTTCCCCAAGCTGTGCAAGCCCTTCACTGCCATGACCAGGGCCCCCACCGCCATCCCCAGAGCCACTGGCCCGCCTGGCCCTGGTCATGGAGCTGAGCCAGCGTGTGGCCAGGCTTGGAGGGAACCCTGGCCAGCCTCGGCGTAGAACATGTACACAGCTTCTGGGCTTGGGGGAGCCCTGGCCAGCCTCAGCATGGAACATGTACACAGCTTCATGCCCTGGATCCAGGCCCATGGGGGCTGGGCAGGCATCCTGGCCGGCTCACCTGGAGACTTGAACTTACCCCTTGGACTGAGCACTTCCTCTGAAAAGGCTGCAGGACTGACCTCAGGCTCTGAGGAACACTCTTCCTTCAGGGCTGTGGGATTTGGCTGCCCCGCCACTGCTTTTCTGCTTTGCCAAAAAGACTGTTTGGGAATGTCTCCATATTAAATGCTTTGTTCCTTAAAAAACAAAAACAACAAAAAAACAAAAAAAGAAAAGAAAAGAAAAGAAAAAATAAGGGTGAGCTTATTAAGCAGGAAGTCTCAGAGGCTGAAAACATTCCAAGCCTAGGTTAGATTGTATGGAGGCTGGAAACTTCCAGTACTGGGCCTAGGCCAGCAGAAGGAGGCAGTTGCCTCCCAGACAGCAGCTGAGCCAGACACCTGTTCACATTGGCTGTCTCATAATCACTTCACTTTTGTGTTTTGGATCTGTTGTGGCTCTCTGCACTAGTCTCCATCTGCTTCAGAAAGAAGCGTTCAGGCACGAAGGGTGAGAGCTATACTTGGACTCAGCTCCCTTGTTTTACAATGTGGTTGTACCTACCTGGTTTCATTGAGTCAAATATGTAAGGGATGCAGATGTGGAAATGAGACAACGGAAAGGAAAACATAATGCTCGTTTCAACGGGCATAAAAGAACTTATTCTGGAGCCAAATATGAGCATCCCGTACCCTATGAACAGAGACTCACGTTACCTCAAATTTCATGTTTCAGTGTGGTAACAGTCTAATGGCCTTTTTATAGTAATAGAACAATGGTAGTCAAGACACTTCTCAAATACATACGTTGGTGGAATTATCAGGCAGATGGTTGGTTTACAGCGAGATGGATAAATCTCAGCCCCAGGCCTCAAATGCTATCTGATGGTATCCCTTGCCTTTTAGTTCATGGAAACTGAGGGTCTGTGTGTTTGTACATTTCAAAGATCTACCTAATGGCCCCAAAGATGTCAGGCCACACCAGAAGAGGGTGATAAATGACTATTTTAAGGGGTGTGTGTGTGAAGATGGTCTAAGATAATTTGACTCTGGACTTGCGGCATTCCAACTCCTCCGTATCACGAAAGTTATCAATCAGCCTTTGTCATTATGGTTTCTTTCCAGGAATTCTTGTTCTGTTGATGAGGGGAGAAATTCTTATGCTCACAAATACCAAAGGGAATGGAGCACCGAACGGAGTATGGATGATCGATCAGGGGCATAGAGAGTGAGGGCACGTGCACAAAAGCTTTTATTTTTATTTTCACAAGCAAAGCTAAGGCAAGACAAGAAGCCTTACAGTTGAGTCCTTTAGCTCATAGGCTCTTTCTAGTCTGTATAGTGCTAGGCTCTGGGGTGATAGAGGCATCTGATGATCAGTCTGCAATCTAAGTGCTTGCAAAGGAGGTCACTAGAAGTGGGTTGTTGCTCTCTGGGTTTGAGTTTGTTCATTTGCACGTGAAAGGTGAACTCTCCCATGTTTAAGAGTTAACAGGTCCTACTCTGGTGCTGTATGCAGGTTCAGGAAGGCTCTGAAACATCAAAGTATCAAAATACAGAAAATAATACAATGAGCCTGTCCATCAGCCCCAAACACATTACTCATCTGCCCCGGCCTGCGGGGTTCGACTAAAACTCGGGAGGAAGTTCACCTGTTGAAAATGTAAGACACAAAGAAGGAGAGCAAGCCTGATTGACCAAACTCTCAAACTTTATTAGGCAGCAGCTTTTATAAGTCAGAAGGCAGGGAAGCATATTGCTATAGCAACCCAGCTGCAGGCTTTTCTCAAAACACAGGGAATTCCAGGCAGGGTCATAATGTCCTGCCACACAGGATATCTGGCTCCATCTTTGTCTAGTCTAACTGCTAAACCATAACAGGGTCGCTCCGTCTCTATCTGTCTTTAGTCTGACTGCCGACCCACAACAGGGTCAGCTAGTTTCTAGTGAAAGGCAAGCTCCGGGAAAAACAGAGACTTAAAGGTGCAGGCTCTGACAAGATGGCTGAACATTGGCCATACGGCCTATTGTCCCCAACACTAATCTTAAAGCATAACTATGTTTATGTCACTTGTTTCTTTGTATCACCACCAAAGCGCAAAGCTTGGGTTGTATCAGCACGTGAGAAGGCTTGTGTTGACCTCTCCACTTTTGACACGATCCTGTTGTCTCAGTTAGTGTTAATTGCTTGCTGGGCCATGAGCTTCAGCTGTCAGCTGTAGGTTCTATAGCTAGGGGAAGGAAGTAGTTGTCCAATGAAATTGCTTGGAGTCATCAATGTTCTCTTGGGACTCTTGGCTGTTGTTTCTATGGGAAGATGTGCGACAGGCTCATAATAAGAGAAACACGAGGAACATCACTGATTGCCTTTTTCATCTATGAAAAGTTGAAAGTGGGCAGGAGGCTTCAGAACTGGACTTGTACTTGTGTTCCTGGGGTTTGTCCCTAGGTCCTTATAATGCTGCCCCGGCTGAGCTACGTTCTCAGCCCTGTTATTACTATTTTAAGATAACACCAGTGAGTTGAGTACAGACAAAGGCGACACTGTTTCCCGTTCTCCCTCATCAGCCTGTGGTGTTCTCCTAGAATGTTAGGGGCTCTGACTCAGTTCACATCAATACTTATAGTTTGGTGATGTGGACATATCTATACACATTTAAGGGATAGCCAGGTTATGAAAAAGTGGAGATTTTATTAAAGGTATTTTATTTCCATATAGGTTCAGGAGAAAGAGAGGAGCTCAGAGGAAAGTAAGACATTCCCAAGTATAGTGGTCCCAGATTCCTCAAGGGAGTTGAGGCTCAACTGATTTTTACAGTAGTCAAATGTAAGATTTTGATAGCATTGGAAATAACTGTCTTATTGCTGGTGGATTACCAAGGGAGGCCTAACAGGATGACAATTGATACGGCAAATGACAAGGCCATGGGGATACAGGAAGGTAGAAAATCTACTATAATTAAAGTTTTCCATTATCTAGGGAAAAAATGACGGTCCTTCCGGAGGTCATACACATTCCAGCCGTAAGCTTAGGTCATTGATATTTTAACATGAAATATGTATATATGAAAGGAATGTTGATGCTGTGCTGTGGCCTTTAATTGTACTAGACTTCTTACTTCTCAGCTAGTCGTAGGCCAGGGTGAGGGCCTCCTTTCCATTTCAAGTCCTGTAAATTCTCTGTCTTTCTGTTCTCCCTCAACAGGGTCTCACTAAGTGGCTCAAGCTGATCTTGAACTTACTCCATGGCCTATGCTGGCCTTGGACCTCTTGATATGCACTGTGATTCTTAGAAATATAAAAACAGGCCCTGTGAGATTGCTCTGCAGGGATAAGATGCTGCCTGCCAAGCCTGACTCCAGGAGTTTGAACCCCTGGGCCCACATGATGGGAGGAAATAGTGAGCTCGCTCAAGCTGACCTCTGGCTTCCACATGCATTCCACAGAACACAACACCCACACACAGACACACACACAGAACACAGACACACAGACACATACACAGACACACACAGACACAAGGAAATGAGTATATGAAATAAAGGTATGTTTTTAAGGTTTAGAAACAATGTCAAACCTGGGTATTGTGGCACATGCCTGTAATCCCAGCACTCAAGATTGCAGAGGCAGGCAGATCTCTGAGAGTTTGAGGCCAGCCTGGTGTACAAAGCAAGTCCAGGACATCTAAGGCTACACAGAGAAACATTTTCTCAGAAAAACAAACAAACAAACACAAATCAACCAACAACCAAAAAAAAAAAACCAACCAACCAACCAACCAACCAAACAAACAAAAAAAAACCCCAAAGCCCCAAAACCCAATGTCATTAGATTTTGAGAAGGGAGGAGTGAATAGATAGGTTTGTTTCAAATGCTGAGACAAACTGCCCTTCAAGGTAAGATATTTATTAGGTGAGTGTATTAGTTATTTACTCTTCTATTGCTGGGAAAAGAAACCACGGCCAAGACAACTTACAAAAGCATTTAATTGGGGCTTGCTTACAGTGTTAGAGTCTTAGCTCATCACTATCATGTCACGGAGTGTGGCTGTAGGTATGGAGGAGACATGGTGCTAGAACAGTAGCTGAGATTTCCCATCTATTATTGTATAAATTGCACGCAGCAGCAGCAGTGGGGGCAGGGACTGGGCCTGTTGTGGGCTTCTGAAACCTCAAAGTCCATGCCCCCAAGAATGTATCTTCTCTAAAAAGGCACCCCTTTGAATTTTTTTCTAAACAAGCCACCTTTTTATTAGGGACCAAAACACCCAAATATATGGGTCAAAGGGGTGCCATTCTCACTCACCACCACAGTGAGTTATTAAAGCCAAATGGAGTGTGGTGAAATTCTGAAAACAGCCTTCCGTTCCACCAGATGAAGCACGATTCTCCCTCTTAGAGGCTTCCAAAGCGTACTACGTGTATGTGGTGAGGGTGCCTCAAACTCTTTGTGGAGCAGAGGAAGGGAGACTGAAGGCTCAGAGCTGATGTTGCCAGTCAAAGGGAGAGATATTTCAGTAGGATGCCACTGAAGTGCTTTTCCTAACAAATGCTTTGACTTGCCAGGCAGTTGTGGCGCACACCTTTAATCCCAGCACTCTGGAGGCAGAGGCAGGTGGATCGCTGTGAATTTAAGGCCAGCCTGGTCTACAAAGTGAGTCCAGGACAGCCAAGGCTACACATAAAAATCCTGTCCAAACAAACAAACAAACAAACAAACAAACAAAACAAATGATTTGACTTTTTTAAAAATCCAGAATACAAATAGTGTTTGTGTTGAAATACAAATAGTATTTACTTTTGTTTAAAATAAAAACTATTCTAGTTTTTTGGAGAAAAAGTCTCACTATGTAGTCTTGGCTAGACTGGGAGTTCACTCTGTAGACCAGGCTGGCCTCAAACTCACAGAAGCTTGCCTCTGCTTCCTTGGTGCTGGGATTAAAGGTGTGGGCCACCACACCTGCTTGGGATTTATTTTAATGGTGGAGATGAAGGCAGAATGAAATCCTGGTACTTCTACCTCCATTGTGTCTTTTTCTTTTACTTTGGGTCAGATTCCTACATATGCCAATCTCTAAGGAGCATCCGTCAACCTAACTCACCTCATCCATTCTCTGCAATCAGAGCCAAGAATTTTCTGGGAGGACCTCTTTTTTTTTTTGTCTTTTTTTATTCATTTATTCTTGTTACATCTCAATGGTTATCCCATCCCTTGTATCCTCCCATTCTTCCCTCCTCCCATTTTCACCTTATTCCCCTCCCCTATGACTGTTCCTGAGGGGGATTACCTCCCCCTGTATATGCTCATAGGGTATCAAGTCTCTTCTTGGTAGTCTGCTGTCCTTCCTCTGAGTGCTACCAAGTCTCCCCCTCCAGGGGACATGGTCAAATATGAGGTACCAGAGTACGTGTGAAAGTCATACCCCACTCTCCACTCAACTGTGGAGAATGTTCTGACCATTGGCTAGATCTGGGTAGGGGTTTGAAGTTTCCGGCCTGTATTGTCCTTGGCTGGTGCCTTAGTTTGAGCGGGACCCCTGGGCCCAAATCTGCCTATCATAATGTTCTACTTGTAGGTTTCTAGGACCCTCTGGGACCTTTTACTTTGCTATTCTCCCATGCTTCTCTCATCTAGAGGCCCAATAGGATGTCCTCTGGGAGGACCTCTTTAACCAGGACTTCTTAGTTACACATACCTCTAGCTTCAAATTTGCATCTATTTAAACCCAGTGCTTTTGCCACTACCTTGAAGATGAACTTGAGGTCACTGAGCCTCTTATTTGTTCCACTTCATAATATATCCATTTAAATCCCTCTGCCTATCATCACGACTGTGTCTTTTTAAAGCGCATTTTTAATGGCATATTAGGTGGTCAATAATAACTTTTTGGGGCTGCAGAAGGTAGAGCTTCTGCCCTAAAGCCCAGTTAAAAGGTGCCACCTATTTCTCATCCCCTATATGAAGCAAACATCACATAAGAATTTTCTAAACTCACCATCTCAAGCTCTTTCCTCCTGTTTCTCAAACCTGCTTTAGTGACTGCCTTCAGGACTACTGATGCTTCCTTCATCCAGGTTTCTTAGGCCTTCTGACATGCCCAGACTAGTGGCTAGTCTTGAGTTTTTACTAGAACTAAACTATCGGTAGCCCGCGTTCTTTTCAGCCCTGAAGTGTTTTTTATTGTAAGCAGTTGAAGGCATACAGTAAATTTGGCAGGACTATAGAGTGGATCCCACACACTAAATACACTCCTCTTGTTGTCATAGGCTTGGCTGACTGTTTGTGCTGAGGTCTGAACATCAGGGCACTGTTCATTTCTATCAGGGAAACTCTCCATTCTTCAGTGGAGCAACAGGAAATGAGAGAAGGCCAAGTGTAGTCTCAATGGCTCAAAGGGTAGTCACCTCAGGTGGTCAGGATTTATAGGTGGCTGTCCAATGTACATACTTTACCAATTGCTTTCATTTAATCTGTACAAAAATAATTCTTTTTTTAAAAAATTTTAAATTTCAGGAACAACACAGAAAAATGATATACTTGATCCTACAGAGAACACTCAGGCAGTCACAGCACTTTTTGCAGCCCCAAGATCCAAGTCTTGGAGTGAAGGTATCTGGGGTTACACTACGAATTGCCTTGTAGCTTCTCTTTATTACAGCATCTTACAACTTGAGAGCATTAGGGCAACATTATGGTCATAAGCCAAGGTGACACATGGCAGGTGCCAAATGACAGGGATTACTATCAAGGGTTAGTGTATCTATGGGCAAGGAGTCAGTTAATCTACAGGTTACAGGTTGCTATGGCTCAGTAAATCTATAGGTGACAATTGTTGCTATAGTAACAAGTATATTCATAGTGTAAGAATGAGGGCTTAGGTAGGAGGTGACCAAAAGCAGGAAGTGTGGGGTTTAGGGAAGTAAAATTGAAAAAAGATTATTAAAATTCTTGCATTATTAATGATTAAAATGTATATATGTGGCTCTGTGTGTATGATGCCTGTAAATGAATGGACATCAGCACCCCTCTTTCACAACTTCGTTCTCTCCTTCCGCTTTGTAGGTCCTGGGCATTAAACTCAGGTTATTAGGTTTGCAGCAAGTGCTTTTACCTGTTGAGCCATGGCTCCAGCCTCGAAATTGTTTGTGTTCATATTGGCTGTTCAGTCTTGCGTTAATATTTTCTTTTTGAGCCAGGATCTCACTATGTAGCCTGAGCTGGCTCCGAACTCACACAGAGATCACCTTGTCTCTGTCTACTTAGTGCTGAAGATGAAAGTGTGTGTTGGGATGCCTGGCAATATTTTCCCCTTTGAAAATTGATATTTATTTGAAGAAGATGAAGATGAAGAAGAAAAAGAATAATAATGATAATAATAATGATGATGAAGAAGAAGAAGAAGAAGAAGAAGAAGAAGAAGAAGAAGAAGAAGAAAGAAAGAAAGAAAGAAAAAAGTGACCATTCCTTGGCTCCCTTCCCTCTCTTCTCCGGTTTCCAATCTTGAATCCTGGCTAGGTCCAGAGAGCAAGATGGACCATCAAATGAAGTCAGCAATATTGAGGGACATTTACTCAGTAGAGGTACTGTAGAAAGCATCAGTTTCTTGAGTTTTCCTGCCTTCCACCCCACCCCCCACGTATATTACTGCACCCAAACCACACCCAAATCAACCTATGGCCTGAGGCCTAAAGCTCTAAAAGGAAGAGCCTATAATGGCAGGGGAAGCACAACAGCTGGCATCCAGGGCAGGAAGCTAAGGGAGGGGCACATCTTTGACTAACTAACCTTAGATTTTTAAAAAAAGATTTATTTATTTATTATGTACACAAATCTCGTTACAGATGGTTGTGAGCCAACATGTGGTTGCTGGGAATTGAACTCACGACCTCTGGAAGAGCAGTCAGTGCTCTTAACCTCTGAGTCATCTCTTCAGCCCAACCTTAGAATTTTTTTAAAAAAATTAATTTTCAATAAAAGAATTTACATACTATATTTTGATCATATTCTGTGCCTTCTCAACTCCTCCCAGATCATCCCAACCTCCTTAATTCATGTTTATTCTCTTTTCAAAAAAAAAATGCCAAGCCTCCAAAACCTAAAACTGAAAATCAAACACAACAACAACAACAACAACAACAACAACAACAACAACAACAAAATCAGATAAGACAAAAACCACCCAATCAGACAGACAAAAATGCATAGAAGCCCTGTGACATCTGCTTCTGTTTGCGAGATTCTCCTGGATATGGGGCCTGCTTTGGGATGCGGTTGATACACACGGTGACAACTCTATTGGAGAGAATTTTCCCTCTCTTCTCCCTCCAAGCAGGTATCAGTTGCAAATAACATCTTGGATAGGGTTGAGCCCTATATCCTAGATTTTGTCTGATTTTAACTTGGGCAGGTTTTGTGCAACTTGTCAGTCTTCAGCTCTATTGTGTCTGCAAGAGGCCTGTTTGCATGGAATCATTCATCACCTCTGGCTCTCTTAACAATCTTTCTGCCTCCTCTTCTGCATCACTGGTATCACCCAGCTGCGCTAACTAAAATACTACTTCTAGCAGTGACCTACCCACATTATATACCGGTGCAACAATAGCACAAATGGTATGGGAGTAACAAACTAGTATTTTTTTTAAATTGCATTTAAGTCCCACTCCATGAGATGGAGCCCATGCCTGACACTGTTAACATGGCCAGGGTCCTGAGACTTGATAGGTCACCAGTCCTAGGGGGTAAAGCTACTACTATAATTCTTCAATAAGATGACATGACTGCTAAACCCATACATCGGGGCTTCACTCAAACACTATCAGAGAAACTTCTTGTAATGGGTGAGAACTAATGTAGAGACCCACAATCGGACAGTGCAAAGAGCGAGAGACTTTGGAGCACTCATCCTTGAATAGGATGTCTCCAATATTAGTACTTTTCAAAAGATTTGCAATTTATTAAAGTATTGCCATTTAGTGCTTGGTTCATTTTTTTTTTTGGTAACAAACTTCTTTCTATTTTTAGCAATAATTCCACGCAGGCCGGGTCTTGTTCATGTAATATCAGTTTCGAGTATAGCCTTCTCCATTGCCTTGATCTGTGGACTCATACTTTCCTACTTAATATAGTAAGTATACAACAAATAACACCCTCCATTTTTTAATAAGGCAGCAGATATACAAGGACTTTTTTTTTGGACAAAATATGGTGGTGATAATAATGGTAATGGTGATAGTGACACTTCTTCTAATTACAAAATTATAATAGTCATTATACATTTTCAGACCAAGGTTTTCCAAAATGAATGGAAATATCAGAACTTCCCCAGTGTTGGGGTTACAAGGGTATACCAACATGTCTGGCATTTTGTGTGGGTCCTTGGGATTAAACTCAGGACTTCAGGCTTGTGTGGCAATCACTTTGCTGACTGACTGATTTTTAGAATTTAGATATTGGAGTGAAGCTCTTATCTTTTAAAAAATATATTTTATAAATTTATTCATATTATATCGAAATTGTTATCCCATCCCTTATATGCTCCTGTTCCTATTTCCCTCCCATTTTCCCCTTAATCTCCTCCCCTATGACTGTGACTGAGGGGGATCTCCTTCCCCTGTATATGCTCATAGGGTATCGAGTCTCTTCTTGGTAGCCTGCTATCCTTCCTCTGAGTGCCACCAGGCCTCCCCATCCAGAGGATATGGTCAAATATGGGGCACCAGAGTTCGTGTGAAAGTCAGACCCCACTCTCCACTCAACTGTGAAGAATGTCCTGTCCATTGGCTAGGTCTGGGTAGCTCAAACTATGGCACCAGCCAAGGACAATACACGCAGTAAACTTCAAACCCCTACCCAGATCTAGCCAATGGACAGAAGCTCTTATCTTTTAAAATATGTAAAATGTCTTTATTTTTTCGTTGAGAACTTCATACAACATACTTTGATCACACTGGGTGGAGCTTTTTCAAAATGACAGGTGGCGTCATGCTATTTGGACCACGTTCTATGGCTCTGATTCAGACCAGGGTTCTAATACATCCTTCAGAAACAGCCAAAGAAAGTGCAAACTTCTTTTAAAGTCGATGGCAAATCAAGACAGATACACACACACACACACACACACACACACACACACACACACACACATGATATTTTTTGAGCCAAGGTCTCACAAAATTTAGCCATGCTACCCTAGAAGTTACCATTATTCTGCCAGTGCTTTGACTGGGAGTATAGTTATACACAGATACTGAACACAGGTTGTCTCTGGATATTTGGCTTATTATGGACTTTTTGTATTCATATCAACTATTATCTTTATTCCTGTGTACTTTTGAATACTCTTAAAAATTGTTTCTGCTTATCAGTACTTCACTCTCTCTGAAGCAACATCTTTACTACATTTAATGAATTGTTTTTCTTTTTTTTGTCTCACAACATGTATCTAGTACAGAGGTTCACAACCTGTGGGTTTTGACCCTCTCGGAGTCAAACAACCCCTTCACAGAAGTTGCATATCAAGTATCCTACATATCAGATAATTACGTTATCAGATAATTGCATAATTACTTTATGACTCATAACAGCAAGAGTAGCAAAATTACAGTTATGAAGTAGCAATGAAAATAATCTTATGTTAGGGCTCATGACAGCAGGAGAAACTGTATTAAGGGGTCACAGCAATAGGGAGGTTGAAAACCACTGGTGTAGATGTTCATTCCCTCTGCTTTCCCCCACCACTCACTGCTTTTTAGAATGCAATTAAACTAATCATCAAATTATTCGTTATTACCCAAGTCACATAAACTAGGTATATAAGTATGCCAGGAAAAGCAAAGCACTGCCCTCCATTTCCACATCAAACACAAGGAGCTTGTTCACAAATCCACTTTTAGAGCTAGACTGATGGTGACAAGAGGGGGACACTACCTCAAGTGCAAACACTAACAGCGTGTTTTAAAATTCACTGTTCAGGACGGATAATGTTGTAATGTAGTTTTATAAAATATTACCCCCAATAGCCACAGTTTACAAAGTAATAACAGCTTTCTGTGTGTGAGTGGACATGTTACTGTGTGTGGCTGGAGGCCAAAGCTTAATTTGGTTGTTGTTCCCCAGGTGCCATCCACCTTGTTTTTGATACAGGACCTCTCTTTCTCTCTCTTGGATGAGCTGCAGGAATCTGCATGCCTCTGCCTCCCCAAAGCTCAGTTACAAGTGTGCTGACTTTTTATTTGGGGTGGGGGAGATTGAGCTTAGGTCTTCACGCTTGTTTGCTGACCAGCCTGTCTCCTCAGCCCCAGTTAAGTACAGGATCCATGGTGGATGTTAAAGGCTTTGTAAAAGGAACTATCATTATTAACCTACATTTACTTAAATCTTGACATTTTGTTCATCATGGCTTTCTTTTTTAAAAAATGTTTATTTTATTTTATTATTTATTTACTTAGTTTTGTGTTTTTTCATTGTGGCTTTCTTGGCATTAATCTTTACTTTGTATTGTATTGCATCAATGTTGGTTTTTGTTGTAAACTTCTTGAATTTTGTATCTAGCTTGTACATGTCATCCACACCCAGTCCTCCATTAGTTATGAGGTTTGAGGCTATGGGAGTATTTATTGATATGAGTTAGTTGGGCCAGATCAGAAATTCGAAGCTTATGTAAATATATATTTTTGTCTCTGTCCTCCACCTAACAATCTGCATAAACAAAGCAATGAGACAAAAAGTTTCATGTCCTTGGATGGAGTGATAAATTGGGGGTCAAGAGTATTCAACGCTCTTGCAGGGGTCTAAAGTTCAGTTTCCATCATCCAAGTTGGGTAGTTCACAACTGTTTGTAACTCCAGATCCGGGGAATCTAATGTTTTCCTTCATGGTCACTACAGGTACCCGACTACCCCTCTACCCCTACATATAAATACGGCTAAAAAACGTTCAGTAATGGCAGGATGATTGTCTGTAAAAGCCATCTTTACATTTACCTTTATCCTTCTCCAGTCGACTGGTAAAAGCTGAGGAAAAACAGCAGCTGGCGATGTTGTATGAAAATGTCGAGATTCCATTTTTTGATGAGAAAGAGGCTTCTGAAGATGAATATAAGGATCAATCTTCTCAGCTGCATCCAGAGAATGAGGAGCTGGGGAAGTTCATTGCCTCAGGTGCTTTGTCATGTGTGGATGCAAGGCTGTGAATGGTGCTTTTGTTTTTCCAAAGAAGATGTGAATGGTTCTCTCACCTAAAGTCCCAATAGGATGTCTTCCCCCTCTGTCCCACTTTCCTGGTAGGTGAAAGACTTTCATGGGACAAGCCCCTTGGGCTAGTGTCCAGTTATAAGTGAGTATATACCATTTGACTCTTTCTGCTTCTGGGGTAACTCACTCATTATGATCATTTCTAGTTCAACTCATTTGTCCACAAATTTCGGAAATTCCTTGCTTTTAATAGTTGAGTAGTATTCTACAGTATAAATGTACCACAGTTTCCAGAGGGTCCTAGAAACCTACAAGAAGAACATTATGATGGGCAGATCTGGGCCCAGGAGTCCTGTTCAAACTATGGCACCAGCCAAGGACAATATGTGCAGTAAACTTCGAACACCTACCCAGATCTAGTCAATGGACAGGACATTCTCCACAGTTGAGTGGAGAGTGGGGACTGACTTTCATACAAACTCTGGTGCCCCATATTTGACCACGTTCCCTGGATGGGGAGGCCTAGTGGCACTCAGAGGAAGGATAGCAGGCTACCAAGAAAAGACTTGATACCCTGTGAGCATATACAGGGGGAGGAGGTCCCCCTCAGTCACAGTCATATGGGAGGGGAGTAAGGGGAAAATGGGAGGGAGAGAGGAATGGGAGGATACAAGGGATGGGATACCAATTGAGATGTAATATGAATAAATTAATAAAATATTAAAAAATAAACTTAATAAGTATTTTTTGAATAAAAAAGAAGATATGAATGGAATCAAAGAGAGTCTCAGCTAAGAAAGATGGATGTTCATGTAGAAATGAACCGTTCTCATAAAATCCCGGGGATTATCAATGAAGATCTGTCCAGTTGCTTGATTCCCGAAGTGGGAAATTTCAAGAATATAGGGCAGAGTTCAGGAAATAAACTTTATTTTGAATGAAACTTTCCCTTGAACATACTTATTATTGGTGCAATATTTCTGCATGTAGAATATCTACAAGCAGACACTCCAGTTGCCTCAGGTTGGTGTAGAAATGGATTCCAGGTCCATACAACAGAGATTATTCATCTCAATGGAAGGACCCTATCTGAGACACAAGTATATGAGAGATAACTGTATTTGTTAGAAGAGGATGCCATAAACACTTCATAAACTTGATGTACACGTTTTCAGGTTCTTTTTTAAATTTTTTTTATTACTTTATTCTTGTTACATCTCAATGGTTATCCCATCCCTTGTATCCTCCCATTCCTCCCTCCCTCCCATTTTCCCCTTATTCCCCTCCCCTATGACAGTTCCTGAGGGGGGTCTTCCTCCCCCTGTATATGCTCATAGGGTATCAAGTCTCTTCTTGGTAACCTGTTGTCCTTCCTCTGAGTGCCACCAGGTCTCCCCCTCCAGGAGATGTGGTCAAATATGAGGCACCAGAGTTCGTGTGAAGGTCATACTCTAAAAGAACATGTAACGGTCATTGTCTGGTCCAAATGCAACAGTATCCTCTGCTTAGTTCTTCTTGTTCTTGCTCTTGTTGTTCTTCTTACTCTTGTTGTTGTTGCTCCTTCTCCTCCTCCTCCTCCTCCTCCTCCTCCTCCTCTTCTTCTTCTTCTTCTTCTTCTTCTTCTTCTTCGTTGTCTTCTTGTACTTTGTCTTATTCTTGCTGTTCTTCTTCCACTTCTGCTTCTCTTCCTCTTGTTATTCTCCCACTTCTGCTTTCCCTTCTTCTTTTTTGTTATTCTTCTTCTTATTCCTCTTGTGCTTGTCCTTCTTCTCCTTCTTCTTGTCTTCCTTCTGCTTGTTCCTGTCATTCCTCTTGTTGTTGTTGTTGTTGTTGTTGTTGTTGTTGTTGTTGTTGTTGTTGTTCTTCTTCTTCTTCTTCTTCTTCTTCTTCTTCTTCTTCTTCTTCTTCAGACAGAGTTTATCTGTGTAACCTTGGCTGTCTTAGAATTCAGTCTGTAGACCAGCTTGGCCTTGAAATCAGTGATCTTAGACATGCTCAACATTAAAGAGACAGAGGCTAAGAGCAGAAGTGACGGCTGATGCCAACTGAGGTTGGCAGCCCTTATAATCAATAAAATATCGTCCAATCTTTTTTTTATTCCATTGGATTATTATTGGGTATCTGAAAGGTATAAACATAGAATGTAATCATTTTAAAATCCAAATTTCAGCTGAGAGTGATGGTTCACATCTGACATCATAGCCTTTGGGAGGTGGAACAGGGAGGATGGTGAATTCAAGGCCAGCCTGAGATGCATAGTAAGATCTTGTTTCAAAAACAGACAAACAAACAAACAAACAAAAAACCAAAATAAAATAAAAAATATCTCACCATTCTCATAAATACTATTTGCTACTCTCTGAAAATGGCTTTGTTTTTTTCTTTATTTCCACATCACTTCCTTGTCTTCATTTGTACCCTTCATTTACTCTGTTTTCTCAGTAATATAATTTGTATATTTCAGTTATTAGAACAAAAAGAAGGGATTTTTTTATGAAGAAGAAAATGAAGAGGGAAAAATATCTACTGGATGAAAATACATCACAGAGTTCAAATTATACTGAGAGAATGGCGAGTCATGACAAAATGGAGAAGGGTAAAAAAGCTGAGGGTATCTGAAAAGAAAAATGTGGCGTGTTCTAGACAATGTGGAGACCAGATTGAAGAGATAACCGATGACTGAGAACATGAACAGAACTTACTTCTAGAGAATCTTGTACAAGAACATTCTAGAGAAAAAATATGAGAAATGTATAGCAGAAAATAAATTCAGATAATACATAAACTTTTTCTTCTTAGCTGTGATAGTCTATGAATAATTATGACTCAAGTGGAATATAAAAAAGGCCCAAGTTCATTAGTAATCAAAGACAAATTGCTAGGATTTTGTTCTCTGGCTCGAGACCAGAAATATAGCTTAGTCCTTTTGGGGGGAGACTTTTTGACTGTGATAGTAAAATATTTTCATTAAATAAAACTTTCTAAGTAATGTTTTTTTAATCAGATCCTGTTATTTATCTCCATTTTACACATAAAGATGCTGAGAATATCATAATAAATATAGAACTAGATTAAGTGATGGCTATTTTTGTTGGTTCCCAGTTCTGATGAGGGAACTTGGCCAGCAGTGGAGGAGCTATTTCTAGTTAACATATACAATAAGCTGTGAGTAGCCAAGGTTTGCGGGAAGACAGAAGAGGGAAGATTCATATAGGTCCAATGTTTAGACATTTCAAAACAATGGTGTCATGTACAAAGAATCAAGTAACAAAACAAAATATCACCAAAAATTCTTAGTGTTTAAGTACAATGATAGGTTATGCTCGGTCCCATTCATTGCCATCCTAAGTGCAATTGGTATTCCTTGAAAGATAAACATGAAATTACTATGTGACCCAAGCATGTCTACTCCTAGATATACATGTCCATACAAAAGTTTTCACATGTTTATAGCAGTATTATATGGCCAGGAATGAGGGAATATGCCTGTAGTCTCAGCACTTGGGAAGTGGTCACAATAAAACTAAGGATTTGAGGTCAGCTTGCACTATACAGTGAACTTGTCTTGTTAACTGGTAAACAGATGAGCAAACTGTAACTTATCCATACAGGTGGAATATTTCTCAGCAATTAAAGGGGTGCAGTACTGAAGTGTACTCCACATATGTATTTTCATAATGAAAACATTCTGAGTGTAAGAAACCAGACACTTACCCTGTGGTTTGTTTACATAAAGGGCAAAGCCTGTAGTAACAGAGTTCTGAGGATGAGAGGTGAAGAGGTTGTAAGTTCCAGTCAATCAATGTGGAGATTTTGAGTTTCAGAAGAAGAAGCATTGCTTTTCATATGCCCCCAATTTGATAGGCAGTCTCTTTAGTGTGGTGATTGTTTCCTTTGCTATATACAAATGTAGTCCTTGAAGAACAGCTGTTCTGTTGTCAAATTGTCTTGGGCCTGGACTATGTTAGTAGAAGAAAATACACAGCTGGCAGTTGTTCCAATAGAATAAGTTGTTGCCACATTCTTCCACAGTCTATTGCTGTCTACAGTCTACAGCCTATTGCTGTACTTTCTTAAATTTAGATTTATTTTTCAAAATTTATTTACATGCAGATTGTAGCCCCCTTCCTCATCTCCTCCGGGTCCCACCTTCCATCCCTCTTCCCCTCTATGTCCCTCCTGTAGTCCTGAGAGAGGGGGGAGCCCTTCTTCCCTATCAACTAACCCGAGTCTACCAACTCTCATCAGGACTGCGTGCATCCTCTTTCTCTGTGGCCCAGTAAGGCACCCTGACAGAGGGAAATGATCAAAGTGCAGGCAACAGAGTCCATGGCAGGGAAAGCCCCTGTTCCTCTTACTAGGGGACTCCTATGGAAACTGAGCTGCCTATCTACTACATCTGAGCGGGTGGTCTCGGTCCTCTTGATGCATGGTTCTTATTTGGTGCATCAATTTCTGACCCTTACCTCTGGCCCAGATTTATTGGCTCTGTTGGTCTTCTTGTGGAGATCCTGTCACCTTCAGGTTCTCATATCCTCCCCACTCTTCCATAAGACTCCATGCCCTCTGACCAAAGTTCGGCTGTGAGACTCAGCTTCTGCTTTGATCCCCTGCTGGGTGCAGTCTTTCAGAAGACCTTTGTGGTATGCTTCTGTCCTGTTCCCTCTCTTCGAGTCTCCCAGTGTCTATTATATTTGCCTTCTGAATGAGAATTAAGCATCCTCCCCAGAGCTCACCTTGTTACTTAGCTTCTTTGGGTCTATGTATTGTAATATGGTTATCCTGTATTATATGGCTAATATCCACTTATAACTGAGTATATACCATCCATGTCCTTCTGGGTCGGGTTATTTCACTACAGACAACCTTTTCCAGTTCCATCCATTTGCCTGCAAATGTCATGATGTTCTTGTTTTTGATAGCTGAGTATTTATTATTCCATTGTGTAGATGTACCACAGTTTCTTTATCCATTCCTTGGTTAAGGGACATCTAGATTGTTTCCAGTTTCTGGCTATTATGAATAGTGCTGCCATGAACATAGTTGGGCAAATGCCCTTGTTGTATGGTAGAATATCTTTTGGTTATATGCCCAGGAGTGGTATAACTGGGTCTTGAGGTAGAGCTGCTCCCCCATTTTCTGAGAAAGCACCAGATTGATTTCCAAAGTGGTTGTACAAGTTTACTCTCCCACTGCTAATGGAGAAGTGTTCCCCTTTCTCCACACCTTTGCCAGCATGTGCTGTCACTTGAGTTTTTGATCTTAGCCATTCTGATAGGTGTAATATTTCTTAAACTAATGGGGCCTATCCATTTCATTTTTATAGGCAAAATTTGATAGGTAAGCCCATCCTGAATCAGAACCCAAACCCTTGATTTTAGTAAATGATTCCATGGACTCAGTTCTTGAGATTTTCAGTCATATATTTTCCTGTGAGCTATCATCTCCTACAAAATTCATCAGGTGCTTAACTAGTATTTTCTTTCATGTTGTTGATATGGAATAGATATGGAGGAAACCATTTTTTAGGCATAATATTTCTGCACAGAGTGCCACAGTTTAGATCTTTTAAGGGTTGTTCTTCATGGGAGGCCCATCCTTGTATGAAGTGTGGCCCGTTGTTGAGATAAATTTTGTACTTGGCTGAGAACCAGCATCATTGGCTGAACCTACATGTTGATGGACCATTTGGTAAACAATTATAGCTCCCCACCTATCTTCAAAAGCACCAAACCCCAGCACATTTGGGAAGCCACTTCAGAAGCAAGGTGAACAAAGACTCACTGCTGAACAGTTGAAGATTCAATCAAACATGGAATAAGAAGGTACAATAAGGCTCTGCACATGCCCTTATATTAAGGCCAGACAAGAAAACTCAGTAGTTTCCGGTAGTCCCAAAATCAGGCAAAAGACTCAGAGATGCACCTGCTCCAACTGTTAGGAGTCCCACAATAAAGCTACAGAGCCGTAACATATATGCATAGGACATATCAGACCCATACAGGCTCCGTGACTGTTGCTTGAGTCTCTGTGAGCCCCTATGAATCCTGGTTAGTTGATTTTGTGGGCCATGTTCTTGTGCTGTACTTTACCCCTATGGCTCCTACAATCCCTCCCCCTCTTCCATGGGATTCCCCAATCTCCTTCTAATGTTTGGCTCTGTGTCTCTGCATCTGTTCTCTTCATAAAACTGTCACTTATTAAACACCAGCTAGTTCATACTAGGAAAAAAATTGCAAGAGTGTAATGATTGTGGGAAATTCTTCACACAGAGTTCTCATCTCTTCTAACACCAGAGAATTCATAATGGTGTAAGAGATCAAGAGTGTAATAAGTAGAAAAAATTATTTAACAACAAACTCAATCTCACTATAAATGAAAGGGTTCACACTGGAGAGAAGCTTTTTGAGTGAACTGAATATGAGAAATCAAAGCTTTAGCAAGTGCTCTAGCCCCGATAGTCACTGGAGAAGTTGCATGGGAGAAAGGGCTCATGAATGCAGTTAATGTTAGATGTCCTTTAGCCTACTACTATAATTTTATTAAACATGAAAAGAGTATACTGGAGAAAGGCCTTTTGTGTATAGTGAATGTGGGAAGTCATTTATCTTCAACTACAACCACTTAAGACACCAGAGTGTACACAGAGGTCTAAAAGATGTTCAGTGATAGTGTGGTTGTGACTGAAATATACCACTTCAAAATATCCATTGCTGTCAGAGGTGTGACTAGTGGTAGAGTGTTTTCCTAGTATGCATGAAGTTCTAGGTTTGACAGCCAGCACTAGGAAAAGAAAGTTAAATATCTAATCCCTCACGTGGATTTATTTATGTATAGGACCTTTAATAAGGCAAGTAAAATACTTATATTTAAGCAGTTCAGAGTGGATACTGCTCTTTCAGAAGGCCCGTATTTTGTTCTTAGCACCCACATCAACTGCTTCAAAAGTCAGGTCCAGGGTATCTGATACTGTTTTCTGAACACCATGGGCACCTGAACTCACCTCAATTCATTGGATAAAGGCCTTATGATTACAATGAATAAATATATCCACACACACATGGAAAAATAAAAATAAAAATTGAAAAAGAAAGGTAATTAAGATTGAGAAGCAGTGATGATGGATTCTAATCCAGTAGACAGATGTTTTACAAAGAGCATGGCACTTGAAGGTTCTGTGAATATGTGCAGAGCAATAGCAGTGCGACATGGCACGATGCCTCAGGAAGAACCCTTCCCAAAATGTGACTGTGCTAACGTCTGCACCACAGAGTTCAATAATCTAAGACTGCCGTACATTTTATGATATAAGCCAACTGATGTGACATTTTGTGGCACTCTGAGCTAATGTGGTTCTTTATATTTACCACTGAATGAAAATGAGCCATGTATATATTGCAGTTACATTTTCAGCTCTCCAGAAAGATAAGAGAAATTTCCAGCGAGTGGAGGTGTGAACCAGTCCTTACTGTGAAGAATAAGTTATCGCAATCTGACCAGGGAAACAGGTAGGCTAAGTGCATATCTTCACCTCGCTCTCCAGTTCCCCCAGTCTCATCTCTGGCTCTAGAATAGATAAGCTGCCTACTTTTCCCCTTACCCCCTTTCTCTAGAGGACCACACAGATCTTTACCTCCTAACCTCCCTCCTCCAACTCACTCTTTTGTCTCAGCCCCTAACTCCAGCAGGCACTTCTTGGGAACATGTAAGGGACCTCTGACCTGGAAAGCAGGTAGCCTAATTGTAGATCTTCACCTCTCCCTGCATTCCTCCAAGTCCAATCCCACAGTCTAATTCCTAGCTCTGCAGCGGACCAGTTGCTGTGATCTCTCCTCACTCTTTGTCTCCATTCCCAGGAGATTAAGCAGATTTTGGTGGAACACCTGATTTTTCACCATCCTGTGGATCCTATCAATACCTACAGCCCATCCTCATTCCTAAGTGTCAGCCCCCAATATCCAGAAACACATTTTACCTAGAACCCCCAGTGACCACACTTATCAAGACCTCAGGGGAATTTTCTACCAGGCAACACACAGCATTAACACTTCCTCAAGAATCAGAGGGGAAATAAAAACCAAGAATGACAACAACAACAACAACACACCAGAAAACAAAACAACAACCAAAACTCCCAAACACCCACCCAACAGAAACAAGACCAAATACAATCACCTAGAAGTACAATCTTCCTAATTCCAGATGTCAAGAAGCCAGCATATGATTGTGATGTAAAGTGAGTAAATAAATAAATTGGCTACAGTTGGGATATAAAGTGAATAAATAAATTAATTAAAAAAATCAAAACAGCCAGACATCTGTTTTCACTAGAACTCTGCAACTGTACAACAGGCCCTGAGTATTCCAACAGAGCTGAAGCACAAGAAAAAGACCCTAAAATAGCCTTTATGAATATGATAAAAGTCTTTAAAGATGATAAATAAATCCCTTAAAGAAATATATAAAAACACAGTGAAAAACCCAGAATAGCTAAAACAATCTTGTACAATAAAAGGTGCTCTGGAGGAGTCTCCATACCTGATCTCAAACTGTACTATAAAGCAATAGTAATTAAAACAGCATGGTACTGGCACAGCAACAGGCTGATTGATCAGTGGAATCGAATCAAAGACCCAGATATGAATCCACACACATATGGTCATTTAATTTTCGACAAAGAAGCCAAATCCATTCGATGGAAAAGGGATAGCATCTTCAACAAATGGTGCTGGTCTAACTGGATGTCTATGTGTAAAAAAATGCAACTGGACCCATATTTGTCACCTTGTACAAAACTCAAATCCAAGTGGATTAAAGACCTCAACATAAAACCAGAGACACTAAGTCACTTAGAAGAAAAAATGGGAAAGAGCCTGGAACATATTGGCACAGGAGACAACTTCCTGAACAGAACACCAACAGCCCAGGCATTAATGTCAACAATTAACAAATGGGACCTCATGAGGCTGAGAAGCTTCTGTAAGGCAGGAGACACTTTCAAGAGAACATAGCGACAGCCTACAGACTGGGAAAAGATCTTCACCAACCCTACATCTGACAAAGGTCTAATATCCAAAATATATAAAGAACACAAGAAATTAAATACCACCAAACCAAATAACCCAATTGAGAAATGGGGCACAGAACTAAACAGAGAATTCTCAACAGAGGAATATCAAATGGCTGAGAAACACTTAAAGAAATGCTCAACCTCCTTAATTATCAGGGAAATGCAAATCAAAACAACTCTGAGATTCCATCTTACACCCATCAGGATGGCTAAGATCAAAAATTCAAGCGACACCACATGCTGGCGAGGATGTGGGGAGAGAGGAACACTCCTTCATTGCTGGTGGGAATGCAAACTAGTACAACCACTTTGGAAATCTATCTGGTGCTATCTCAGAAAAATGGGAATAGGGCTTCCTCAAGACCCAGCTATTCCACTCCTTGGAATATACCCAGAAGATGCTCCAGCACACAGCAAGAAAATTTGCTCAACCATGTTCATAGCAGCCTTATTCATAATAGCCAGAACATGGAAACAGCCTAAGTGTCCCTCAATAGAAGAATGGATAAAGAAACTGTGGTACATATACACTATGGAATACTATTCAGCTATTAAAACAAGGAATTCCTGAAATTTGTGGATAAATGGATTGAGCTAGAAATGATCATAATGAGTGAGTTAACCCAGAAGCAGAAAGACTCAAATGGTATATACTCACTTATATCTGCATATTAGCCCAACGGGCATGTCCCACGAAAGCCTTCACTTACCAGGAAACTGAGATAGAGGGGAGGACATTCTAGTGGGACTCTAGATGAGAGAATCATGGGAGAATGGCAAAGTAGAAGGAACCAGAGGGTCCTAGAAGCCTACAAGTAGAAAATTATGATAGGCAGATTTGGGCCCAGGGGTCCCGCTCAAACTAAGGCACCAGCCAAGGACAATACAGGTGGTAAACCTTAAACCCCTACCCAGATCTAGCCAATGGACAGAACATTCTCCACAGTAGAGTGGAGAGTGGGATATTACTTTCTCACATACTCTGGTGCCTCACCTTTAACCATGTCCCCTGGACGGGGAGACCTGGTGGCACTCAGAGGAAGGACAGCAGGTTACCAAGAAGAGACTTGATACCCTATGAACATATACAGGGGGAGGTAATCCCCCTCAGGAACAGTCATAGGGGAGGGGAATAAGGGGAAAATGGGAGGGAGGGAAGAATGGGAGGATACAAGGGATGGGATAACCATTGAGATGTAACAAGAATAAATTAATAAAGGAGAAAAAAAGAGAAAAAAAATAAAAAGCTACTGGCTTTAAAAAAAAATAAAAACACAGTGAAAGAAAATGAATAAAACTGTATAAGACATAAACGTGGAAATAGAATCAATAAAGAAAACATATACTGAGGGAAATTTGGAAATGATAATATATAGAAACTTGAACAGGATACATAGAATATAAGAGACAAAAGAATCTCAGAGATTGAAAATATAGTAGAAGAAATGGATGCATTGGTCAAAGAAAATGTTTTTTTTAAAAAACCCAACAGCCCTGGAACAAAACTTCCAGAAAATCCAGGACACTTTGAAAAGACTAAACCTAAAAATAATAGACATAGAGGAAGGAGAAGAAACCCAAGTCAAAGACACAGGATTTTTAAAAAACCCAAATTTATATAAGAAAAAGTTTCCATACTAAAGGAGATGGCTATAAAAGTATAGAAGCATACAGAACATTACATAGATTATAATAGAAAAGGAATTCCCTAAGCTCATAATAATCAAAACACTAAATGCACAGAATAAAGAAATAATGTTAAAAATCTGCTAGAGAAAAAAAAAAAACACCAAGTAACACATGAAAGCGGACCTATTAGAAACACAACTGGCTTCTCAATGGAGACTCTAAAGTCCATAAGGGTCTGTGCAGATGTCCTATTGACTTTAAGAGATCATAGATTCCAGCCCAGACTATTATAGCCAGCAAGACGTTTAATCACATGGAGATAGAGAACATAAGACATTTGAAAAATCAAATGTAAGCAGTATTTATTTACAAACCCAGACCCCAGGAGATCTAAGAAGAAATACTCCAATGTTGAGAGGTTAACTACATTCAAGGAAATACAGGAAATAAATAATCCCAGACCAGGAAATCAAAAGAGGAACAACAACAACAACAATAACAACAATCAGGAAATACAAACAATGCTCATTGATATTGTTAAGTGTCAGTGTTCTCAAACAGAATGGATAGAAAAAAAGAGGATCCATCCTGCTGCAAGAAACATTAACAATAAGGATAGATATCACCTCAGGCTAAATGGATGGAAAAAGATATTCCAAACAAATGGATCTAAGAAGCAGACTGACAAATATCTGCAAAAATAGACTTAAAACCAAAACTAATTAGGACAGGGAAAGACACTATATACTCATCAAAGAAAAACTCTACCAAGATGGTATTGGGATTCTTAACATCTATGCACAAACACAAGGCCCCCCAAGTTCATTTAAGAAACATTACTACAGCTTAAATCACATATTGACCCTCATGTACTAACAGAGACTTCAATACCTAACTCTTACCAACAGACAGGCCATCCCAATGAAAGCTAACCAGAGAAATACTTGACTTTATAAACCAAATAGAGTTAACACATATTTACAGAACATTCCATACAGACACAAAAGAATATACAGTCTTCTCAGGATCTCATGAGATGTTCTCCAAAACTTACTGTGTACTCAGATGCAAAGCAAATATCAAGAGACCCAAGAAAATTGAAGTAACACCCTGCCTCCAATCTGACCGCTACAGAGTAAAGCTGGATATGAACAACAGGAACAGCAGAACACCTACAAACTCATAGAAACCAAACAACTTTCTATGGAATAAAATATGGTTCAAGAAAGAAATTAAAGGCTTTCTAGAATTAAGTGAAAATGAGTACTCAAATTTATGGGGGAAAATGGAAGTGTTTCTAAGAGTCAAATTCATAGATAGAACTAGGTGCCTAAATAAAAAGTTTGGAGAGATCTCATGCTAGTGACTTAACAGTACACCTGAAAGCTCTAGAACAAAAAGAAGAAATCACACCCAAAGTGAATAGAGGCATAACATAATTAAACTCAGGGCCGAAATCAATAAAAATACAAACAAGCAGCAATAATAAAGAATCAGTGAAACAAAAAATTGGTTCTTTGAGAAAATAAGATTGATGATCATCATTCAATTATCTTAAAGGTAGGGTGAGAATATCCAAATTAATGAAATCAGAAATGAAAAGGGGGGTGTTATAGGAACAGACATCAAAGAAATTCAGAAAACCGTAAGGATATATTTAAAAGACCTATACTCCACCAAATTGGAAAATCTAAAAGAAATGGATAATTTTCTCAATACATACCACTTACCAGAGTTAAATAAAGATCAGAAAAGCAACTTAAATAGACCTGCAACTCCCTAGTGAAATAGAAGCAGTCATTGACAGTCTTCCAAATAAAACCAAAACCTAAACCAAGCCAAAACAAAACACATAAACTGAGGACCAGATTATCTTATTTCAAAATTCTACCAAACATTGAAAGAAGAGTTGATACGAAATCTCCTCATATTATTCCACAAAATATAACCTATATAACCTATATAACATTGCCTAATTCATTTTATGGGGCCACAGTTACCTTGATACTCAAACCACATAAAGACCAACCCAAGAAAGAGAATTGTAGATGAGTTTCCTTTATGAACAAAGACGTTAAAATTCTCAGTAAAGTACTTGCATATTGAATCCAAGAACAAATAAAAAAGCTTATCCAGTAGGTTTAAGCCAAGAGATTAAGATTCAGAAATGGTTCAACATATGTAAATTAATAAATACAATCCACTTTTTAAACACAATGAAAGAGAAAAATCACATGATCGTCCCACTAGAAGCAGAAAAGGCTTTTTGACAAATCCAATGCCTTTTCATGATAAATGTCCAGGAGAGATGATTAGGGTTCCAAAGTACATACCCCAACATAATAAAGGCAGTTTACAGCAATCCCGCAGCCAACCTCAATTTAAATGGAGGGAAACTCAAAGCAATTATACTAAAAGTAGGAACAAAACTAGGTGTCCACTCTTTCTATACATATGTACTTAAAATCACACCAAAGGCAATAAAACAACTGAATTTGATCAAAAGGATACAAATCAGAAATTTCATTTGCAGACAATATGATAGTACACAAAAATGATCCTAAAATTTTCATTGAGAAACACCTACAGCTGGTAAATACTTTCAGCAAAGTAGATGGATACAAAATTAACTCACAAAACCAGTAGCTCTTCTGTATTCAAATGACAAATGAACTCAGAAAGAAATCAGGGTAATATCACTTTTCACGATAGCCTCAAATAGTGTAAAATATATTTGGGTAATTCTGAATAGGCAAGTAAAAGCCTTATACGATAAAAACCTTAATCCTTTGAAGAAAGAAATAGAAGAAAATAACAGACGATGGAAAGATCTCCCATGCTCATGGATTTATAGGAGTAACATAGTAAAAAAATATTACCATTTACCTAAAGCAATCTATAGATTCAGTGCAATCACCATCAAAATTCCAACTCTATTGTTTATAGACTTGGGAAGAACCATTTTCAACTTCATATGGAAAAACAACAACAAAATGCAGGATAGCTAAAGCAATCGTGAACAATAAAGTGTCTTTGGCACAGGAAGGTACTGAGCATGCTATCAAGACAGAAGAACAAACACTAACCCAGGTACAAACCCTTTAATCTATAACGATTTCCTGCCTATAAGATATGTGTGGGCAATGATGGCACAAAGCTGTGGGAGTAACCAATCAGTATTTTATTTGACTTAAGGCCTCTTCACAAGATAGAACCAGTACTCAGCACTGCTTAGATGATCTAGAACCAGAGACGAGATAGCCCAGGGAGCTATTATACTGCTATAAAAAAGATCCTATAAGATGACTTTTCATGACATTCTGTAATAATCATAAATCAATGCCCTACTCAGCCACCATGAGAGTAGCTTCCTCATGGAGCAGATGGGGACAAATACAAAGATTCACAGTCAGGCATTCTATATATCTGTACAGAGAGGGACCTTGGAACACTTAGCACTAAATGGGATGGCTTGACTAAATCCTTCCTCTCAGAGCTCTGGGAATCTTGCAGAAGAGGACGTGGGAAGAGTATAAGAGTCAGAGGGTATGGAGGACACCAAGAAAACAAGATTCTTTAAATAAACATGATCAAAGCTCATATGAACTCATAGAGACTAAGGAAGCATGCACATGGCCTGTACAGGTCTGCACCTGGTCTCCTGGGTATATATTATGGCTTCAGTTTAGTATTATTGTTGTTTTTCTATAGTGTTCCTGGTCATGTGAAGAGCGGTTATTTGAATCTTGGACCTTATCTTGGGATTTTTTTTTTTACTTCTGTTTAAATATCTTTTCAAATGCAATGTGATAGTTTTTGGTGTTTTTGTTTTTGTAGTATATTTTATTTTGTTTTAATTTTATTATTATCCTTTAGAAGACTGTTTGCTTTCTAAGGAGAGACAGAAAGGGAATAGATCCATATGAGACAAAAGAGACACCTACAATTTAGTAAGAGTAGTGGGAGGGGAAATCATAATCATGATATAGCATCTAAGGGAAAATCCATTTTTTTGGCATCTGTACAAGGTTTATTTCTCATTAACCACAGTGTTTTAGAGTGAGAATTTACATCTAATACAGAGGAGTGATTCAAAATCCACCAAATGTTTGTAAGGGGAGCGCCCAGGCCAGCAGCTCTGTGCCCAGCTCAGGAAGTGCCTCCGTCATGGTCTGTGAATGCCACATGTTATATGGCAAAGGACAGTGCCAGATCTGCCTTTGACAAAGGGCTGGGAGACTAGACTGCAATGCTTCAGTCACCTTGCTGTGCTGGTGGGTGGCAAAAGCCTTCTGCCTGCACGTACTTGTTTGAGCCACCATTTCCCAGAACTTGACATCTAAATAATTTCTCCGAAAATACGTGGCTGTAACATTGACAAATAAGACTAAGAAGAACCAAAAGCACTGCATCCGTTCAACTACACACACCCTGGAACACTCACTCTTACTGAATTTAGTAAAGACACAGTACGTGACACAGAAAAACAAACACAAAGCGTTTCTTCCAAACCCCTCAGCTCTTCACTCCAGAGCCATGCTGACAACTTCCCAGAGCTGTAACCCAGCAGCATTCTTCTAACGATGGAATCAAGCCTAAAATAAAAATCTTCACAGCAAGCTCCATCCCATAAACAGCAGGCCCTGCAGCAAGGGGACAGACCAAAGACGGCTCTAGAAGGTTTAAGTTATCTTAGCGAGGGCAGGAGGGAGGAGGCAGTGACGACAGCGGTTCCTTTGGGGAAGAATAGGTACCTCCTTCCAAATGCACTGAGGGTAAAAACCAAGGCAAGGCTTTGTGTGGTAATGAAAGCACAGGAAAGCCATTTCTCTATGAAGCCCTGCAACTTCTGAACTTCATTTTGCACAGTCATTACTGAAAGCAGTAATCACAATGGTACTTCTTTCAGATGTCAGATTCCAACCTTGAATTTTAACATCTCCTTACGAGACCTACACTTGGATAAGAGAAAATTTAACACTACAAGCTTAAAAAAGCTAAAGATCACACCAAAACAAAACGAATAAAACAACCTCTAAACACAGATGAATAGCTAATGCAGGCTTTTGGTTTTGTTTTTTTTAGTTGTTTCTTATTCTCTCAGATTAGCGTATATTTATAGAATAACGCTTGGTTTAATGATAGCTACTTAGTAATTAAATTTTAGCTCAAGGGCAACTTCTCTTGCATACTCACCATGGAAATAAGTAACTACTGTGAGAGAGGGGCAACAGAAGAGAAAAGAAGAAAAACCCACAGCATCAATAAGACAACAAAATCTGGAAGAGTTGTTACTCTGGTTACAGGGAGAATCACTTGAACACTATGTGCTCCGCTTCCCATCACCTGTAGAAGCCAGTTTTGTTTGCAAGCTTACCATGGCCTTTGCTAGCCGGTGTCTGAATTCTTTTGTGCTGACAACCTTTGATGTTGTTTGGTCTATACAGAATATATCAAGGTGGGGAGTGTGCAAACTGTTCCTGAGGAATCATTCACGTGTGCAAATTTGCAACCAGACACAAAGCAAACGACAACGGGGCAGCAGCTAGAGAGGTCTGAGTACTGGAGACAAACACACAGCGTCACGACCGGGCGCCCATCACTGGGCTGACCTTTTGTCTTGCCTACACACAAACCAACTTCATGCTAGCAAAAGGGAAAAATGAGTGACTTGTAATGGGAACCAGAAAAAGACTTTTCTAGAAGCTTTAGTAATCACAATTTGTGTATCCTGGTGAGTTTCTTCCTGCTAACCCTGCCTAGGAACTACTAGGTAACAGTCACACCACCATATTTTACTTTCTGCCACCAAGAAAGTAATTCGTGTCAGCTCGGGTGTAGTTATGGCATCGGAGGTCACCAGATGATATGGTTACTCAACTGCAAGGTCAACCTTTAAAATGCATACTATCTCTTAACACAATCATGTTTACTTTGATGCACCATTATTTCAAGATTACTGTCCTGGCTTTCTTTTAAAGGCCTACTTTTAGGCAAATGTATACACTAGCCAGTTTAGACAAATCAACTACATTACACTGACTGGCCGACTGATCTACTTTAAGGATCTGACTGAGAAAGCAATCCTCAGCATGGGTAGAAAACTGCACATTACACTGGCAAGAACACAAAAGAAAGTATTTTCTGGACATACAAAATGTGAGACAGCAGATTTTATTTCCTTATAGCTGGGGGCTAAGAATTCTGTCAATTTTTTCAATAATAACCAAGGCCAATTTTACTCCAGTAAGTTTTATACACCAGGAGCGCCCACGCTTCCGCACACCTTTCAGTACCAGCACAGGGTGCTCAGAATGTCACAGGCTTTCATCTGCTACTTTGTGCTGACACAAAATGAGTATGACTAGCTCTTCATTAATTTAGTAACATAAAAGTATCCACGTTAATGTCAACTTATGCAATATAATGCTTTTATAGACAAAATTCTCTGGGAGAAAAAAAGAATACTCTCTCCCAGGGAGGGTGAGGGTATAATTGAGACACTGGACCATTTACCTACTATGTCAAGAAATATTCCAACTTTACTACTGTCAAAAGTATTAAAGCCATGTAAAAGAAACCAGTTCCAAGTGATATTCACAACTTTGTGGTGACCATTCTATCAGAAAAGTAAACTCTTGAGTTTCTTGATAAAATGAAAATTTTCCTTGACATTACAGCAGAAAAGGCTTTGTGGGCCATAAGAGCCCACCTGTCCCTTTCTCAGAGTTCTCCTATACAACCCAAACAAAACAAAGCCAATTAAAGCCCCCACAAACTCTACCAACTTCATTCAGAGAAGTACCTGGAAAACCCAAACTGTCAGCTCTTAACTATCCCTCCCCTAGACCACTGTTTACAAATCCAGGACTGCTACAGGGTGAAGACCTTGTCCCCAGTGTTCCATTTCTAACTGTTCTGCCCAGGGGTTGGCAGCAGTAGCTGGGAGGGGTGGGGGTGAGGGCGGGGGCATTTTCTGTCAGATGGAGCCTGGTAACACAAAGCCAATGCTCACTTCATACTCAAGCGAAATGGAGAAGAAAAATAGTTTCCCTTGCCTTGTCTATTTCCGTTTACCAATGGAAAACAAGTAGAATAAGCTTCAGACTTTGTGAAGAACTAAGCAGCACTGCTGGTGCACTGACACAGAGCCCAGCTGAAAGGCCTTCAACACCAGTGCCAGCTCCCTGCTGCACTCAAACATCAACCACGGTGCTTACAAGATGCAGGGCAGGGCTGGCCTTTTGTAAGTACTAAATACACCCATTAGAATGAGGTGGACCCAGGGAGCAGCTCCCTCTGTTGGCAATCTCTACTGTATCACAGCTGAACCAGGGCTCCACACACACCAGAGGCTGAGATCAGGTGAGGTGACAGCAGAAAGGAAAGCGCTCAGGAAGAGCTGGACAGCAGGGCGGCTCTGACCAGCCCCTAGTGCCTCCTTTCTCAGTCAGGTCCTGTTACACACACAAAGCCGCAGCGGAGGCCTTGGTGGGCCAGTTGGGATATCATCAACTTCTCCAGGAAGCACTGGGAGTTTGATGACGGTGGTCACACGGTTGTGAAGTGCACAAAGCTCAAGGCACAGAGTTGAAAATGTGAATCGATGGGGAAAGTTACAGTGAAAGCAGTTGTGAGCATTTTCTTTTGCAAGACGAATGCTAAACAGAGACCAGTTTTGAACTTAAAAACGATTTGGGGCATAGATAAAAAACACTGTATCTTGACATGAGACACCACATGCCAAATCCACAAATGGACAAGACAAGTGCTTAAAAAAAAAAAAGAAGAAAAGAAAAAAGAAAAAAGAAAGAAAGAGAAAGATTCTTTCCTTCTTATATTTTTGGAGGAAGCTGATTCAAATGTTGGGCTCCACTAGCAATGACCACTCTCCAAGACACTTGCTCTGTAGATAAACTCATTAAAAGACTGTCTCATTTCAAAGTCACCCCCAAGTGTAGCAGCAATTGTTTTGTTAGTTCTTGTTTCTAAAAACTGAAAATCAAAGAATGTGTGTCATCCTCTCTCTCTGAGAACAGCCTGACAGAACCCCTGAATGGCGCAGGCCCCACAGTGCCTGGAACAGTTTCTGCAGCTCCAGTGTCTTCTCTCTGGGATAAAAGGATTCAACAGTCACTATCTATAACCCCTGGAACTTGCACAAGCCGATGGACTGTTGTAAGTCAACTCATCCCCAGCTCTCTTTCGGGACTGGTCACCTCTGGTAAAACCGTTCTGTACAAGTTCCCTTTGCAGCTTCTGATCTTGAGCGGCGTACTCAGGAAGCTCACACTCCAGAGCTTGTCTGAGAGTGTATAGGCCTTTCACAATATTTGCCATAGTTGAAGGTGTGACCTGAAATAGTGTGGACTGGGCTTCTAAAAGTAAAGGCATCAGGCTATAAATGTGTTTCTCTGCAACGTGTTCTGTAAACAACTTTATAAGGTCATCTTTTAAGTCTCTGTTAAACTTAGTTTCTATGTAAAACTTATTCATATATATGAAAAGAGGCACGATGCTCTGCAATGCTCCCGTATACTGTCCCAGAGCTATATTAAATCTTTCAATATAGAGGTCTGGAGGGTTGGCCTGCAGCTCCTTGGAGACTCGCTCTAAGTTGCTGGTTATCTTTTTAATCAGGTCACTGTACATCTGTTCTGAGTGCTGCTGGCACACACAACTGTAAATCTGTTCATAGGATATAAGTATATAGTCACCAGGACTCTGGGTTAAAAGTTGATCTATGGCACCATCTAATTTTGGCCAGTATGTGCTCTTATAATCTTCAATTGTTATAACATTCATCAAGAACTTGGAGGTGGAGGTGTTGATGTTGATGGTGGAGTTGGGGGTGGGGGCGGGGACCGCCTTGGCCACCGTGGCAGCCCTGTCGCTGCTCTTCAACATCATGATCACCCCGTTGGGCTCAGGCAAGGGCGGAGGCACCATCGGGTGCCCCTCCTTAGGGCCCTTCCTGTCCACGGAGCCCGCCCGCGGGGGCGAGTCACGGCCAGGATCCGCAATGGACGGCGAGGGTGGCGGTGGCTGCCAGAAGCTGTCTGTGGCAGCCTCCTAGTTGTTGTGGTTCTGGCCGTTCACCATCGCCTCGTAGGTGAGCATCTCTTCCTCCTCCAGAGCTCCTCCATGAGCTGCTCCATCCGCCGCGCCGCGGCCTCCCAGGCACCTGCCCGCCCACCTCAGCGCCTGGGGCCTGGGAACACAGCAGCCGCCTCGAGTTCACATCGCCCCGAAAAATCCATTTTTATTAAAGAGAAAAAATAAGGATAAATTTCACAAAATAACCATATACGTCAATTGAATGTTAAACTTTCCAGTATACATTGGGATGAATCAATTCTCTCACATAAGATTTTTTTTTCTGCAGTTACAACCAGTTGAAACTCATGGTGTTAGGGACCACAAATAATGTGTCATTCTCCCTGGACTACCCATAACATTAATAACTAATTAACTTACCGCACAACTGTTTTCGTGAGATGCTCTCTAGTCTTTGATGTAAATGCTGCTACTGAACTTACTGGAGGGATCCATAAACTCCCAGCAGAAAGAATAGATAATAAGTTCCAGACTCTTCTCAACCTAAGAATAATAAGAATAGAAGAAGGAAAAGACTCCAAGTTCCAAGGTCCATATAATATTTTCAACCTTATCACAGAATAAAATTTCCATAACTTAAAGAAATGCCTATAAACATGAGAAACTTATAGAACACCAAAAGATTGGACCAGAAAAGTAAATCCCCCCACTACATAATAATCAAAACACCCTTTGTACAGAACAAAGAAAGAATACTAAAAGCTGCAAGGGAAAAAGGTCAAGTGACAGATAAAGGCAAACCTATCAGAATTACATCTGGCTTTTCAAAAGAGACTATGAAAGACAGAAGGGCCTGGGAAGATGTGATGCAGACACCAAGAGACCACAAATGTCAACCCAGACTGCTATACATAGCAAAACTTTCAATCACCATAAAAGGAGAAAACAAGATATTCCATGACAAAACCAACCTTAAAACAATACGCATCCAGAAGTCCAGCCCTACAGAAGATACTAGAAGGAAAACTCCAACCCAAGGAGGCTAACTACGAAAATGAAGGCACAAGCCAGGCGTGGTGGCTCACGCCTTTAATCTCAGCACTCGGGAGGCAGAGGCAGGCGGATCGCCGTGAGTTCAAGGCCAGCCTGGTCTACAAAGCGACTCCAGGACAGCCAAGTCTACACAGAGAGACCTTGTCTCGAAAAACCTAAAAAAAAGAAAAAGAAAAAAGAAAAAAAAAAAGAAAATGAAGGCACAACATATCCAAGTTATGGGACATAATGAAAGCAGTTCTAAGAGGAAAGTTAATGGCACTAAGTGCCTTCATAAAGAAATTTGAGAGATCCCACACCTGAAATCTCTAGAACAAAAAGAAGCAAACACCCCAAAATAGAGTAGATGGCAGGAAATAATCAAACTCAGGCTGAAATCAATAAATTTGAAACAGAGAGAACATCAAGAATCAATGAACCCAAGAGCTGGTTCTTTGAGAAAATCAACAAGATAGACAAACCTTAGCCAAACTAACTAAAAGGCAGAGGGGGTGCCTTCAAATTAGCAAAACCAGAAATGCAAAGTTGGGAAAGGGAGACTTAACAGTTGACACTGAGAAAATCCAGTAAATCTTTAGGTCTTACTTCAAAAACCTGTATTCCACAAAATCGAAAATCTAAAAAAATGGACAATTTTCTTGGTAGAATTCACTTACCAAAGTTAAAGCTCAGGCAAACAGTTTAAACAGTTCTATAATCCTTACGGAAATAGAAGCAATCACACAAAAACATCTCCCACCCCATTCTCCCACCACCACAAAAAAGCCCAGGGCCAGATGATTTTAGCTTTGAATTCTACCAGACATTCAAAGAAGAGCTAATATCAGTACTCTTCAATCTATTCCACAAAATAGAAATCTTGGAGAGATCAGGGATACAAGGCACATTCCTAAACACAATGAAGGCAATATACAGCAAGCCAATCGCCAACATCAAATTAAATGGAGCGAAAACTCAAAGCAGTCCTACTGAAGTCAGGGAGAAGACAAGGCTTCTCACTCTCTCCATAGCTCTTCAATATTGTACTTGCATATATGCTCACTCAACTAGATGCTTCCAGTATACAATTGAGAGGTACTAGGTACAGTCACAATTCTATGAGCTTTTCTTCATTATCTACAGGCAGAAGTTTGATCTATACAGCCACTGAATAATGCCTGCCCATTCCTTCAGCTTCCAGACACTGATGCTACTTATCTATTTTTTTTACTTTATTAATTTATTCTTGTTACATCTCAATGGTTATCCCATCCCTTGTATCCTCCCATTCTTCCCTCCCTCCCATTTTCCTCTTATTCCCCTCCGCTATGACCGTTCCTGAGGGGGATTACCTCCCCCTGTATATGTTCATAGGGTATCAAGTCTCTTCTTGGTAACCTGCTGTCCTTCCTCTGAGTGCCACCAGGTCTTCCCCTCCAGGGGACATGGTCAAAGTTGAGGCACCAGAGTATGTGAGAAAGTAATATCCCACTCTCCACTCTACTGTGGAGAGTGTTCTGTCCATTGGCTAGATGAGCATATATGTATATATGGGGAGGTATGTACAGATATATATGGGGGATTGTGTGTGTATATGTGTGTGTGTTTGTGTGTTTGTATGTGAGTATAGATATATATGTGTATATAAAAAGTCTGCTCAGATTTTCTAAAAGGTGTCTCTGGAAAGAATTGCACCAGCTGTTTCCCAGATAAGCTCAATTATTTATTTAGCAGTATGTTAGATTGTTACTTGGAAATGTCTCATATATTATGGTTGTTATTCCAGGGATTGTGTGCCAGTCATGTGGTTTGGAGAGAGGGATAAGATGTTTATATTTTCCTAGTTCCTGGTTTATTTTTAGCTTTGCTGCATGAAATCTGTGCCTTAAGCAAATTCTCAGGCATATCATAAAGGATTAAAGATTCACCTATCCTCAAAAAAAAATATTGTACTTGCAGTTCTACCTAGAGCAATACAGCAACTAAAGGAGATCAAAAGGGTACAAATCAGAAAAGAAAATATTGCTATTCACAGATGATATGATAGCATACATAAGACACCCCCAAAATTCCACCAGAGAATTCCTACAGCTGAAAAACACCTTCAGCAAAGTGGGTGGATACATGATTAATTTTTAAAAATTCAATAGCCCTCCTATAGACAAATGGCAAATAGGATGAGATAGAAATTAGGGAAATTACACCCTTCACAATAGCCAAAAATAATGTAAAAGTACCTTGGTTTACCTCTAACCAAGAAAATCAAAGGCCTGTCTGACAAGAACTTCAAGACTCTGAGGAAAGAAATTGAGGAAGATATCAGAGGATGTAAAGATGTCCCATGCTCATGGATTGGTAGGATTATCACAGTAAAAATGGCCATATTACCCAAAGCAATCTACAGTTTCAATGTAATTCCCATAAAAACATCAAAATAATTCTTTAGAGACCTTGCAAACAATTCTAAACTTCATTTGGAAAACAAAAACCCAGAATAGCTAAAACAATCATATACAATAAAACACAAGGACGGATCTCCATCCTTGACTTCAAGCTATATTACAAAGCAATAGTTATAAAAACTGCACGGTACCAGCACAGAGATAGACTGGTTGATCAGTGGAATTGAATCAAAGCCCCAGGAATGAATTTACACACCTTCGGACACTTGATTTTTGAGAAGCCAAAACATAATGGAAAAAGCATTTTCAACCAATGGTGCTAATCTAACTGGATGCCTACATGTAGAAAAATGCAATTAGAACCCTATTTAGCATAAAACTAAAGTCCAAGTGGATTAGAGACCTAAACATAAAACGAGACACACTAAATCTGTTAGAGGAAAAAGTGAGGAAGAGCCTTGAACTCATTGGCACGGGAAACAATTTCCTAAAAAGAATGCCAGCAGCTCAGGCTCTAAGATAAACACTTAATAAATGGAACCTCATGAAACTGAAAAGCTTCTGTAAGGCAAAGGGCACTGTCAACAGAACAAAATGGCAGCCTACAGACTGGGAAAAGATCTTTGTCAACTCTACATCTGACATAAGGATACTATACAAAATGTATAAAGAACTCAAGAAATTAAACACCAACAAAACAGATAATTGAATTTACAAATGGGGTACAGAACTAAACAGAGAACTTTCAACAGAGGAATATAGAATGGCTCAGAAACACTTAAAGAAATGCCAATGCCCTTGGTTATCAGGGAAATGCAAATCAAAACAACTCTGAGATTCCACCTTACACCCATCAGAATGGTTAAGATCAAAAGCTCAAGTGACAGCACATGGTGGGGAGGGTGAGAAGAAAAGGGGAACACTCCTCCACTGCTGGTGGGAGTGCAAACTTGTACAACCACTTTGGAAATCAATCTGGCGCTTTCTCAGCAAACTGTCTCTGTCATCTTCTCATTTGGAAAGCTACTAACCTGCACTCCCAGCATACTCAGGCAATCAAGTTTATTCCTTCTCAAGTCTCTGATGGAGGTGAAGACCAGGTAGCTTAGTTTTACAATAAAGCTTAGTTGTTTAGGGGTTAAGATGTTTTCAGGTCTAGATAGATGTTTTAAGTTGATAAAGACAAGATGTGATGGACATTGATTTATGTTCAGAATTTCAGATGCACCAAGTTAGGAAAGGTATTTTCTTTAAGCCTGTCAAATACAACAAATAGCCAAAATACTAAGATTGTAACATTTATATAATTCCTGATTGTTTTGTGGTTCTTCTTGCTGTATGTAGTTTGTTTTATGTATGTGTAATAACATAGATGTATATGTAAAAAATGGAAAAAAGTGTTATATAATTAAAAAAAGAAAACTGGGAATAGTTATACCTCAAGACCCTGGTATACCACTCCTGGGCATATATCAAAAGATTCCTCACTATACAACAAGAACACTTGCTCAGCTGTGTTCATAGTAGCTTCATTCATAATAGCCAGAAACTGGAAACCATCTAGATGTCCCTCAACCATAGGATGGATAAAGAAACTGTAGTATATTTACACACTGGAAGACTACTCAGCTCTTAAAACATGGACGTCATGAAATTTGCAGGCAAATGGATGGAACTAGAAAATATCATCCTGACTGAATAAAGGCACGCATGGTATGCATTCACTTGTGAGTGGATATTAAGAACATAATAGAGGCTAATCACACTACAATACACAGACCTAGGTAAGCTAAATAACAAGGATGACCCTAGGGGGAAGGCTTAATTCTCATTCAGAAGAGGTAATAGAATAAACACCAGAAGCAGGTGAAGAGAAGGAACAGGACACGAGGCAAACATAGAGCTCTTCTGAAAGACTCCATCCAGTGGGGGGGGGGGATTTAATCAGATGCTGGTACTCACAGCCAAATTTTGGGTTCGAGAATAGGGAGTCTTATGGAAGAGTTGGGGGTTAGAAGGACTTGAAGGGGACAGAAGCTCCAGAAGGAAACCAATGGGGCCAACAAATCCAGGCTGGGAGTGAGGTAGGGTGGGCTGTGCTGCAGAGACTGATGCACCAACCAAGGGTCATGCACAGCGTGGAGCTGGATCACCTGCTCAGATGTAGTCCATAAGCAGTGCAGTCTCCCTGTAGGTCCCATAATATGGGGAGTAGGGGCTACCTCTGACATGATCTCTGGAGTCCACTGGTTGACCACTTCCTGCAGAGGGTAGCCTTGCCAGGCCACAGAGGAAGAGGATCCAGGCAGTCCAGATGAAACTTGATAGGCTGAGGTCAGATGACAGGGAAGGAAGGGCTCCCTGTGTCTGAGGACTAGGGGCGGAGGGAGGGGGAATGATGGCAGTAAGTTGGGATCTGGAGGAGATGAGGAGTGGGCTGCAATTGGGATGTAAAGTGACTAAATTAAAAATGAAAAAAAATATTTAAAAAGGCAACCCCTCTAAACAACAACAACAGCAGCAGCAGTAGCAGCAGCAACAACAAGAAAATATGATCTGTTAAGCCAGTTCAATACATACAAGCAAATTTTCCTTTAGTATGCCAGCAGCACTATTACCATTAGGACAGAAACTGGAAAATAAGAATGTGAAGATACTCTGATTATATGTTTTATAGAAACTTAGGTATTTATGTATGTAAACATATATTAAATTTTACATTGTATTCAATTTAAATAAAGACTATATGCTTAAAAAAGAAGCAAGCATGTATTGCTATTTTACTATCTGACATAGTAGACAGGAATCCAAAACTAATGAGAATAATAAATGTTGAGGTTCCTTATAACATTTTGTGGTATTTTTTTCTTTAATGAGCACGTAGTGCCTTTCCTATCTCTTCTCATTAGTTTTGGATTCCAGTCTACTATGTCAGAAGGACAGCAGGTTACCAAGAAGAGACTTGATACCCTATGAGCATATACAGGGGGAGGTAATCCCCCTCAGGAACAGTCATAGGGGAGGGGAATAAGGGGAAAATGGGAGGGAGGGAGGAATGGGAGGATACAAGGGATGGGATAACCATTGAGATGTAACAAGAATAAATTAATAAAGGAGAAAAAAAAGAAAAAAATAAATATGATATGCAAATTGAAAAAAATTCTCAACTCTTTGAGTGTGCAAACCATAATATAGGAGGCAGGATATTTGCTAGCTTTTATAGTTTTATTTAGTTGCTTGTTTGTTTGTTTATTTATTCTCTCTCTCTCTCTCTCTCTCTCTCTCTCTCTCTCTCTCTCTCTCTCTCTCTCTCTCGTGTGCATATGCCACAGCTCGTGTGTAGAGGTCAAAGGGCAACTTGTGTGAGTCTGTTCTCTTCTTTGACCCAATGGGTCCTAGGGATCAAACTCAACTTGTTAGTCTTGGAGGCAAGTCCCTTTTACACGGTGAAACATCTCCCTGGTGCCAGACACTTTCTTGCTGCATCTTGTAAACCCAAAACACGAAATGAGACACACATTGGGCGTCTAATCATGCCCATAGAAGCTGTAAATAAACATTTCTCCAAATTCACTCCTAAAAGTCAGATCATCACGTCTTGTCTTTTCCTCTAAGAATAACTGTCAGACCCAGCAGCCCACTTCTACCCGCTCCTTATTTTCCCCCTTCTAGATATGCACGGTATAAATTTCCCAGGACTTAAAAATAATTACTAATGAGAAGTAAAGCCCTCAAGTTGGCAAGATAAAGAGCCAAACTTATTCTCACTTCCTTGCCCTTAGTGCCCTTGTGTATCACAGCAATTCCACCTGGTAATTATTTTAGCCATTTCAGATGGTGTTTTTCTCCTCTCTATTCTCCCCTGCACAGGCCTGATCTGTCACTAATAATTCTAATTGCTTTCAGGAATTTGAATATAGTACAGGTGTTTTTCTGAGATGATTTCTAATTTCCGTGCAGACACTGTCACTGCACTGAAGGATGAAATGATAATCACCTCCTAGCAAGATGACCTCATGGTGTCCCAAGTCTTTATATCAGGAATAACATGCACTCCAGTGCACATGCACTGAGAATGACTGTGGTGACTACTGCCCCAGTGAACATGGCTTGGTGAGTTTTCCCATTCTTATTTGATAGCTTTCTTTCTCTGAAAATGTCTTAAGAAATATGGTGTAGATACACAACTTTTTGATACTGGCTCTAACAATGTCTCCAGAACTGACCCAGAAGCTATGGGCTCAAATGATCCACTTTTTTCAATATATTGACAATATATTGACAACTAACATATTTGTGGTTGCATGCTGTCCTCAGTTGGATCTGTGGAAATGCTTCTGAATTTTTCTGTAAGACCCACACACCTGTAAACTCTCCCATTCCTCCTGGCCCTTAGGCAGCATGATGAATCATATTATTCCATCAATTTCATTTTCACAAAAACTTCTAAGATCATGTGTTGAAGGTAAATAGAAATTTTTACAAATGTAAGCAGAGTGTCATTAAAAACTGACTAAAGATTTCTAGGATTCTGGGGCAGGAAAAATCACACTGCATAGATACATTATCTACAGCTCTAACATGTGGCCACAATGACAGTGCCTTGTTAGTCCCACATCCACTGTACCTTTCTCCTGTCCGTTGGGATTTTTTAAAGCTGTCACAACATCCACTCTCAAGGCAGTGAAAACACAATCTGCTCTTAACCACATATCTGAGCATCATTTTCCTGTCCTTATTCTAGAAGGTGTATCCAGCTCATTCCTTACTCATGTCTCTGCAGGAAATGCTTTAATACAGCAAAGGAGGAAGATGTCTGTGTTTCCACAAATGACTGATGTTATTACATGATACAGGGGTCTTGGATCTTAGCAGGTCCAGGAATAAGATATTGCCTTACTTCTGTGTGCCTTTAGTGCACAGACTTCCTTGCTGAGGATACAGCGAGTGGATTTACTCACATATATATGAATTGTCTGTTCTCTCTCATGGATCCACTAGCCCCCCCCCCCCACTGTCTTTAATACTGCAATTTAATCTGCCTTTTAATTATGAGAATTTGTTTGTAGTGTTAAGAATTGAACCTGGGGGTTTGTTCATGTTGGACAAGCTTTCTATGACTGAGCTGTATATCTTGGCTATTAAGAAAATTAAGAATTCTATTAGAAACATTCGTGCTTTAGCGTTTCTGTCTCTTAATCTGCTTGTAATTTATCTAGATTTTAATAGTTTCCAAAGTTTAACACCAGTTATGTAACTTATTATAATGTAATAGCAATCTTTGTTTTTTCAAGACAGGGTTTCTCTGTATAGCCTTGGCTATCTTGGACTCTCTTGATAGACCAGGATAGCCTCAAACCCACAGAAATCTGCCTGTCTCTGCTTCCCCGAGTTTCTGGGACTAAAGGCATGTGTCACCATACCTGGCCATCACATTGATTTTTAAATAAATGAAACTTTGTTACAAAAAGGGCAATTGTTTTGCTGGATCCTAGCTTTTAATTTGGAAAAAATTATATTTTTGGTGAGTTTTTTTCCTATTACTTATTTTGGGTGGGAATTGTTAGTTTTGAGACAAATTCTCATGGTGTAGCTCTGACTTGCCTAAAATTCCCTGGGTAAATCAGGTCAATCTTAAGCTGGTAGATATCTGCTGCGTCTGCTTCAAGAAGGCTGGAGGTAAAGGTGGATTTTATGCATCTGGCCATTTTTTTCTATTTTAATAGCATCATGTATTTAACATCATGTTATACTATTTACCTATTGCATACTGAATTTCATGGACTGATCTGGTTCTACTTTAAATAATGCCACTGAACAAACCTGAGTTCTTTAATTTTGTCTCATGCTAACACAAAAGATGAACTTACTAAACAAAGTGGACCATAAACATGTGCCAGAGATGCAGTTCTGCTACCAAGAGACATCTTGATTTCCCTATGATCTGGCCCTTATTCCTTAAAGGCCAGTTTCTTGACTTGGTTTTTGTCATGCAGTGTGTGTGTGTGTGTGTGTATGTGTGTGTTGGTGAGCATTGAATCTGGGGGGCCTTGTGCATTATAAGCAAGTACTTGATTACTGAGCTATATCCCAGGCCTGGGAGGTTGCATTAATAATAACAAAGATATACTTTCTATATATTAATCTCTTTTAATAGGCTTCAACTGTCACATAATACCATAAGTATCTCATCCTTTGCCATTGTGATTCCTCTGTGAATTTTCTATTCACATATATACAGTGCTCTTTGTGACTCCTTTGGTTTCCTGTTACCTCTTGCTTTAGATGTACAGACAGCATTTTTTTGGGGGGGTGGTCAGGAAATTCTGGCTGTGGTAAGATTTGTACTAAAGCTGAGTGTGGTGGCCCACATCTGTATTCTCAGCATTCTGGAGGTTGATCTAAACATTCCTCACAATCTCATGGCTAGCCTAGGCTACAGAATAGGACCTGGTCTCAGAATCCAAAAACCCCAAAATAAAGGTACTTCAAAATTATTTGTGAAGGACACTGGGGACAACAGCAGGAGTCCATTGAGACCACGCAGACCACGCAGACCACACAGACCACACAGACCACACAGACCACGCAGACCACACAGACCACACAGACTCAAACCAATGCCTTTGCCCGACTTAGTGGCACCTGGGCCAGCTCCAGTGAGCCTTATAGAAAGCAACTTAAAGAGCACCCAAGGACTCTGATCCCCAGCTGTCCATTATACGAATCTTTATATGTGTTTTTTAATAACCTTGCCTGCTCACTGATGCAGTCTTAGCCATGTGTAATGGGATTCCAGAGACTGCAGGTGCTTTAATTGGTCTTCCCCTTTGTTCCCCTGGTGTCCCCTCTTCTCCTTTCATGGACTATGTGTGATTCCATAACCAGTTTGTTTTGTTACTCTCTTTCCAAACTAGCAGGTGTTGGAACTAGGGAATTTTTTTCACCAACAGTTGCTGTTACAGCTAAATAAAGACTTGGAATATTGAAAAGAAAACGATGTATGTATATGTATATGCTATGTATGTATATGTATATATATGACATAGTACATGTACTTGTCAAATAATTTATACTACCCCCTAGCATTTTACATTTATTTATTCTATTATTAATTCTGCTTAATTATGCTAAACTAATTGTTCTCAAACAGTGGAAACAATATCTCACTGCTAGATTAATGCTGAATTCTGCTGTAAGGTTAGAATTGCTTCTTCTTTTTCTTTATTTTCAAAATAATTTTTAAAATTAATTTATTCTTGTTACATCTCAATGGTTATCCCATTCCTTGTATCCTCCCATTCCTCCTTTTCTCCCATTTTCCTCTTACTCCCTTCCCCTATGACTGTGCCTGAGGGAGACTTCCTCCCCCTTTATATGCTCATAGGGTATCAAGTCTCTTCTTGGTAGTCTGCTATCCTTCCTCTGAGTGCCACCAGGTCTCCCCTTCCAGGGGACATAGTCAAATATGAGGCACCAGAGTACGTGTGAAAGTCATACCCCACTCTCCACTTAACTGTGGAGAATGTCCTGTCCATTGGCTAGATCTGGGTAGGGGTTTGAAGTTTCCGGCCTGTATTGTCCTTGGCTGGTGTCATAGTTTGAGCAGGACCCCTGGGCCCAAATCTGCCTATCATAATGTTCTTCTTGTAGGTTTCTAGGACCCTCTGGATCCTTCTACTTTGCCATTCTCCCATGCTTCTCTCATCTAGAGTCTCAATAGGATGTCCTCCCCTCTGTCCAAGTTTCCTGGTAAGTGAAGACTTTCATGGGACATGCCCCTTGGGCTAGTATGCAGATATAAGTGAGTATATACCATTTGAGTCTTTTTGCTTCTGGCTTAACTCGCTCATTATGATCATTTCTAGCTCAATCCATTTGTCCACAAATTTCAGGAATTCCTTGTTTTTAATAGCTGAGTAGTATTCCATAGTGTAAATGTACCTTATTTTATGTATCTTTTAAGACATGGTCTCACTATGTAGCCCTGGTGAACCTGGAACTTCTTATATAGACCAGGCTAGCCTGAAACTCACAATTATCTGCCATCTTGCATCTCCCATGTATTGGGATTGAACTATCCCTGGCTGGGTCTTTATTTTTTTAAGATTAGTCCTTAGGTTTATGAATTATTCTTGACTGAAGCTTTGACATTATATATATATTTAAGAGTGAAGTGATTAAATAAATAGAAAAACCAGAAATGTTTTAAAAATACACTTTTATATCTTATTTTATTTTGATAGATATATTTCTTCTGTGTGTGTGTGTGTGCGTGCACACACACACACACACGCATTTGTATACCTGAGTACAGTGCTCATGGAGTCCAGAAGAGACAGACCCTTGGATCTGGAACTACAAGGAGTTGTGAACTTGACAAGGTGTGTGTTGCAAACTAAATTTGGATCCTCTAGAAAACAGGAAGTGCTCTTAAGAAACCAAACTGTTCCTCTGGCTCCTTTTCTACGTTTGTAACATACATGCTTGTGTGTGCATATGCCATGGTTTCATTTGAAGGGCATGGGACAACTTGTAGCATTTTCTTTTGTTTTTCTACCATGTACATCCCAGGGACCAAACTAAGATCATCATTCATGGCAGTTGCTTTGCCAGCTGAGCCATATTCTAGGCACAAACAAGAGGTAACATAGTTTTGTGGAAGCCTGGCTTTGTGCTGTTTTCTGTGCATTGCTTACTGACTCTCACAAAGGCTATTTTTGAAATTTGTGAATGACTTTCACTTTTTAAGGATAATAGAAAGGAGACACACCTGTGAAATCTACTATTTGCAGACACTGGTGTTTCCTCAATGGGAAACAGTCAGCAGGATTTTCCTTTGCAGGTCCACAGCTGCACAGTTCTCTGTCTGAGCAGTGCCAATCCACTGACTCTTCCAGGGACCAGAGTGGAGAGATTCACTGTGTGGCTACAAACAATGCCGCTCAGAGTCACTGCACATCGACAAAAGATCTATTCTTAATGTTCATATTCACAACACAAACTGGCTGTAGAAGACAAGATGTTTCTAAGTGTTGCTTTACCTTCTGCTGTGATATATATATTGTTTAAAAAGCCACTTAGAGGAGAAAAGAGGTTCTTGGGGCATGTGGTTCCAGAAGGATAGTCTATCATCAAGGAGAAGGTACCAAAACCACCTGGGAAAGTTTGGAGGGAAGAGCAGGAAGCCACATGACTAAACACAAACAAGAAAATCAACAGAAAGTAGGGCTAGGCTATCCATGCTCTGGGCTTCCTCCCTCGTTCCCGATGATGGACTTCCAATGTGGACAAGGCCCCAACTCCTAAAAGACCATAAATACAAACAATGCTGCCAGTCAAGGAGGAACTATTCAAATACTATAAATCTATGGAGGATATTTCTCATTGAAACCACCACAAGTACTGATATATATCCATAATTCAATAAAGCAAACTCTGAGCCCCTCTTAGAAATGGATGCATTCTTTTCCATTAACTTAAACTGGGGGATGATGTTCCTCATCCAGACCACCGCTGGAATCTTTTCCAATTGCTTCCTCTTTCATCTGTATAACTTTCCATTGTTCACCGAGCAAGTACTGAGACCCACAAACTTGATTATCAATCAACTGGTCATATCAAACAGCCTGGTTTTTTATCTCTAAAGGGATCCCTCAAACTGTGGCCTCTTTTGGGTTGACATTTGTCCTGGGGGACACTGGGTGCAAACTTATCCTCTGTTTGTACAGAGTGGCCAGAGGGGTCTCGCTCAGTACCACCTCCATCTTCAGTGCCTTTCAGGCCACTAAGCTTCACTCTAAGACTTCTGGGTGGTTGAGCCTTAGAATTAGGTCTTCAAAATGTATTGGCATATGCTGTTTCCTTTGCTGGATCCTGCAACTCATGCTCAACATCCATGTTATCAAGATTGCACGTATGCCAAAGAATACCAAAAATTTGAGCACTACAGGCATATACACATACTGCTTCATATCCATGACTGACACTCTGAATTTCTTCCTACCAGGAGTGATTTTATTGCTGAGTGATATTGTGTATCTCTTTCTCATGGCCTGGGCCAGTGTCTCCATGGTTCATGTCCTACATAAGCACAAGAGGCGAGTCCAACACATCCATAGCCACAGCCTGTCTGTAAGGCCCTCCCATGAGGACAGAGCCACATGGACCATCCTGATCTTGGTAACCATGTTTCTCTCTTTTTACTCTCTATCTTTCATCTTATCAATTTTGATAAGTCAGACTGTGATCCCAAGCCATTGGCTGCTGAACACCTCTGTGCTGATATCCTTGGCCTTCCCAACCCTCAGTCCCTTTGTGTTCAAGTTCAGTAATTCTTGTGCCTTTCAGTTTTGCTTCATTTCCTGTACATATAAAAACTGTCCATCCATGGTCTCTGGGTTTTGAGTTTCCTTTAGGACATGCACTTCTTTATATAATTACCTTTTCCTAATATTTGTAGGCTTATATTCTTATTGTCATGATTGTTTATCCATAAAAACATTGAGATACAATATTAAATAAAATGGCAATTATTGCTTCACATGTTTGTTAGCGAACATGGTTTGAAACTTATACAAATGACTATTCATTTTCTAAAAGATTTATAAGATTACCATCTAAGCCTCTAATGTTCCCACTGTGGGGCATTAGGCATTGAATTTGGAAAGAAAGTTTATCCTCAGGTATTTATTAAGTGAGATCACAGTCTAGGCTACATGAGACACTCTCTTCAAAAAACTCTACCATTCACTTTGTTCCCCTGTATGCAATTCCTAAGTGTCATCTCCAACTCTGCAGCAGAACAGAGGCAGCCTTCCCTACCCTTCCCATCTCTTCTCAATTCCACAAATATCCTCCTTTTAACATTTCCCCTCCACTTGTTGCTTTGTTTAAGGCCCCATCCCCAGCAAACACCATATGCCAACATAAGGGCCACTTTTGTCTTAGCAACAAGTGAGCTGAAGGCAGATTCATACCTTTGGTGGTTTGGATGAAAATGCCTCCACCACACCTCTTGCTCATAGACAATGGCACGATTTGGAGGTATAGCCTTTTTGGAATAAGTGTGGTCTTGTTGGAGGAAGTGTGTCTCTGAAAAGGACTTTGAGCTTTCAGATGGTCCAGTCAGGCTTAATGTTATCCTCTCTTCCTGTTTCCTTTGAATTCAGACGAAGAGCTCTCAGCTACTTCTCAAGAACCATGTCCGACCTCAGGCAGCCATGCTTCTCACCATGATCACAATGGACTAGACCTCTGATCTATAAGCCAGACTGCAATTAAATGTCTTCCTTTATAAGATTTGCTGTGTTTATGGTGTAACTTCACAGAAATAGAAAACCTAAGATAACACCTCTTCTTCTGCTCCCCCTGATTCAATACATTCAGTCTCCCCTACAGTTATGTATTTGAACTTCTGTTGCAGTGTCTCTTTCCTCTTGGATCTCATCCCCAAGGGATCACAATATCTTTCCTCTAGCCCTCCTTTCCTCGACTCTCCCCAATTTCTCAGGCTCCAACACCAGCAAGCATTCACTGGGAAGACATCAGCTGAGCTGACAAAAATTCCTAGCAGGCAGCACACAGCCACCACACTCTCCTAACATCCAGGGAGCAAGCACGAGCCAAAGAACAAAACACTTAGCTAATAGAGAGAAGACAAGATATCATTACCCAGACCCACAATCATCCCAATCCCAGAAGCCTAGACATTAGTGTAAAAACATAATCAATAACAGTTAGGATACTATATCTCCATTGGAGTCTGGCAAGCCTACCATGGAAAGCACTAAATATTCCAACACAGCTGAAGCACAATAAAAAGATCATAAAATATCCAGTATCAAGATGATAGAGGTCCTTAAAGGGAAAATGGATAAAGCCCTTGAAGAAATCCAGGAAACCATAAACAGTGTGAAGAAATAAATAAATCTCATATGGAAAATAATAAAAACACAAGCAATTCATATATGAAAATGAATAGAAACTATTCAAGACTTGAATATGAAAGTAGCATCAATGGAGAAGACCCAAAATGAGAGAATTCTGAAAATTAAAAATTTGGGAATTCGAACAGGAACTTCAATAGACAAGCCTCACTAACGCAATACAGGAAATGGAAGAAAGAATCTCAGGTGTTGGAGACACAATAGAAGAACTGGATACATTGGTTAAAGAAAATGTTAAATTTAAAGTTTCTTGACATAAAACACTTAGAAAATATGTGATACTATGAAAAGAATAAATCTAATGGCAATGAAAATAGATATAGGAGATGGAACCCAGGTCAAAGGCAAGGAAAATATTTTCAACAATTTCATAGAAGAAAATTTTCCTGTCCTAAAAAAGGGGATGCTTATAAAGGTGTGAGAACACTACAGAACATCTAATGGATTGGACTGGAAAAGAAAGTTCCACTGTCACATAATCAAAATACGATCTGTACAAAACAAAGAAATAGTATTGAAAGCTTCAGATGAAGAATACCAAGTAACATATGGAGGAAGACCTATAAGAATTACACCTGACTTCCCAACGGAGGCTCTAAAATCTGGAAGGGCCTGGCCAGATATCTTGCAGACTCCAAGAGACCATAGATGACAGCCCAGATGAGTACACCCAGCAAAACTTTCAATCACCACGGATGGAGAAAATAAAGTATTCTGTGATAAAGATAAATTTAACAAACTATGGCACCAGCCAAGGACAATATGTGCAATAAACTTCAAACCCCTAACCAGATCTACCCAATGGACAGGACATTCTTCACAGTTGAGTGGAGTGTGGGGTCTGACTTTCACACGAACTCTGGTGCCCCATATTTGACCATGTCCCCTGGATGGGGAGGCCTGATGGCACTCAAAGGAAGGACAGCAGGTTATCAAGAAGAGACTTGATACCCTATGAGCATATACAGGGGGAGGTAATCCCCCTCAGGAACAGTCATAGGGGAGGGGAATAAGGGGAAAATGGGAGGGAGAGGAATGGGAGGATACAAGGGATGGGATAACCATTGAGATGTAATATGAATAAATTAATAAAATATATTTAAAAAGATAAATTTAAACTATATTTAATCAATAAAACCAGTCCTATAGACAGTGCTAGAAGGAAAACTCCAACACAAGAAGGTTAACTAAATCCTTGAAACAGAAAAAAATAATCTCAGATCAGGAAAATCAAAAGAAAGAAAGGAAAAACATGGCCCCCACACCCACCACCACCATCATAAACACCAGGAAGAGTAACTAAAACATAGGAATCAACATTCACTGATCATTGATATCTTTCAGTATCGTTGGTCTCATTTTCTCATTAAAACAACATAGACTCACAGAATAGATATAAAATCAGGACTTATTTTGTGCTGCATCCAAGAAACACACCTCAACATCAAAGATGGATGGATATTGCCTCAGGGTAAAACATTGGAAAAAGACATTCCAAGCAAATGAACCTAAGAAAAAAGCTGGTATACATGGGGAACCATACTAAATTCAGCGATGTTAGAAATCCCATCCTTAGGGCTGCACACTGTGACCTTGGAGTTGTTGACTCTTGCTGAAGGAAGTCTTGTGTTCTAGGCAATCTTTGGATTGTCTACCCAGAGAAATAGGGAAGTTCTTACAGGGAACTACCCAGAGAAATAGGGAAGTCCTTACAGGGAACTACCCAGAGAAATAGGGAAGTTCTTACAGGGAACTACCCAGAGGATTAAGGAAGTTCTTACAGCGAGCTACTCAGAGGATTGTATTCTTGCCTGGGGGATAGGAAGATGTAAGATTACAATAGATCTTGTGTTGACCTTTTCATATAAAGTCTACTTGCCTGCTTTGACGAGTACAAAGTGTCCATCCTCATCCCTTTTGATTAATTTTGGTTGAAAGTCTGTTTTATCAGATATTAGAATGGCTACCCCAGCTTGTTTCTTGTGACCATTTGCTTGGGATATTTTTCCCCCAACCTTTTACTCTGAGGCGATGTCTGTCCTTGTGGTTGAGATGTGTTTCTTGAATGTGGAAGAATGTGGGTCATGTTTATGCATCCACTCTGTTAGTCTGTCTTTTTATTGGAGAATTGAGACCATTGACATTGAGAGATATCAATGACCAGTGACTGGTAAATCACTTCATTTTTGGTATTTGTAACAGTTGAGATTTTGTGAGGTTGTGATTTTGCAATGGTATAGTTACCTATTTCCTATGTAGTTTTGGTTGTAGTTTGACCAGTTGGGGTGGAGTTTTCCTTCTAGTAACTTCTGTAAAGCCGGATTTGTGGCTGGATACTGTTTGAATTTGTTTTGTCATGGAATATCTTGTCTTCTCTGTCAATGGTTATTGATAATTTCACTGGATATAGTATTCTTGCCTGGTATCTGTGCAGAACCTCTGTCCAGACCCTTCTGGCTTTCATGGTGTCTGCTGAGAAGTCAGGAGTAATTCTGATAGGTTTGCTTTCATATGTTACTCATCCTTTTTCTCTTGCCGCTTTTAATATTTTTTCCTTGTTCTGTATATTTTGTGCTGTTATTATTATGTGGCGGGAAGATTTTCTTCTCAGGTCTATTCTATTTGGTGTTCTGTAGGCCTCTTGTGTGCTCATATGCATCTCCTTCTTCAAATTGGGGAAATTTTCTTCTATTATTCTATTAAAGATGTTTTCTGGGCTGTGGAGTCGGTTCTTTTCTTTCTTCAATTCCTATTATTCTCAAGTTTCATCTTTTCATGGTGTCTTTGATTTCTTGAATGTTCTGTGTCAGGAACTTTTCAGATTTAGCATTTCCCTTGATAGTTGTTTCCAGTTCTGCGATTGTATCTTCAAGTTCCGATATTTGTTCTTCCATTTCTTGCAATCTGTTAGATAAGGCCACCTCTGAGATGCTTGCTTTCTTCTCTGATGCCTCTTGATCACGTTTTTCTTCTGTGTGTTCCTGTATCATAGCTTCCATTTTTATCTTCATGTCTTGGACTATTTTAATGATTTCCTTCATCTGGTTATTTATATTTTTCTGAAAATTTTCAAGTGCCTCTTTATATGATTCTTTTAACTCTTCAGTCCTCTTGTTTGCCTCCTCCTGCATTTGTTTACAGATTTTATTTGTTTCTTCCATTATCATCTTCTTTACTAAGGAATTGAGGTCATTTTCTTGACTATCCATTGCTGTTAGGCTCTCCAGGTTGTTTTCATTGGGAATGCTGGGATCTGGAGATGCCAAACTGTTTTGGTTTTTGTTAGCATTCTTTCGCTGTCCTCTTGTCATTTTGATGGCTCTGATGTTGGAAGGTATTTTGTAGTGACCTTCACCAGTTGAGAGTGAATAATTGATGACTGATTATAAGTTGGGTGCTCGGGCTGGAGAGATGGCTCAGAGGTTAAGGGCACTGACTGTTGCTCCAAATGATCCTGAGTTCAATTCCCAGCAACCACAAGGTGGCTCACAACCATCTATAATGAGATCTGATACCCTCTTCTGGCCTGCAGGTGTACATGCAGGCAGAGTGCTGTATACATAATAAATAAATTAATAAATCTTAAAAAAAATTAAAAAAAAAATAAGTTGGGTGCTCTTGCCTGTGGGGATCAGGGAGTATTTCTGTGGAACAGGCAGGTGATCTGGTTTCACTCCTGATGATTTTCCTCTGCACCGTGGGCTCCAGGCTGAGTCAGCCAAAGTTGATTTCTGTTTGGACTTTACTGCTGTAATTCAGATCAGCAGTTTTGGGGCCTAGAATAAGGTCAGCACACAAATGTTCTGGTTGTGTAGGTTGATCCCAGCTGCCTGTCCTTCCTGTGGCTTTGTAGTCAAGACCCCAGGTAGATCAGATCTTCTGGGGTGTAGCTGTCTTTAAGCTCTGTCTCTATACCCTGTAGAAGTGTCCAGCCTCTCCCAGAACTATATGCCTGGAGGGACCAAGATCACTCTAGGTCATCAATTAGACACTGCAAGCAAGACCCATGTTTCATCTCCCGATACCGTGAGAGATCCTGCCTTGCTTGGGCCAGGTGCCCCAGCTAGGATCTCTTGTTCTGGGAGTTCAGGGCCAGTGCCTTGTGGCTGGGCAGCTGGGAACAATAGAGTTGTAGAGCTCTGGCAGTTGCCCGCAGAACCAGCTCTTCCCATAGGGCTATGATGCTCTGCTAATGCTCTAGGTCAACAATTAGACACTGCAAACATGACCCACCCACGTCTTGTCTCTCAATAATGTGAGAGTTTCTGCCTTGCTCAGGCCAGGTGCCCCAGCTAGGCTCTCTCATTCGGGGAGTGCAGGGCCAGTGCCTTGTGGCTGGGTGGCTGGGAACAGTAGGGTTGTGGAGCTCTGGCAGTCGCCCGCGGAACCAGCTCTTCCCACAGGGCTATGATGCTCCACTATCACTCTAGGTCAGCAATTAGACACTGTAAGCAAGACCCACATCTCCCGATAGGCCTGTGGAAGCAGTCCAAGCTGATTTCTCACTGCAGCTGTTTGCAGGCTCAGTCCACTGTGATGGGTGTTAGGTTGGGCCCTGGATGGCCAGTGAGCTCCAGTCCCACTTTAGCTGTCTCTGTTGGGTCCCGCCGCCTGTGTTTCTACTCGGCCTGGGTGGGTGACCTCCGTAGTTTGGGGTGGTGTGGAAGGAGGAATTCTAGGGCAGGTTCACCCTCTTCACTGAGACTCCTTTGGCTGGGGGCTCCAGAAAATCTCCCCAAACAGCGAGTCGGTGCTGCAGTTTGCATGTGGATTCCGTTCCAGAGTTTGGGGAGTACGTTTAGCACCTCCGGGATGTTGCTTGTCCCAGGGGAGTAGGCCCCCTGTTGGTCTGCGGCCTTTGGGGCTCCACTCACCTACAGTTCTCAAGATCCAGCAATCACAAAACTCAATTCTAAATGGACCCCAAAATTCCACGTAAAACTAGGTACACTGAACCTTATGGAAAGGGGGGTAATACCCTTGAACTCATTGGACAAAGAAGACTTTCTACACAGACTGGGTTTCTTTGTGTAGCCGTGGCTATCCTGGACTCACTCTGTAGACCAAGCTGGCCTCAAACTCACAGTGATCCACTTTCCTTTGCCTCACAAATGCTGGGTTTAAAGGTGTGTGCCACCACACCTGGCTTTTATTTTATTTTATTTTTTAATTTTGACATAGCTTCAAACTAACTTTCTCAAAGAGTTGCAATTTGGCTACATTAGACATAAGTTACTTTCACTACAGGAGAAGTACCCATGTTGATTTTCTTTTAGTATTGAGCGCTACAATTAACACAGGGACTGCCATTTATAGGCCTGTTGCTTCTTCTTTTCCATGTTGCTAGTCCCTTCGGTCTGGATTCTCATCATATGTTATTCCTTACATTTCCACTTTGTTGTCTTGACTCATTGTATCTAACATTTCTATATCATACATGACAAATTACTTTTCTGCATAGTGAACCTGAATGGTCTATCATGTATCTATCAATCAATCTATTTATCATCTGTCTACCTATCATTGTATCTATTCACCACCATGTTCTTTTTAGTCATGCTCTTTTTATGTAGCTCTTGGTGTCCTAGATGGTAGAGAGATAGCTGCATCTTCCAAGATTTTCACAGAGTTGGGCAAGGGCTCAATCACTAACCCTCATCAATTTCTACTTGTTTATTTTGCAAGAATTTCATATTTTGGTTAAATTTAATCTGTTGGGTGACTCAAAATCTTAAAGGACTTTGGGCCGTAACCTAAGGTCTTCCATTATACAAGCTGTCATAACAAGTAAGGGGCCTGATAAAGCTTCTATATGAACGCAGGTGGAATTGACTAAACTCTTCAGAAACAAAGTATCCCTGCTGTGGATGGAAGAGGATTGTACTGTCACAAATATGTACCAGCAGCTGTCTCCTGAATGCCCATGCAATGTGGAGGCATTCTGTGAACACACAAGCCACCATCAGTCCTACTCATTGAGCCCTATGTACTTATGCTGGGGCACTTTACACTTGTACAATGTGTTTGTGGGCAACTGTGGGCCCTTATATCTCTTAGTGGCCTGGGGCACCAAAGTGAGACACTATATGGCCCAAGTTAAAGGACCTGGATGGTGGTGCTATTATCCATGAAATGAGTCACAGCCAGGAATGTCTTAGGGTAAGTAGGCCCTTCCCCACAGAGATATGTGGATGAAACTGGGTGTGTGTGGGGGCACACCTTAATGGTGGCACAAAGGAGGCAGATGCAGTCAGATCTGTGTGAGGCAGAGGTCAGCCTCGGCTGTATAGGACAACACGAGCTATGCAGAGACCTTGTATCAATTAATAAAAAGAAAGAGGTGGAAAAATACATAAAGAAGGGTGACAGCAATATAAAGGTAGAGCAGGGTGTCTAGGGTGCAGAACAAGTGAAGGCTCATTTCTTGACATGGTAAACAACCAGTGGAGGTAATATTGCTCTTGGCTACAGCCCTAAGAGGCAAAGAGACCAAATAATTTTGTGCCAAACCCATGCTAGTGTCTTAGGTCTGAAGCAAACCTTCACTGACTATATGTGTCCAACAGGGAGCTATACTCAAAGGATGCATGTTGTCCTAACTGGGAATGAACACTGAGCAAAGGCCCAGCATGGGCAGGTTGGCTGAGTGTCAATTAGATAAAAGGTATACCCAGCTGGGAGTTTTCTGAAAGGAGAAGATATTAAAGGTCAGGTCGGGTGAGTTCAGCTTCAACCACCAGAATGCATCTTAGCAAGATTGGAGAGCCTGCTGTTTTCCCCGATGAGTTAGCCACAGGGGGTCCTGTGTAGATGAGATGGTGAGGGTGGGTTGGCTGCACTATTTTGCCCTTCTACCCCAATGAATAAATTTTACTATATTTCAACATTTATCCTTGCTATTCTGTCTAGGTAAGATTTTATGTCAAAGTAGGTTTATTAATTAATATTTATTTATTTTCCACACAGATTTACTCTGTGTAGCTTCCACTGTCCTGTACTAGCGTTGTAGACCAGATTGACCTTAATTCATAGTGATATGCCAGTCTCTTACTCTCTGAGTGTTGGGAATAAAGTCATGTTACACTATGACTGGTTTCTCAAAGCGGTTTTGATTTGCCTCCATCTGATGGTTAAGGATATTGAAGGTTTGTTTGCTTTTTTTTTTTTTTGAGGCTTCTTTTCTTTATATAGTCAAGTCTGTGGTGAAGAATTCTGTGTAGACCAGGCTTGGGAGCACTTCACACACATCCTCCTAACTTTGCCTCCTGGGTGTTGGATTGAATGCATGTGCCATCACACCCAGCTTATTGAACATTTTATTCATTCTTATCATTATTAGTATTCCTATTATTTTTTTCAACATGGCTTCTCAGTGTATCTCTGGCTGTCCTTGAACTCTGTAGGCCAGGCCAGACTGGAATTCACAAATATCTTTGTGGCCTTGGCCTTCTGTGTGCTTGGATTAAAGGTGTGTGTCACCACACCCTACCATGGCTGCTCTTCTTTTTAGTTTATTTACAATTGTTTGCTTTGTCTTCTAAATATTAACCCACTGTCAGATCTTGTGCGATAGGGCATTTCTGGCTTCAGGGATTATAGGTTTTTAAACACTGGATATATCAATACCAATCATATTTTCATGCATTCCCCACCCCATAGTCAGGAATAATGTTGGACTCCATTTTTCTGTGTGTATGTGTGTATGATGCATTCATTTATACACATATATTGCTGAAAATGAAAGAACCTGGTGTTAGGTGGCCACAGATATGGAGAAGACCTGGAGAGAGAAAAGAACATGTCATGCCTGTTTATAAATATATATATATGCATATTTGTCTTTTTTGGTGGTTTTATGAAACAGTTTCTCTGTGTAATAACCTTGGATGTTTTCAACCAGGCTGCCACCAAACTCACAGTGATCCAACAGTGTGTCTGTCTCCTGATTGCTGTGATCAATGTAATGCAGCACTGCACACTAACTTCATATCTGTCATTTTGACAAATATGCATTTTTCTCTGTAGCTACTGCAGCCTGGGAATGAATTGTGGAGACCAAGTTGCATGGTACTCACTTATATCCTCTTGCCTCCACCTCCAGAATATTAGGATTAAAGGTAGACCCTATATTAGGTGATTAAAATACTTTGAGCAAACTTTCCCTCTAAAATGCCAGTTATTACTTTTCTGTGTCTCCAAGGTTGCTTTACCAGTTGAAGGCCTTTGGAGAAAAGAGATGCCTGCAACATGCCCACTTCCATCACATGTGGCTCCCCAATCATCACATGACATCACATATAGTCTTTAAATAAGTTAAGTACTTCTACTGGATGTGTCAGTGAGGGTTAGTGTGATGCATATGAGCAAAGAAGAGGCCTGAAATTCCAACTCCACATATACTAGGCATTTGTCTCTTGCCATGCCTCACTCATAAAATGGAAGATTTTTTCTTCTCTTCTGAGGCGAGTTCATAGTAAAAACAGAAGTGTCCGATTTTGGGCTGACTGTGGTAGTAGACAAGTTTGATCCCAGCACAGGAAGAGGTATAAAGATCTCTGAGATTGATACCAGCCAGGTTTACAGGCTGTGGTCAATTTCAGACAATGGCTACATAGAGAAATGCTGTTTTGACCTCCCCCCCTCAAAAAAGTGGTGTCCCATTAACACACATTTCTCTTTTTTGTTTTTGTTTGTTTGTTTGCTTGCTTCTAGACGGGCTTTTTTGTGTCACCTTAGCCTCTCCTGGTCTTGCTTTGTGGGCTGGGCCAGCCTTGCATCCATTTGCATTTGCCTTCCTTAGCACTCAATTTGAAGGCAAGATCAACTATGCCCTGCTTTTAGAAACATTTCTTGTCTCCTGCCTGTTTTCTCAAGGGAAAATTTTGCTCACATATCCCTGGCTGATCTAAAGCCACTCTGTGGCCTGGCTATCCCTGAAAGTGCAATACTGTTGCTACAGTTTTGTACAGAGGTGCTATTCTGAGGCAGTGGCCCAGGTGTTGCTCTTAAATAGCTTTTCAGAACATTATGAATCTATGATTATTTCGATATTTAAAAACCTAGAGCACAATGGAGACGTGTTTTCTTTGTTGTTTGATATTTTCCCTTGAGGTATGTTTTCCTGTAGCCCAGGCATCCTTTGACCTGTTGTGTAGTCAAAGCTGCCCTTCACCTGATCTTCCTGTCTCCAACTCTGAGGATATAAGCACCTGCTGTACTGGTATGCTGTGTAGATGCAATAAATGTTCCTAAGTTCTGCAATGTTACAAAGATGAGGCAGTTAAGTATAAATACATACAACTGGGCCATCATGGGCACCATTTAGCCTGCAGTGCTTACAGGTCATATATGTTTGAATTTTGCACTTTCAATGAGATCCTATGAGAGGAATAGAAGTAGGTCAATTATAGCAAAAGCTATCTATTTATGAGGGCAAGGCCATGTATTCCCAGCATAGAAGAGACTCGGCAAGATCTCTGCAAATATCTTTCAGGGAAGCCAAGAAATGCAGGAACAATAAAGAAGTAGGAGTGGATCTCAGTGCATACACTGGGCTCCATCCTCAGTACCACATCTACTGTGTTGGGGGATATCATGGTAATTCCAGATGCTCAAGTTATCACAAACTACACGGCGAATTCATGGCCAGATAAGAAACACAAGACCCTATGTAAGCCTGGATTGGTAGCACGTGGCTTTAATCCATCCAAGCATTTTGGGAGACAGGGACAGGCAGACACCTGTGACTTCCAGGCCATCCTGGTCTGTGTAGCAGGTCTATGTGAACAGAACCCAAGCCACCATCAGGCCAAGACTTGAGAACTCTGCGCAGAAGTTTTGGGGAATCTGGGTGATGACCACAAATACTTCAGTGAGTTTTGGGACAAGCTGGAAAGTCAGGATGGCCCATGAAGAGGCAGGGTTGTAGGAAAGGGAGCAAAGAGGGAGGCTGAACTGGCACTTGGACTTTATGAAGAATGTTCATGGGTGAAGGAAGAGATTGCTCTAAAGTTAAGACGGAGGAATCAGTAAGATAAACAGAAGGGGAGAATCCCTGGAATAAGGCTAAATAGAAATGTCTTTCTTCAGAAAGTGACTGTGAGGTACACCCCAATATCTTGTGGGCTTGATCTCCAAGAGGACAAGGACAATTTTCCTTTTGTTTTTCTACTCACACAGTCATGTCTCTCTCTGTAATTGCTCTGGAAACAATGAATCAATCCTACTGAGACTCTAGGTAAGAGAAATATAGGAGATGGGGAAATAGAAGGACCGAGAGGGTCCTCAAAACCTACAAGAAGAACATCATGATGGGTGTCAGGGCCTGGGGGGTGGGTTCTGCTCAAACTACTGCACTAACCAAGGACAATACAATTGTGTATCTTTTTACTTCTCTTGAGTGTTGAGATTATAGGGGTAAGCTAACACACCAGTCTTCACTATTACCTTTTCTCACCAGTTAATGACTGGTACCAATCTCCTATTGTCTTATTTATTCTTTGTCTTTAAATAAATAACGTGATTGTTGTAAAACTTCAAGTGTCTCTCTTTGTACTTTACAAAATGCCACAACATGAAGAAAATTAAAATCTTGTGTACTTGAGATGGCTCAGAGTTAAAGAGCATGTACCGAGCAGCCAGTTCAGTTACAATCATCCATGTAATGTGTCTCCCAAGGTTCAGGATCTCCATTGCAATGATCTAACACACTTTGTTCCACTTAATGTGCACATACACTCACATGGGCAAATACATTTTTCAAACACTCAATTAAAAAGATAGAAGGCTGATCCCGTGAAAAATGAAACTGTGGGTGGGGCCTACTCTGTGACAAACTGGAGCCCTACTTCACTGTAGGCTCATGGGACAATATGAGAGTGCTCTGCCTAATACTCCTAGGAACAGGAGACATACTATCTGAATTGGACATCCTCTAACTAGACAAGAGTCCTAGAAGAGAAAAGGAAACACCAAAACTTCAACAGAAATTTGCCCCTTGTATAAGATGAGTTGAGGTAAAGATAGAGCAAGTAAGCTGGGTGTGGTGGTGCATGCCTTTAATGTCAACACTTGAGAGGTAGCAGCAGGCAGATCACTGTGACCTTGAGGCTAGCCTGATCTACAAAGCAAGTCCAGGACAAGCAAGGCTACACAGAGAAATCCTGTTTCAAAAACAAACAAACAAACAAACAAACAAAAAAGATAGAGCAGAGATTCAGGGAGTGTCTCAGTGATGCCTTGCCCAACCCATGACCCATCCAATTTTAGCAAGTCAAGCACTGATACTCTTAATGATACTGTCTTATGCTTGCAGAAATGAGCCAACAGAGTTTTCCTCCGAGGGACTCTACCTATCAGTGGTTCAAAGCAGATGCTGAGACTAATAGCCAAACATTGGGCAGTATATAGAGAGTCTTATGAAAAACATGGGAGAAGAAGAAGAAGAAAGAGATCTGCCAGTAGCTTCATGGGAAGACAAATGGGACAGACTAGCCTGGGCCCAGGGGCCTTGTTGAGACTTAAGCACCAACCATGAACTTGACTTATGCACTCTAAATAGATGTTGTCAGTGGGCATTCCAGGCTTCATGTGGGTCCTCTACTAAGGAGAGCAAGGGATGGCTCTGATATGGGCTGAGCTTTTTGATGAATCCCCCCTTGCAGGACTGCCTAGACAGGCCAATCCTGTCTAGCAGATCCCTGATAGAACTTAATGAACTGGGGTGAATGGTAAGTGGGGATCTCATTTCTGAGGAAAAGGGGAGGAGACAATGGAATGGGGAGGGAGAATGGCACTCTGGGAATAAAGGAGAGATGGGGCTATGACAAGGGAAAAAGTGAATAGAAATAATAAAAAATATAGAAGGCCAAGCAGACACACTAGCCTTTGTAAATGCTGTATCAAGCTGTGTGTTTGCCTACATATTTAATATGAAGCTTAAAGAAACAAAGGGAGGTGGAGCTCTGTTAGTTGCTACACAGCTTGCTGTATAAATTGAGAGTCAAGACAGTCATGGAAAGGTAGACAGACCATGTTTTAATTGAAAAAAATGAAGAATAGAAAAATAAGGAAGGAAGGAGTGCCTAATAATGGGAAGGAATAAGTAGGTCACATGGGCTTCAGGGTATGGAGAGGTCATGGTTCTGAGATGGTAACCAAACAGATAGCAGCATTTTATTTTGATCTGGAGTGAAAAAGAGTAGTTTTAAATATTTTGTCATTTTTTTTCAGCTCAGTGCCAACTGGTACTGTATATATTGGCTTTATAAAAAAGATGTACTCTATTGGGCCAGGCCTCCATATTCATTTGCCTGCAGACTGAATGAGGTTTCAGAGTGCCTGCATCTTCTGGATGTGAAGAGACAAACTTGGGGAGCCCATGAGGGTTCTGGATGGAGAAAAAATTCCAGGCCATGTTTTTAGAGTACTTTTGTAAACACCAGGATGAATATTGGAATGATGTGAGAATCTGATGATAGACAGTTTTCACTGGCCATGAAGCCTCTTATGTAGACGGTGTGGGAAGAGTGGGAGTACACTCTCCTTGTGTGTACCAAGGTCCCTTCATTTCTGTAACAGAGAGATGGATCCAGGTGAAGGATAGAAGACTTGAGAATTATAAACCTTCCTTTAGATTCTCCCCCACCCCCAGCCTTCCTGGACTGACAGTCTTGTGTAAACAGAGTAGTTGTTTTTATGTTCATCTACTATGGAGAAAACTTAGAAGCCCAGTAGACAGAATGGCAGAAGCAGAGAATGGATGAAGGTTTTGAACCATCCCTGCTGCATAAGAAATCTTAAGCAAATGATGGGAAGACTTGATGGGTAAAGCATACGCAATGTGGAAGTAGGTGGTCCATTTCCCTGTTCCTATGTACAGGAAGGAATTCTAATAGGGTCACATCCTAGTATGCTTTAATTTCCACCAGTGCCTGTAGTTCACCAAATAGATGCATCCTACCCACAAACCTTAGATCCATATATACCCCCATGGCCCCATGGCATGTACTAATTCAACCAAGTCTTGGAATGTATCTATGTCCCCACAGTGCTCATATATCCACGTGCTTGGAAGCTACAAAATGGAAGAAGGTCCTTAGGTGACCTCACGTTCTCAAGGGAACTCTTCCTGTTGTGGTTCCCATGATGCTCTCACCATTCACTCAGACTCTTGGTTTTTTGTTTGTTTGTTTGTTTGTTTGTTTGTCTGTTTGTTTTGTTTTTTGAGACAGGGTTTCTCTCTGTAATCTTGCCTGTCCTGGAATCACTTTGTAGACCAGGCTGGCCTTGACCTCACAGCGATTCATCTGCCTTTGCCTCACATGTGCTGGGATTAAAGGCGTGCACCACCACAATCCGCACTCACTCAGTCTCTTTAGGGCCACAGATTCCTCAAGTGCCCTTGGAATCCAGCAGAGGAAACACTTTCTGTATGACGCACAACAAAATCTGGTGATGCAAGAATATTTTGATTACTGCATATATCCAACCAGGGGGACTATGTGGCCCTAATGCAAAGGGATTGTGTGGCAAACTGTCAGATTCAAGGTTAATTCTATCTTGTATCTCTCTCCTCCAGGTGAAACAGCCACTCTCCTATCAGTCTCCTGCAAATTTAGCAGAAACTCTTATTTCCAGGGCCACTACACTGCTTTTGGCAGAGTACAACAGAGCTGTACACCTGTGCCTGGTTTTGCCCTCCTTCTCAGTGTAGGTACGACATGGATGCATGTAATAGCTGAACAGAGATAGTAGATCTCCCTATGTATCTCTGAACGTTTTGCTGAATTTTCCTTAGTTTCTGGTATGCTACATCACACCTGCCCTGACTTTATCCCTATATCTTGGAATCAGGATTCATATTTCTCTGTGTCTCTGTCTCTGTCTCTCTGCATCTCTCTCATCGAAGTGGGGAAGTGAGGGTTGTGTAGGAGTGTTGGGTAGAGAAAGCCTTTTACTCTCTTCTTGAACATGTGTTTTCTTTCCATTATGCCTCCAGATCTGCTACAAGAACAAGCATGAAAAATACAGTTTAGATAATACACATAATCCTTTTTAAGTAATTAATTTATTTGTTCACTTTATATCCCAATCACAGCCCCCTCCCTCCTCTCCTTTCTGCCCTACCCCCATTACTCCTCCACCATCCTCGCTCCCCGATTCCTCAGAAAAGAGGAGCGCCCCTCCCCATCCACGCCATATCATCAAGTGGAATGAGGGCTGAGCAGGTTCTGTTCCCCTGCGCCCTGTCAAGTTAGCCCAGCCAGCTCGGAGTGATCAAAAAATCAGAAACAGATTCCGTCTCAGAGTCAGCCTCCACACTCCTTAATGGGGAGGGACACTCATGAAGACTGAGTTGCCTATCAGCTATATCTGTGTAGGGGGCCTATGTCCAGTCTATGAATAGTCTTATTTGCTGTTTCAGACTCTGCAATCTTCTAGTCCATTGGCTCTACTGGTCTTCTTGTAGAGCTCCTGTCACCTTTTTCTTTCCTTCCTGCCACTTTGCCACAAGACTCCCTCTGTTCTTCCCAATGTTTACAATGAGCCTCAGAACCTGTTTTATTCTACTGCTGTGTGGAGTTTCTCAGAGGACATCTATGCTAGGATGTCTGTAAGCATAGCAGATTATCCTTAGTCATGTCAGGGGTGTCTCTCCCATGGGGTTGGTCTAGTTGGGCCAGGTATTCATTGGACATTCCTTCAATCGCTGCTCTATCTTTATCCCAGTATATCTTGTAAACTGTAAATTTTAGTCTTCATTTTGGTGGGTGGGTTGGTTTTCCCCTCCCTCCTCCAAGAGTCCTGTCTAGTTAAAGAGTGTCCCCTGAATGATTAAGAATCCATGAGCCCTGATACTAGGATTCATAACTAGAGTTGCCCCATATGCACCCAGAAGTCCACCCTGTATTAGGTCTGCTGATTGTTTGAAAAGAGTGCCTGGCATGTTGTGGAAGTGCATGCCTTTCATCCCAGCACTCGGGAGGCAGAGGCAGGTAGATGGCTGTGAGCTCAAGGCCAGGCTGATCTATAAAGCAGGTCCAGGACAGCAAAGACTACACAGAAACTGTGTTTTTTGTCTCAAAAAACCAAAATGTAAAAATAAAAGTAAAAAATAATAGGGACTGCCTGATATGCTCAGTTTCTCTGGAGCTGGTGCTGTGTTTGGCCACACCTGTGGCGATTTAATTGTCACTACCTCTGCTGCCTAAGCTTATGAATATCCAAGCACATCAATGGAGAACTCCATAAGCAAATTGATCTGAAGGCTGGAAGTTTCTCCCCATTAAGAGAAGGCCTGGGGCCAGGTGCTGGTCGTGCACACCTTTAATCCCAGCCCTAGGGAGGCAGAGGCAGGTGGATCACAGTGATTTCAAGGCCAACCTGGCAGGACAGACAAGGCTACACAGAAACCCTGGCTCAAAAACAAAAACAAAAAGAAATGATGAGGTCTGTGATAGTGCTAGAGTTATACCTCCAAAAGAAATTCTGGATGGCCAAGCCCCAGCTGCATCTACCATCACTGGTCAATCCACAACTGTGGAAGCCAAGACTGAGGAAGCAGTGGTTGAAGGTCCAACCTCAGCCCAACTTCAGCTCCCACCTGAGCTGCAGCATTACACCCACTGTGTGCTCAAAGCAAAGTTCCATCTTAAGCTCTGCCTAAGAATTCTTCAAGACTTGGTCACTCTTGTTCACCTGGCAATACATCTTTGCCCCACGTGTCCTCACTCACTCATGGTCTAATAACAAGGTTCCTAACCAGGAAATCAGTGTAGTAAGTAAGAGGTTGCTTAGCATACAACAGCAGGACATTTCTACAGAAGCAATCTTGGTTGAATCGATGCTCTTGTTTACTATCAAGGTGTTGGTTTGTAGAGTTCAGCAACTCTCTAAAGCAGAAGACTTTGTTCATTGCTAAGTTTATTGTGCCCTGCCAGATGTTTTATTTCATTTTTTTTTAACATGAGGGACTATCTTGAACCACCTAGTATGCCTCCCCTCTTCTCTCAATGTATATGTGTTACAGGAACATGCTACTAGGACACCCAGATACATTTGCCTTTTTGACATCGGTTCTAATGCTGTTTAGCCAGGCTAACTTTGCATGTTCTGTGAACTGTTTGCTTTTGTTTCCTGACTGCAGGAATTCTAGCTAGTGACTGACAGTTTGGACAGCAATTAGAGTTACATTTGGTTTTTTTATTTACAAATTTTATTTTATTTTTATTTCATAAGATAAGATCTCTACATACAGGTCTGGCTATCTTGGAACTGACTATACAGATCAGTATGGCTTCCACAAACAGAGAATTTCCTACCTCTGCTTCCCATGTGTTTGTATTACATACCTGCATTATTTTATTGATACTTGCAAAGGCCTGAATACATGCTTGAACCTGTTTGTTGCCTGAGAGGGCAGGTGAGTGTAAGATTCCATAGGAATACAGTTACAGGCAGTTGTAAGCCAAATTGTAGGTTCAAAAAAATTTAACTCTGTTCATACTGCTTGAGGAAAAACATAGATGAAATGGTATTACACCATGGTGGGAATCCTAGACACTCCTCCATGGTGCACAGCATCCTTAGAAATAAAATATTCAGCTGGGCAGTGGTGGCTTACACCTTTATTCCCAGCACTCGAGAGGCAGAGGCAGGCAGATTTCTTTGACTTTGAGGCAAGCCTGGTGTACAGAGTGAGCTGCAGGGCAGCCAAGGCTACACAGAGAAACCCTGTCTCAAAAACCAAAATGAAACAAAAATCAAAAACAAAGAAAGAAGATGTTACATTGTTCAGCTGATATTCGGCGGGACTGTACATCAAGTCAAATGGGGACTCATTGCTACCTTCACTGCATTCATTTCAGGGTCTCCTATGACCTCTTCCTCTTGCCTTTGGAGATACTGCGTATCCCTAGAGCTCTTCTCTGCAGGCAGAATACTCATCCACACAATATAAAAGCAATGCATCGATTACATGAATGCTATCCAACATTCAACCAGTGAAATAAGTATTTCCAAGCTCAGCTACCGTAAAATAGTTTTATGTGTCCCCAAGTGCTGATGGCTCATCAAAGTTGTGCGCCTGTCAGAGGACAGCCTGCAGTAGTTGTTCCCTCCTTCTACCAGTGTGTGCCAGTGATGGAAGATGTATCGCTAGGCTGAATGTCTCTATTGTATTGCCCAAACTCTGTTTCTATTTATTTAATTATGTATTATTTTCTGTTTCTATTTTTCTGAAGCAGCATCTTACCACCTTTCCCAGAGAATCCAGACGTGAAACTCGGCTTTCTGAGAGCCAAGTAGCTGGCACCACAGTGAAGCATCCCTTTTGTTTTTCTTTTATTATTGAGTGCTACTTCTACTCCGTGTCTCTACTCCTTCCTGGCTAGATTCTAGTCATAGGTAAGTCCATGGATTTCAACTTAGTTCTGTCTTTACTCATGTTGCCTTTGATATTTCTACATCATTTCATCTCATATACATGACAAATTATTTTTCTGCGTAGTGAATTTGATCTATCTAAACATATGAATATATATATATCCATCTGTCTTTTGCATCTTGGTCTGTTTGTGTAGCTTTTAGTGTCCTGGATGTCAGGACAATAACATCTGCCTCTCCGAGATTTTCACAACCCTGGACAAGAGATTTGACACTAAACCTCACCTAGCTCTATTTGTTTCTTTTGCATGAATTTGATATTATAGTTAGTTACAATCCTAGTAGATACCTAAGAACCAGACAGGTCATGGCACAATAAACTTAGGTCTTTTATCACACACCGTTTTTAGAACAAGTAATGGTTTATATGAAGCATTCATATTCCTGTAGGTGAAAATATCAAACTCCTCAGAATCAAGGTATCCCTGGTGTTGATGGAAGAGGGTCATTCCCTCACAAAAATACACCAGCAGCTGTCACCTGGATACCCATGCAATGTGGGGGCAATCTGTGAACACACAAGCCACCACCATGACTATATCTTGATCCCTCTGTACTTATGCTGGCTACTCTATACCTGTACAATGTGCTTATGGAAAACTGTGGGACCTTATAATTTCCAGTGACCTGGGGGACCAGACTGAGGCTCTATATGGCTCATGTTAATGGACCTGGATGGTGGTACTATTGTTCTTGAAAATGCCTTTGGTCCAGGAATGTCTTGGGTAAATAGGCCCTTCCCCATGAATATATGTTGACCAAACTGGGTGGGTGGGGCATATCTTTATGCTGGCACTAAGGAGGTAGAGGCATACAGATCTGTTAAGTAGAGGCCAGCCTCAGCTATATAGTGAAATATAGGATGAAATATAGGACATCCAATGCTATGCAGAGACCTTTTGTCAACTAATAAAAAGAAAGAGGAAAAAAATAAAGAAGGGTAACAGCAATTGAAAGATAACACAGGATGTATAGGCTGGATGCTGAGTGAAGGCTTATTTCTTGACATGGTAGACAATCAGTGAAGGTAAAAGTTCTTCTTTGTTGGAGCTCTAAGAGTCTAAGAAAACTGGTAAGGGCTGGCCAAAGATGAGCTACTCTTTTAGGTCTCAAACAAAGCATCAGTATATCTACCTAACAAGGAGCAATGCTCAAAGGGTTCAGGTCTCCACATGGTGGGAAGGCACACTGAGCCAGGTCTCTGGGTGGGAGAATTGGCTGATTATCAATGGATAAAAGATGGGTAGGTTCCTCTCCCCTATGACTGTCCCTAAGGGGGATTAACTTCCCCTGTGGGATAACCATTGAGATGTAACAAAAATAAATTAATAAAAAAAGAAAAAAAAGATGGGTAGGTTTGGAATTTTCTGGATGAAGAAGATATGTAATGCGACGTTCTGGGAATTCAGCTTCAACCGTCAGGATGGATCTGGGCATGATGGCAGATACTACTGTTATCTCTGGTGAGTTGGTCAAAGTGCATCCTGTGTAGGTGAATTGGTGAGGGTGGGGGTGACTATGCTGTTTTGCCCCAAACCACCAAGTAATAAGCTTTACTCCTTTGCTACATTTTTCTTGTTATTCTGACTAGGAAAGATAATATCTCAAAGTAGGTTTTTTGCTTATTTATTCTCCACAGGGTTTCTCTGTGTATCCTTGGATAGTCTATACTTGCTTTGTAGGCCAGGCTAGCTTCAACATAAAGTGATCTGTGAGCCTCTGCTTCCCTGCATTTTGGGATTAAGATCATGCTACACCATGCCTGGCTTCTCAAAGTAGTTTTAATTTGCCTATATCTACTCCTAAGGTTATTAAAGTTTTGTTTGCTTATTTTTTTGAGACATGTTTACTCTATGTAGTCCAGGCTGTGCTGGAGATTTCTGTGTAGACCAGGCTGGGTAGGAGCTCACAGATATCTTCCTGCCTTTGCCTCCTGAGTATGGGATTGAATGCATGTGCATGCACACCCAGCTTATTGTACATATTTATTCATTATTAGCATTATCACTATTTCTATTATTTTTTAGATGTCGCTTCTCAGTGTAGCTCTTGCTGTCCTTGAACTCTGTAGCTCAGGCTGGCCTTGCATTAATAGATATCTTCCTGACCTTGGCCTCTTGTGTGTTAGGATTAAACGTGTGTCACCACACCCTACCAGGGCTTATCCTTTTTTCAGTTTATTTAAAAATATTTGTTGTGAGTTCTAAATAGTAATCCTCTGTCTGAAATGGTGTGATAAAACATTCTTGTATTCAAGGATTATTTTTGTGCTACACCACACAGCTGTCTTACCAGTTTTTAGACACTTGGTATACCAATCATATTTTCATGCAAACTTCACTCCATGTTTAGGAGTAGGTAGCTTTATTTCTCTCTCTCTCTCTCTCTCTCTCTCTCTCTCTCTCTCTCTGTGTGTGTGTGTGTGTGTGTGTGTGTATGTGTTTCATTCATGCATTCATATATTTTACGAAAATGGGAGAACATAATGTTGGGGGCCAAAGATATGAGGAAGACCTGGGAGCGAGGAAAGAACATGGTCTTATGTATATTCATAAGTGTATATGTATTTTTATATTTTATTGGTTTTTTTGAAGTAGAGTTTCTCTGTGAAATAGCACTGGATGTCCTGGGACTCCCTTTGTAGACCAGGATTGCCTCAAACTCACAGGAATTCAACTGCATCTTGAGTATTAGCATCAATGGTGTGCATTACCACATACTGTCTGCATGTTTATTATTTTGATAAATCATTTTTCTCTATGATAACAGCAGACAGGGAATGTACTATGTAGGCTAGGTTTTTACAGCAAGTAAGAGTCTGGATGGAGTTTCTCAAGAAAAGCAGTTCTAAGGGACTGCACCCTTGGGAACCAAACTGAGGTTCCTTAGTATGGATTAAAAAGATTTCAGTCCCTCACAAAAAGACTTCAGCACTGTCTTTGAATGCTGTTTAGCCTAGGAATAATCTGTGAACAGAACCCAAGCCACTATCAGGCAAAGAGCTGATAACTCTCTGCAGCAGTTTTGGGGAATCTGGGTAATGACCATAAATACTACCGTGAGTTTGGGGACCAGTTGGAAACTGCGGTGGCCCATGAAGAAGAAGGGTTGTAGAAAAGGGAGCAAAGAGCGAGGCTGAACAGGCACTTGGACTTTATGAAAAATGTTCAGGGATGAAGGAAGAGATTGCTCAAAAGTTAGGACTGAGAGATCAGTAAGATAAAGGGAAGGTGAGGAGCCCTGGAAGCTGGCTGATTAATAATATGTAACTTGAAAAGTGACTGTGAGGTATACCCCAATATTTTCTGGTTTTGATCTCCAAGAGGACAAGGCCAATTTTCCCTTTGATTTTACTACACACACAGCCATGTCTCTTTGCAATTGCTCTGGAAACAATGACTCAATACAGAGGTGATCCATATCTGTAATCTTCACTCAGGAATCTGACAAAAGTTAATCTATAGAACAACCTGGGCTAACAGAGAGAGCCTTACTCAAAAGAAAGCCAGACAAGCATAATTGAATCCATAGGCCTATTGAGTCACATTGAAACCTGAGATGCAATAAAGGGGGCTGAGGAGAATGAAATACTTGTCTGCATAGAGATGGGGTTGGTGCTGCAGGCCTGTAATGCCAGCGTTATTGGAGGCAGAAGAGAAGCAGGCGTATCTCTCTGAGTTCTAGTTCCAGTAGATCTAGAAAGGGAGTCCAGGACAGCCATGGAAACACAGAGAAACCCTGTCTTAACAAACAAAACAGGAAAAGAAAAATAAAGAAAAAATATAACTCTGCATAGTGGCCAGACTCAAAAAGTGGAAGAACCACTGAGCTTCATGTTTGGAAAGATATTTAAGGTCTGGTTATTAGAGTAGTAGTCAGACAAGGGGTTGAGGAAGCTGCAGCAACTACTTCTTTCTTGGTGATTAGGTGGACTAAGGAAAATGTATAAGGTTTGTTTTTCAAGGTGCTCTCCTGACAAGGAAGATTGAGAGCTACAGTAAGTTTTCAGAAGAGAAGAGCCTTCCTCTCCCAAATTCTGGCACATCATGTCTTGTCAGGAATGAGTATATATTCTTGCCCTGTGTCCAGGCTAGGAGGGACAGGCAATCAGACCTCTGCTGAGTAGTGAATTATAGGACAGCGAGAGCTATGTAGAGACCTTGTGTCAATTAATAAAAAGAAAGAGTAGATAAAAAGAAATGAAGAAGATGGCAGTGATGGAATGATAGCAGGATGTCCAGGATTTGGGGTTAGTGAAAGCTCATTTCTTGACATGGTAAAAAATTAGTGGAGGTAAAATCTTTCTCTTGTCTGCAGCCCTATGAGTCCAGGAACACAGATAAAGTTGGGCCAAAGATGACCTAAAAACATACTAGCACTGAGTATATCTGTCTAATAAGGAGCTATACTCCAAGGGACCAGGTCTTCATAGGGTGGGAATACACACTTAGCCATGTCTCAGGGTGGGGTAGGGGAGTGGGCTGGTTGTCAGGGATAAAAGGTGTGTAGGCAGGGAGTTGTCTGGATGGAGAAGATATTTAAGGCCAGGTTCTTGGATTTCATCTTCACCCACCAGGATGTATCTCATGAAGACTGGAGAGGCTGCTGATGTCCCAGGTGAGTTGGCCAAAGAGCCTCCCGTGTTGATGAGATGCTGAGGGTGTTTTGGCTGCACTGTTCTGTCACCAACCACCAACTGATACATTTTACTCTATTGCAACACTTTTCTTGGCTATACTGACAAGGTAAGATGTTATTTATTTTCCACAGGGTTTCTCTGTGTATACATGGCTGTTCTGTAGTTGGTTTGTACACCAGGCTGGCCTCAACACAAATGATCTGTGGGCCTCTGCTTCCCTGCATGTTGGGATTAAAGGCATGCTACACTACACCATGCCTGGTTTCTCAAGGTAGTTTTATTTGCCTATATCAAATGGCTAAGGATATTGAAGTTTTGTTTGTTTCCTTTCTTTTTTGAGACTCTATATAGTCCAGGCTGTGATAGAGATTTCTGTGTAGACAAGGATGGGTAAGAACTCACAGATATTCTCCTGCCTCTGTGTCCTGAGTATGAGATTGAATTCATGTGCCAGCTCACCTAACTTATTTTACATTTTTATTCACTATTATCATAATTACTATTTCTATTATTTTTTAAACATTACTTCTCTGTGTAGCTCTGGCTATCTTTGATTTCTGTAGCATTGTCTGACATTGAATGCATAGACATATTCTTGACCTTGGCCTCCTATGTGCTGGGATTAAAGGTGTGTGTCACCACACCCTACCAGGTCTGATCCTTTCTTTTGATTTATTTAGAAATATTTGTTGTAAGTTCTAACTATGGTCTCTCTGATCTTGTGTCATAGAACATTCTTATCTTCAGGGATTATAGATGTGCTCCACCACACACAGCTGACTGACCTACCAGTTTGTAAACACTGAGTATACCAATCATATTTTCTTGCAACCCTCAATCCATGGTTAGAAGTTGATAGCTTTAATGGACTCCATTTTCCTCTGTGTATGTGTGCATGATTCACTTATTTATTTACATATTATGAAAATGGAAAAACTTAATGTTGAATGGCCACAGATATGGGGAAGAACTGGGAGAGAGGAAAGAACATGGTTTTATATATATATTCACAAGTATATATATTTGTCTTTTTTTGTTTTTTAAGATAGATTTTGTCCATGTAATAGTGCTGCATATCCTGGAACTCTCTTTGTAGACCAGGCTTTCCTCAAACTCATAGTAATCCAACTGCCTCCTGAGTACTGGGATGAATGGTGTGCATTACCACATACTGTCTACATATTTATTATTTTGACAAAGTATTTTTCTTGTAACAGTAGCAGTCAGAGATTGTATTATGTAGACCAGGATAGCCTGGAACTCACAAATGTCCTCTCGCCTCTGCCCTCAGTCCTGAGATTAAAATAGACTCTATCTCTGGTGATTACAATATTTTGTACAAACTTTTGCTCTATAGAGCCAATTATTACTTTTCTGGGTCTCAAATATTAGCTTACGAGGTGAGCATCATGTCCACTCTCATCTACACATGGATCCTCAACCCTCACATGGCATGACATACTAGGTGTGTCACTGAGGCTTAGCGTGATGCATAAGAGCAAGGACAAGGGCTGAGATTACAAATCCATACACACTAGACATTTGCCTCTTGCCATGCCTCACTCACAAAATTGAATAATTTTCTCTTTACCTTTGCCCTTTCCTTTTCTTCTGAAGCCTGTTGATAGTTTAAAAAAGAACTGTCCAACTTGGGGCTGGCTGTGGTGCTAGACAAGTTTAATCTCAACAGAGGCAGACACATCTCTGAGATAGATGCCAGCTGGTCCACAGAGTGATTTCCAGTACAGCCAATGCTACACAGAACAAATTTGTCTTGACCACTCCCCCAAAAGTGTTGTGTCTCATTTATACATATTTTTCTTTTTTTGTTTGTGTTTGTTTTTGTTTTTGGTTGGTTGCTTGTTTCTAGACAGGCTTATTCTGTGTCACTTTGGCCTGTTCTTGACTTGCTTCGTTGGCTGGGACTTCCTTGGACTCACAGCATCTGTCTGCTTTTGCCTCCTTGAGTGCTCAGATTGAAGGCAGGCATTACCATGCTTGACATTTAGATACATTCCTTGGTTTTCATTTCTTTTTGTTTTTTGGGGGGGGTTTGTTTGGTTTTTTTTTTTTTTGGTTTTGGTTTTTCGAGACAAAGTTTCTCTGTATCCTTGGCTGTCCTTGACTTTTGTAGACCAGGCTGGCCTTGAACTCACAGTAATCCACTTGCCTCTGCCTCTCAAGTGGTGGGATTAAAGGTTTGTGCCATGACCGCCCATCTACACTCCTTATTTTTCCAAGACAGGGTTTCTCTTATAGTCCTTGCTATCCTGGACTTGCTTTGTAGACCAGGCTGGCCTCAAACTCAGAGAGATCCACCTGCCTCTACATTTTTTGCTGCCTTCTTTCTTAAATGAAAAGTTATGGCTGCATATGCTTGGCTGACCTAAAGGCACCTTGTGGCCTGATTATCCCTGAAAGTGCAATACTCATGCTTCATATTTCCACAGAATTAACATCATAGGACTGGGACCAACATGTAGCTCTCACATAGCTTTAGAGAACATTAAGAGTCTATGATTTTTTCTATATTTAAAAACCCACATAATTATAGAGAAGTGTTGTGTATTGTTCTTTGACTTTTTCCATTTGAGGCAAATTTTCCTATAGCCCATGCATCCTTTGGAGCTGTTGTGGAGTCAAGTATGGCCTTCAACTGAATTTCCTCTTTCCAACTCTAAGGATATACACACTTGCTGTACTAACTTGCTTAGTCAATGCAATGGATGGTCCTAACTTCTGCAATGTTATAAAGATGTGGTAATTAAGTATAAACGTGTACAAATGGGTCATTGTGGGGACCATTTAGTCTGCAGTGGTTACAGGTCATATAGGTTTGAATTTTTCTGTTTCAATGAGATCATATGAGAATAATAAAAGTAGATCAATTATAGCAACAGATATCTATTTTTGAGAAAAAAAGCCCTACAATCCCACATAGATGAGGCTCATCAGCAAGATTTCTGCAAATCCCTTTCAGTGTGCTTAAGGAAAATAACAAGCACAAAAAGTTTAAGTGGAGCTCAGTGCATCTACGAGATCCATTCTCAGTACCAAGTCTACTGTGTTGTGAAACATGATGATAAGCTCAGCTGCTCAAGTTATCAGCAACTGCACAGCAAATTGAAGGCCGTATAGGACACACACTAGACCCTACCTAAGCCTGGAGTGGTGGCACATGGCATTAATCCAAGCATGTTGGGAGGTAGGGGCAGGCAGACAGTCTGTTAGTTTGAGGCCAGCCTGGTATACATAGATAGTCCAGGAAAGCCAGGGTTACACGGAGAAACCCTCTTTCTAAAAACAAAAAACAAAGGCCATACAGAGAAGGAAATTTTTGGTTAAAAAGGGTTCAGTAGAGACTCCATTTGGTCAAGCATTCTAGTACAGAATTGAACTATTGTCTCTCTGGCTTATTCTGAGAGCATCTGAAGAACCAGTGTTTTTTCAGATGACAAGAACACAAGATAAATGCTGGTCAGTGGGAGTGAAGGCTTTCAATATAAGCAATGGGAGACAGTGGTGGGTGGATCTCTAAGTTTGAGGCCAGCCTGGTATACAGAGAAAGTTCTAGAAGAGCCAGGGCTGCACAGAGAAATTCTGACTAAAAAAAAAAAAAACTAGAGAGAGGAGGGGAGATAAAATGTTCCCCTATAGCACAATGTTTTAGAAAAGAAGCAGAATACATATCTGTTCTTAGCAGAGTGTTTCCATGGGATACATACACAGTATCAAATAAAGAATGTGTCAAAGGCACAAGCATTCTGAAAATCTCAGCCTTGGTTGGACAGTGGAATGAGCAATTCTGTCATCTGCCACCATGCAGGAATTTTTATGTTAGGCTGAGAAACAGAAGCGGGTGTCAGCCTTTATTCTCCCTGGGGTCATAACCTTATAGTCAGGAAATCTGAAGCTTTATAGATGGCACAACCACAGATTTTGTCATTACACATGAATTGTATTTTTATGGTTCACATATTGGAAAGACAAACTTAGTTTCCACAAGCTGTTTTACAAGATCCACATGTGGGCCCTTGCAGGCTGAAGACTAGTATTATATCCAAAATAAACATGTAGACCAATTCTCTCCAATGAGCCACACCAGGTCTTATTTTGTTAATTTTGCTTTTGATTTCATGGTTAATTTTAATCCTCTGTAGTTATCAATAAGGCTTCCTGTCGTTTGGCCCATGAGACTTCTATCCTGATACAGGTTTCTAGAATAAGTAAGAGGACAGGAGGAGTTTCTCAACAACAGCAGCTTCAGAGGGCCTTGACTTGTGGGAACCAAACTGAGGTTCCTTAGTATGAATTAAAAATGTTTCAGCCTCACAAAACATCAGCACTGTCTTATGAATGCCATAGAGCCTAGGGAAAATCTGTGAAGAGAAACCAAGTCACCATCAGGCCATGAGGTGAGACCTCTGTGTGGGGGTTTTTGGGAATCCTGGTAAGGAGCACAAGTACTACAGAGAGCTTGAAAACTCAGGATGGTCCACAAAGAAGCATGGTTGTTGAAAAGGGAGCAAAGAAGGAGGCTGAAAAGGAACTTTCACTTTAAGGATGAGTGTTCAGGGAGCTTGCTTAATAATTGAGAATAAGTGATCAATAAAATGAAGGTAAGGGGAGGAGACCTGGAAGCAGGCTGATTAGAGTTGTATTTCCTGAGAAAGTGACTGTAAGGTACACCCCAATTTATTCTGAGTTGGATACCCAAGAGGAAAAGGACAATTTTCCCCTTTGGTTTTAATTTTCACACAATCCTGTCACTCTGTAAGTGACTCGATCCACAGTTGATCTACCCAAGAAATCATCACTCGGGAGGATGAGAAAAGGTAATCTCTAGAACAACCTGGGCTAACAGAGAAAGCCTTACTCAAAAGAAAACAAAACATACATAATTACATCCATAAGACTTGGCTTCTGTGGGGTCATGAATTTGGGGGGCACAAAGAGGGGCTGAGAATAACGAATATACTAGTCTCCATGGAGATGGGGTTGTTGCAAGACTGTAACCCCAGCAAGCATGCTTGGAGGCTACATAGAGAAACCCTTTGTTGAGGAACCCCCCAAAAAAGGGAGAAAGAAGAAAAACGAAAAGTCTGGATAGTGAGAGCATCCCAAAAGTGGGAGGACCAAGCCAGACGGTGGTGGCGCACAGCTTTAATCCCATCACTTGGGAGGCAGAGGCAGGTAGGTCTCCATGAGTTCGAGGCCAGCCTGGTCTACAAAGTGATTCCAGGACAGCCAAAGCTACACAGAGAAACCCGATCTTGAAACAAACAAATACAGACAAAAAAGAAAAATCAAAAGTGGGAGGATCATTAAGGTTGATGTTTGGAGAGACATTTAAGCCAGGGTTCTTAGACAGTGGGTTGAGCCAGTTGCAGCAACCTACTGCTCTTCTGCTGATTTGGTCGACTGATAGAAAGAAATCTGTTGGGTTGGTTTGTGAAGGTGATCTCCTGAGGAGAAAGCTTAGGATTTAGGAGAGGAGGAATCTTTTCAATTGAAACATAAATCTTAAGGATTTTCACAATTATTAAAAATGACAGTGTGGAAGAAATATTGCACAGTAACTCAAAAGTTTGCCCTACAATGGATCCTTAAACTGAAAGGACACTGCTATCTTAGCCTTACATATTGAAATAAATGCTATAAACAGCTATGCAGCAGCAGGTAGCAACCAGGAAGAAATGCTTTTGGAAAGTCTTCAGAGTGCAGTTCCCACCCCTTACCTGTTGTCTTGTGCTTACTAAAGCTCTTAAAGACTCTTATCATTTCATCACAGCTCCATTTCTTTGTATTGCAACAACTATAAAAACTACAGCTTTATGGAAATTTTTTTCTAGGTGTTGTTCTATTATTAGCACATCACACTATGACATGGCAGGATCTAGGTTTATTTCCCCCTGTGAAAAAATTAAATTTGAAAGCAAATTCTATTTTGCTTAACTTAATTTATTCACTTTACATCCTGGTCATAGCACCATCCCTTCTCGCCTCCCAGACCCTTCCTCCCCTCTCCTCCCATATGTCTGTCCCTGTCCCCTAGTCTTCAGAAAAGAAGAGCCCTCCCATCAAAACCCTTGGATTTAAGTCTTCTCAAGAATAAGTGTGTCTTCTTCCTCTATGTCCTGGCAAGGCAGTTCTGCCATAGGAAGGTGATTGAAAAGTTGGTAAGAAAGTACATGTCAGAGAGAGTCACTGATTCCCTTACTAGGGGACCCACACGAATCCTAAGCTGGACCTCATCTACACCTTTGTAGCAGGCCTAGGTTCAGCCCATGCAATGTTTGAGGTTGATGCCTCAGTCTCAAGGCCATTCTGGGCCCTGATTCCTTGGCTCTCTTGGTCTTCTTTTGAGGCCCTTGTCAGTACCAGGTCTTTTTCACCTTTCCTGCACTTTTCCAGAGGGACCTTGTGCATCACCCATTGTTTGCCTGTGACTCACAGCATCTGTTCTGAGGCAGTGCTGGATGGAGCATGACTCCTGCCTTCAAGCACAGCAGACTATCCTTAATAACATCAGGGGTTGGTTCCTGTACCATTGTGGTTCTTGTGTTGTGCCACGGCAGATCTCTCTGAGGTTGTGACTAGCCTGGTCTATACAGATAGTTTGAGGACATCCAAGGCTACACAGGGAAACACTGTCTCAAATAAATATGTAATTTTAATAGCCAGGTATTGGCTATTATTGGCAGAGGCAGGCACTTCTCCATGAGTTTAAGGCCAACCTTGTCTACAAAGCAAGTCCAGGACAACCAACACTACACAGATACCCTGTCACCAAAAACAATTTAAAAATTTACCTAGGAGCTGTTTGCATGTTTATCCAATTTATGTGAACACTGATGAATGGATGAGCACAGGGATTTGGGCAGCCTATGGAATAGTGCTAGAGATATTCTAAGGTGTTAGCCCAACAAAAAAGCATTTGTGCAACATTCTCCAAATTAGGCACAGGCTTGAGAGCCCTAGGCTGTTTAGAATTCCTAGAGCGATTTGTACAGGGTCTTGCCTATAGGAGGTAGAGACTGTGGGGCTTCTATGATCAATTTCTCTTTAATCTCCTGCAGTCAGAATTGGGAATAACTCCTAATTAGATCAAGAGTGAACTTTGATCCAGAATGAGGCTCCAGAAGGCCCAGATAGATGGAGCAGGGTGGTACCTTAGCTAAAAAGGATGACACCTGGGAAGCTCTGAGGTTGAGCAAGACATTGCCCACCTTGCATGGGCAAAATATATTTGGTGTGTGGATCCTACTTTTTATCCTAGCAACAGGAGGCAATTAAAAGGGCATTTCTTTGCTCAGGAGGCCAACCTGGTCTAAATAGTGAGATCGAGGATAGTCAGGGTTATGTACAAAAGACACTTTGGAAATTTAAAGAAAGAAAGCAGGAGGGGATTAAGAGGTGAAAGAAGGGGCAAAGAATGAGGAGGCTTTCTGGGCAGCAGGCAGGAGACAGGCCCAATTCCTTAGATGGTCACTGATCTGTGAGAGACAAATTTATTCTGGACTGGAGTCACCCAGTTGAAGGACACCAAAGATGATGGTTCCAGGGTTATGTTAGTTTCTCAAACACCAACCAATGAAGCTCTGAATATATTTGCTCAATCAAGAAAGATGTCCTCTACCTGGCTAGGTAAATATAGGGTAACACTGTAGACCAATGAGGTCAAAGTTTTTGTTCCATATAAGGGGATAAAAATTGGAGCCTCTAGGAGGGTCCTTCTTGGGGATTCAATTAAGCTCAGGTCCTTAGATTGATATTCAGTACCAGCTGATCTGGGTTAGATAGGAGACTCTGCTGAAATCCACGGTTTAGAAGATTACGGTGTGATATAGTCAGTTGCATATTGCCAGCTCCAGGGCCTTTCACTTCTTGGTTGGATACAGAGGGCACTAGGGGAAGAGAAATGGACCTAGAACATTTAAGAATTGGGGAGGCCTTCCTATTTCCAAGCTCACTGACAATGGAGGTGTTTTCATATTTTTTGCAGTGTTGAGAATACCTATACACATAGAAGACTGAGAGGCAAGTGGTGAGAAAGAATGATGCCCCTGCGTGATCCTTGTTGCATAGGAAATCTGTTGTGATGCTGGGAAGACATTCTTGGTGGGTGAGGGGGTTTCTAGATCTTCTCTGATGTGTTTCTTTCTTCCAGCTTGCACACTACGGGAACATATTCCAGTAGGATCAGATCCCAGCATGCTTCCTCATCTACCAGTCCCAATTGGTATCGAAGATGCAGACCTTCCAAGAAACTTAAGACCACATATGCCCCAAGATTCTTCCTTTCATTCTAATGTTCAACTGTCTCCAAATGCACCTATGGAATCCAGTTTCCAAATGCCTCAAGAGCCTGGAAGGGACTTTGGTCTCCAAATGTCTCAGAGTCCTCTGGGTTTCTCAGAAATTCCAATGCAATCAAGTGTCCACAGTTATCCAGTCTCTGCAAGCAACCTAGGTCACCAAATGTCTCAAAATTCCCTGGGTCTCCCAGGAATGCCAACACAATCAAGTCTACAATGGCACACAGATGATGAACAGTACCCATGTGATGAACAATCCATAGAAACATTAACAAATCCAAACCTCCAAATGTATCAAGGTTCCCTAGTGTGCCCAGGTCCCTCAACAGCGGGAGACCTCTCAGTGGACTCACACCATCCAATGACTTCAAGATCTTCCACGAGTTCTGCTTGCCAGGATTCCCAAGAACCAACAGTGCTGTCAGATAAACATGGTCACCAAGTTCACCCAGTGGCTCCAAGGAAAAAATATGAAGAACGCACTGTGTACATGGAGGAACAAAAGCGCCTGCTGCAAGAACATTTTAATCAGAACCCATACCCAAGCCTGAGTATAATACAAGATCTCGCAAAAAGGATTGGTGTAAAAGAACATAAGATACAGGTCAGCCTCTCTCTTGTCCCTCTCTCCAACTGCCACAACATCCATTCCCCCATTAGGTACCTGAGCACTTATTACCATCCTCAGTCTGTGATTTTTTGGGGGGGGGGCTTGCACAGTTGTGGATGGTAGATATATGTACACTTAGGGCAGGGCTGAATCTAGCATTATGTTTCAACCTGAGTACCAACACGAGGCCCTCTTTCCCCTCATAGGGTCTCCAATGTGTAAAGCTCTAGGCTCATTTAAAAACCCCAGTCATTCTATGCTAAAACTTTCATAGTCAGTTTTTATCAGGTCATACACACACTTCTTCCTACCACATTTAGGGATCTAGAACATAAAACTTCTCTGTTTCTTAAGGATGGAGTACTGCTAGATCAGCAGTTTCCATCCAGAAACAACACATTGTGGCCCATCGGGGGCAAATAGGAAGTTCTCTGATGTCTCCTTTGTTTTTCAGACCTGGTTCAAGAATCGCCGAGCTAAGTACAAATGGGATAATGTTCCAGAAGGAAGGCCTGAGCAAAATGCAAGCTCTAGAGCAGGTAATTTCTCAACTGAATCACCTAATCAATTATCTGTAGTTGCCTCTTCCGATGGAGAGTCCTTGTATCTAGGTACATTTGGTGTGGGCTCCACTACCAACATCAACTCCAGCCAAGAAGCTTCTTGGCCTGGTTTTCAAGCCTGGAATGGTGCCCAAAGTTGTCCCCCAGGAGGCTTTCTTGATGATCAAGCCCTTGCTACCACTGCCAACTCTAGCCACTCATCAATCGCTGAAGGCCAGACTTTCCCAGAAGCAGCTGAATCTCCAGTTGTGACAGAAGCTGCTTCCCAGGACACAGAGGATGTTGTCGAATTAACTCTATCTTCAGAGGAGCTCGTTCAAGTAATCCTTAAGGACATGGACTCGGACACATTAGAGGACTGGGACACGTTGGGAGACGTTCAGACTCCAGAACACTCCTCTCACATGTTAACAGGTCCTGGATTTTAGAGCAAAGTAGAGGTGTGGTAGTGTGCACCTGCAGTTTTAAGATTTGGAGGAATGATGCAGGCAAGTCTGTATCAGTTTCATTCCAATGTGATCCGTATACTGAGACTGTTCAGAATAATTCTATAATGTCCATTACTCATTTTAAAATTTTACATTATTTAAACAAAGAGAAAAATATTTCCTGCAAAGTTTTAAAAAGATATTTGTTTTCACAAGACTTTCCCCTGAAACATTTATATGCGTGAATGATTTCATACACGGCTCCATGTGTCTTGGGGCAAGGCTACTAGAAGAGGATGTACGATCTCCTGAAAGAAAACTGCAGCCAGCTGTTGGTTCAGGATTTGGGTGGTTGGAAATTAACTTCCTTCCTCTGTAAGTTCTGCAAGTACAGTTTACTACTGTGTTCTTTTCACCCTGGTAAATTAATAAATGCTTTTAAATCATGTGATTGAGTCCCTGTCATTTCCCATGAGGCAACGTCCTTTGCAACGAAATGTTTCCAGTGTTTCATACATATATATATTTGAAGTAACAGGATCTAAACGGCAAGGGAGCATATTCTCAGCAGGAACGTCTATTCTAGGAAAAGCTAGGTCTTGTGTCAGGGGATATTGCATACACTTGATGTTCCCCTGGGCATGCAGATCCCTCAACAACATAAGGTAAATATGTAGATGTACAAAGTAGCCCACCACTGAACAATATGTACCCCAGGTTTTAAAATTAATGATTCATTTTACATCTTGGTCATAGAAACCTCACTCTTTTGCCCCCTTTTCCCCTTCATCTCACTGTGTCCTCAAACCCTGGCAGTTATTCCATAGGAAGGGGAACCACACACACCATCATATCAATTTCTTTCAGTAATGAGGACATCACCTTCCCCTGTGGCTCAGTGAAGCATCCCTGACAGGGAAAAGTGTCACAAAACAGGGAGAACAAGTTAGAGACAGTCCCCACTTCCCTCACTAGGGCACTCACATGCTGACCTAACTGTCCATAGGCTATGTCTATACATGCGATCCATAGGCTATATGTATATATGTGAGCAATGTCTGGTCCATGCATGATCTTTGGCTGGAACCCTAGTATCCACAGCCCCCCCCAGGCCCTTGTGGGTTGACTCAGTCAATTCTCCTGTGGAGCTCATATCCCTTTTGAGTCCTCCAACCTTACCTCAAATCTTCCTTAATATTGCCCATGTTTGGCTGTGGATCTGTGCAATGTGCTTCCATCAGCTTGTCTGTGGAGCCACTCAGAGGGCAGCCATGTTAGGCTCCCTTCCACAAGCACAGTAGTGCTAGAGCTGGGCAGTATAGCATGGTGGGACTTATGTTGGGCTAGGCAGTGCCTGCACATTTCCTCAACCTTTTCCCCATATCCATCCCTGCACAGCTTGTAAGCAGGGAAAATACTGGGCTGAAGTTTCCATGGGTGATTTGATGTTCTCCTTCCTTCAACTAGGAGTCATACTTTGTTAGAGAGTGTCCTCTTCAGTCTCCATGGCCACTGCAAATAAGATTCTCAGCTATAATCACCATCATACCCTCCCTGGAGCCTTCAGTGTCAAGGCTCTCCAGCTTGTCACACAGAAGTCCATGGCCAAGGTTTCTTTTCTCTCTACAATCTCTGTGGCCTCCCATTTTTACTCATTGCATGTCTGATGTCAACCCTCATTTCTCTCCATGTTCCCCTTTCCCCTTGTTCCATCCCCATTTTCTCAGTCTATAGACTTTCCACTTCTAAGTGAGATGTAAGCATCCTCCCTTGGATTCTCCCTGTTACTTATCTTCCTTGTGTCTGTGAATTGAGGTATGACTATCCTGTATTATATGCTTAAAATCCAATTATAAGTGAGTACATAACCTGAGTATATATCTTGGTCTGATATAAGTATTTTTAAAAGATTCATTTATTTTTAAAGTATATAAGTGCTCTAGGTTCATGTACTCCTGCATGACCAAAAAAAGTATCAGTTCCCATCATAGATGGTTGTGATGTACCATGTAGTTCCTGGTAATGAACTCAGGACCCCTAGAAGAATGGGTAGTGCTCTTAACTGCTAAGCCATCTCTCCAGGCCAGATCCCAGCTTTTTTATTTAAAATAGTTTTGTAGTCCTTCAAAACTCAGCTCAATGCATGTGTGTAGATATTGGGAAACAACTTGCAGAAGTTGTGTTGTCCCACCCCCTTTTTAGTCCCTGGAATTGACAACAGGTCTTCAGACATTGTAGTAGGCTTCTTTACCATAAGAGTCACCTTCTGTGGGCCTATCTTACCATCTACATTTATTTATTTTCAGTATTTTTGGGTTTTTTGAATACAGGGTTTCTCTGTGTAGACTTGTCTGTCCTAGACTCACTTTGTATAGCAGGCTGGCGTCAAATGCACAGCAATCCTCCTGCCTCTGCCTCCCAAGTGCTAAGACTAAGAAGTTTTTTAGACTGTTCACCAACCAGTGAAAGCATATCCCTGAACCCTGTGTTCTACAGGCAGTCTAGAGAAATTAATTGGAAGGTTGGAGTGCAAAATTTACGGACTGTGGGCCAGCCTTGGTCTATTTTTCTTTTAGTCCAAGGTTCTTTTTTGCAGCAAGTTCTCCAAATGTGATCAAACTTTCAGGCAGTCTGAGAACCTCTATTTTCCAAATGCTTTCCTTTGCAAAATATATGTTCAGAGGACATTCTCATCTTCAAGGTTAAAAAAAAAAACCTTGAAGTTCTCCAGTGAACCCAGACTTCCAAGGTTCCCCCAGATACCTCAGGTCTATCATGTTTCCAAGGCCTCATGTTTTTTCAAGTCCATCCAGGGTCCTGTGTTTCTCTCCATTTTTTCAAGAAAGCAACAGATAAAACACTTGTGTTCACCAAGGAATAAAACCTGGTCCTCCAAGGACATTTTGATAAGTGCAAGTACCTCACCAAGAAGCAATGCATAGCACTGGCTCAGATTTGGTGCAGTGGAGCATGATATCAAGGTTTGTCTCCTCTTGTGCCTTCATCTCTCTAGTCATATAGGCATCCCCTTACCAGCCAAGAGCACTCTTCCTTGACTGGTGCATTTCTGGTGTCCCTCCACTGTGTGGGGTTCCTTGGCTTAGTTCTAGGTTGTAGAAGTTTAGAGTTGTGTGCAATGTTAGATTTGCATCCATCAGCCCTATTTCCATTTATTTATTAGTACATATCTATATTTATTTATCACTTTGCATCCCAATTTCACCTCCCTCCCACCCTCCTCTCAGTTCCAACCCCACAATTGCCTCCTCTGATTGCCCTCTCTCCTTTCTCTAACATAAAGGGAGGTCCCTAAGCTCTATCAATCCACTTAGTTATGTCAAGTCACTGCAAAACTAAGCACATCCTCTCCCACCTAGGAATGGCAAGGCATCCCTGCTGTGGGAATTTGACCCAGCAGTAGATATAGATTCAGAGACAGATCTACTATTGTCAGGGGACCCTCATGATGAACATTTTCTACCTACGTATGGGAGCTCTAGGTTCTATCCATGCAATGTCTTTAGTTGTTGGCTCAGTCTCTGATGTCCCCCATGGGCCTGGGTTAGATCACTCTGTAGGACTTCGTGGGGCATCTTCACCCCTCTAGCTCCCTTTGTATTTCCTTCCATTCTTCCATAGCAGTCCCTGCCGCTGGCCCATTGCTTGGCCTTGGGTTTCTGCATCTGTCTCCATCACCTGCAGGCCAAAGCCTCTCAGAAGGTAGTTACACTAGACTCCTGTCTGTAAATATAGTACAGTATCATTAATTCTGACAGTGGTCAGCCCTCTCTGCTAGGGTATGTTTCAAGCTGGGCTAGTCACTTTTTTGCCATTCCTTCAATCTCTATGTTTTCTGTGCCCCTACATTTATTTTAGATAAGACATATTTTGGGTCCAAGGCTTGTATGTGTGGGTTTGAGTACACTTCCTCCTGTTGGGTGTCCTCCCATAACACCCAAAGCTTGAAGTCTCAGCTAAGGTCACCCCAATAGACTCCCAGGAGCTCCCCCCATGTCCCAGAGATGTTCTTCCTTTGACTTCTCTTCTCTCTCCCCTTTTTTCTCTTTACCAGCTCTCCTCTACTCTCCATGCACCTGATCCCCAGTCCAGTTATCCTTCCCATCCTGCCTCACACTCAGTTCCTTCCCTCCATCTACTTAGGATATCTATTGTATTCTCTGTTTTTTTGGGGGGGGGATTCAAGCATATTCACTTGGGCTCTCCTTGGCTTCTTTATGTCTGTGTATAGGAGAATGTTTATTCTGAACTTTATAACTAATATCTATAAGTGAGTACATACCAAGTGTTTCTTTCTGGGTCTGGGCTACCTCACTCAGGATGTTCTTTCTGAATTCTATCCATTTTCCTACCAATTCCATCTTTTCCTTGCTTTTAGTAGCTGAGTAGTATTCCATTGTCTAAATGAACCATATTTTCTTTATCCATTTTCCAGTGTAGGGGTATCTAGAATTCCCCCAGTTTCTGCCTATTATGAATAAGGCTCCAGTGAACATAGAGGAGCATGTGTCCATGCACTAAGGTGGAAATTCTTTTGGGTACACGTCCTGGAGTGGTATAGCTTGTCTGGAGGTAGATCTACAGACATACCCCAATGTGTTCTATAAATACTCACTGAAGTACGGTCAAACATCATGGACTGCCCCTAAAATAGAACTAAGTTCTGCACCACTAACAGATGCCCTCAATTGTGCAGACCTACATTTCATCATTATCCCATCACATTTTGATAGGTTTCTGGTTGTTTCCAGTGTAATGTGTTACTTTTTGTGGGTTGTATTGGGTGTGTGAATGGGGTTGTCACAAAAACATTACATGTCCCTCTCTCTCTCAACTGTGACTCTGTAGTTATTGATATTATTGCAACAGTAGCCTTCTTGCTATTTTCACTCAGCGGGAGCATGAAGCATCTACATGGTTTCTTTTGGAAGCTGCACCAAGAACATGGTCCACAGCTGCAGGAGGATCATGGACTAGGTAGGGTATTTCTTCAGAGACAGTCAGGACCAGAGACATCAACATGGCCTAAAATGTCAGCACAGGCCACTCATCAATATGACCTCCAGGCTGCAGGAAGGCCTTCTGACTCCCATGGGTCTCAGGTTGCAGTACAGACCACTTCCAGCTGTTTTGGCACAGTATTTCTTTGTGTAGTTCAGGCCTGGCTAAACATTCTGGGTAACTTTTTACTTCACTTGGGTATTGAGATTCCAGGTGTGAGCTAACACACCTCTCTTCACTATGATCTTTACTCACCAGCTAATGACTGGTTCTAATTTCCTCTTGTGTTATTTATACTTTACCTTTAAATCAATACACTCACATGTGCACATCTTTTATTCACTCAATTAGAGAGAGAGAGAGAATGCTGATGCAGTGAAAAGTGAAACTGTGGGTAGGGGCTACTTTGTGACAAGCTGGAGACCTTATACAGTATAGGCTCCTGAGAAAATATAAAGGGGCTCTGGTAGAGACTCCTAGTAGCATGGGGCCATAGTTTCTGAAGTGAAGATACTCTAACTAGACAAGACTCTTAATAGATGGAAGAGAACACCAAACCTTTAACAAAAACTTTGACCCACAATTTACCCTGTCCACAAGATGTGCTTAGATAAATGTAGAGCAGAAATTGAAAGAATGTCCAAAAAACGCCTTCCCCAACCCAATACCCACCCCATGGGAAGTAGCCAAGTCCTGTAACTATTAAAGATGCTGTGCTATGGCTGCATAAAAGGGGCCAGAGTGGTCCAAAAGAGATGCTGAGACTCCCAAACATTGGTTGGTGTATATGGAGTCTTATGGAAAAGTGTGGGAAAAAGAAAAGGATCTGGTGTTGACAGTAGCTCCATAATAAGATCAACAGAACAAACTATCCAGGGCACAGGGAGCTTAGTGAGACTGAATCACCAAAGACCATGCACGGACTGACCTTATGCCCTCGAAGCAGATGTCACCAGTGGGCATCCTAGGCTTCATGTAGGAACTCTATTAAGTGGATCGACGGCTGTCTCTGATATGTAATTTGATACCAGCTTTCAATCAATTCCCCCTGGCAAGTCGTCCCTTCCAGGTGAAAAAAAGGAGGACAAGAACAGTTCTGGTATGACTTGATGAGCTGTTTGAGAAGTGGGGCTTCCCTTTTGTGAGGAGTAGGGGAAGAAAGAAGGATGGTGTGACAGTTACTGGGACTGGGAATAGAGGCATTAGGACAGAGCAGAAGTTGAGGAAATGGACAACCAATGACCAGCCATACTCAGAAGCATGTCATGAGAGTGAGCCCACCCCAACACTGTACATGATACTCTGCTTTCCCTGCAAATAGAAGACTAGCATCGCTATGTTCTATGAGGCTTCACCCAGAAGATGACAGAGATCCAGAAACCCACAGAGATCTTAGGCAGAGATCAGGAAATCCTGTAGAACAGAGAGAGGAAGGATTGTAGGAGCGAGGGAGGCAAAGGGCACACAGTAAGCTCACAGACACCCAACTGCCAACCAGAGAGCATACGTGGGGTGTTACTAGGTCCCTTAAACATATGTAATAGAAGTACAGCCTGGTCTTCACCTGGAACCCCTAACAGCAGGAGCAGTGGTGGTCCCTGACTGTGTTTGGATTTGTTTCCCTAATTGGGTTGGTTGATAGTAGGAGATGTACCTAGTCCCACTGCAACTGCTATTCCAAGGAGGGTTTTTAACCATGTGAGGTTTCCAAGTCTCAGAGCAGAAAGAGAAGGGGAGGTGGGGGAGGGGATGTGAGTGTGAGAGACTGGGAGAAGAGGAGGAGGAGGAGGAAAACTGTGGTCCTGATGTAAAGTAAATAAACCAGATAATCAAAACAAAAACATACAAACAAATATTTTGAGACTAGAGATGGGAGTCACTGAGGATTTATTGTGTGGCTGAAGGGAAGGCTCAGTAAGTCAAAGAAATCGTTGCTTTACCATGGAAGCCAGACTCAGTTCCTACCTTTTGTGATGTAGCTCTCAAGTATCCACATGGAACTCCAATCCCTGGGGATCTGAGTACTTCTTCTTCTTTAGGGCCCAAGGGCAGAATTCCACCAAGCTCTGTCTTGATTCACGTTGTATTTGGTATGTCTATATCACTTCATCTCCAAATTACTTTTTTGCATAGTAATACTCTCATGGCATACTTCTGTATATCTATCCACCACTACCTCTCCTTTGCATCATAGTCTTTTGACGTAGTCCTTGTTGTCCTGGATGGTAGAGATACAGCTGCCTCTCCCAAGATTTTCACAAACCTGGACAAGAGCTCTGCCACTAAGCCTCACCAATCTCTACTTGTTTATTTTGCATGAATTATACACTGCAGATAATTGTAATCCTACTAGATGTGTAAATATCTTAAAGGACTTGGCACTGTAAACTAAGGCCTTCCATCACACAGGTTTTCAGATTAATGAAGAGGTCAAATGAAGCTTACCTATTCCTCCAGGTGAGAGTGACTGAACTCAGAAACAAGCTATCCTTGGAGTTGGTGGTAGAGGATCATACCCTCACAAAAAATGTACCAGCACCTGTCACCTGAGTACCCATGCAATATGGAGGCATTCTGTGAACACACAAGCCACCATCAGTCCTATGTGTTAAGCCCTATGTACTTACACTGTGATACTTTATACTTGTGCAATGTGCTTGTGGGCAACATCTCCAGTGACCTTGGGGAACCAAAGTGAGGTGCTATATGGCTCAAGCTAATGGACCTGGATGGTGGTGCTATGTCCCTGAAAAGAGTCACCGGCAGGAATGTCTTAGGGTAAGCAGACCCTTCCCCATGAAAATATATTGATGAAACTCGGTGTGTGAGGGACACACCTTAGTGCTGACACAAAGGAGGCAGAGGTACTTAGATCTGTGTGAGGCAGCAGCCAGCTTTGGCTGTATAGTGAATTATAGGACAGCTGGAGCTTTGTAGAGACACTGTGGCAATTAATAAAAAGAAAGATGACAAAAAAAGAAACAATGATTGGTGACAGCATTGGAAAGATAGGACAGGATGTTTAGATGGCAGGCTGAGTGAAGGCTCACTTCTTGACATGGTAACCAACCAGTGGAGATGAAATCTCTTTTGGGGTGGAGCCATAAGAACACAGGAAAACTGAGAAGTTTGGGTCTAATATTATATCTGCTATACTCAAAGGGTTCATGTTGCCATATGGTAGGAATGCACACTAAATGCGGTGCCAGGATGAGCATGTCAGCTGAATGTCAAGGGAGAAAGGGTGTGTAGGCTGTGAGTGGATGGAAGATACATTTAAGACTAGCTTCTGGGTGTTCAACTTCAACCACTATGAAGGATGTGGGTAAGATGTGAGAACCTGCGGATATCCAAGCTGTGTTTGCCAGTGAACGTCCTGTATAGACAGGAAAGTAAGGGTGGCCTGTCTTTACTGTTTTGCTCTCACACCAACATTTAATAAGTTTTAGTGTATTGCAACATTTAGGTTGGCGATTCTGACTTTGTGAGGTAATATCTCAAAGATACACACACACACACACACACACACTTACAAACACACACACACACACACACACTTACAAACACACACACACACATATGTATATATATTACATACACTTACATATATATTTGTTTGAGACAGGGTTTCTTGGCTGTACTGTACATACATTCATTGTAGATGAGGCTGGACTTGAATGGAACTTTATCTACCTGCCTTTGCCTCCCTGAGTGTTGGGAATAAAGGCATGTGCCACCACACTTAGCTTTTGAAGGAGTTTTAATTTGCCTGCATCTGATTGCTAAGAATATTGAAGTTTTGTTTGTTTGCTTGCTTTTTTGAGACATGTTTCCTCTATGTAGTCCAGGCTGTCCTGGAACTTTCTGTTTAGACCAGGCTGGGTAGGACCTCACCGATATCTTCTTACCTCTGCCTCCTGAGGGTGGGGTTGAACGTGTGTGCCACCATACCCAACTTATTAATAAGATATGGTGCCCTCTTCTGGTGGGCAGGCACACATGCAGGCAAAACATGGTATATATGATAAATAAATAAATAAATCTTTTAAAAAATGATTCAAACTAGCAAACTAAAATATTCTTATATGAATTTATACAGTATATTCTATAAGAATTAAAGAAGAGTGCTGGAGAGATAGCTCAGAAGCTGAGAGCACTGCCCGTTCTTCCACAGGTTCTGAGTTCAATTCCCAGCCACATGGTGGCTCACAACCATCTAAAGTGAGATTTGGTGCCCTCTTCTTGTGTGTAGGTGTACATGCAGGCAGAACACTGTATACATAATAAAAAAATCTTTTAAAAATAACCATGGCCTGTGCATTAATATTTACATATTAATTGAATTATTTGTCTACATGTTATATAATTATGTGATGTTTAGAATATAATCATTTTTTCATAGAGAAAAAAGAAATAAAATATTTAAGTCATATAACAATGGCAGTTGGGCCATCTCTCACTCTGTAGCCTGTCTTCAGATCCCTTCCCCCTGTATGGGCTGCTTTGCCAGGCCTCAGTGGGAAAGAATACATTTATTCCTACTGTGACTTCAGATGCCAGGGTGGGTTGGTACCAAAAGAGTGTCCATTGTTTATATGTTCTAGAACAAAAGTGTTCCTGTCTCTGACTTACAGGAAGGGCAGCTTCTGGACTTTCCAGATGGCAAAGATGCAGTATAAAATGACAACCTTGGACACAAGGTTTCCAAAAAGTAAACCATGCCTTTGCCTGTTAATGAGAATCTCATGGGGTTTATTCTGCCATGGATGGACATTTATTCTTCTTTTCTTTAAAAAAATCTCATGTCCTCTGAGGACATTTTATTGCCCCCACCCTGCCTGGATTTTTGAGACAGAGGTTCTTGGTGACGTGCTGGTTTTCATTGAATTTGCTCTGTAGAAGAAATTGGCCTCAGACTCCCAGAGATTCAACAGTTTCTACCTCCTGGTGCTGATATTAAATGCCTCACACAGCTTCCCAGCCTTCTTCACCACCAGGAAAGACATTGGTAGTGCAGCTCCTCTGGCAATATGACAGAGAGGTAGAAAATTGTTTCTTTTCTAGAACCTTTGACAGACAGAAGGAGTCTCGATTGAAATACAATTGAAGCTGATAGTGAGTCATTTTATTGCTTTTATCTACTGGAACATGAAAGACAAATTTTATAATGGTACCATTTTTTGCAATGGATAAGAACACCATGGCCTTTTAAAGACATTCCTACGGAAGATGTAAAGCCATTAGCGATCTTTCAAAATAGAAAGCTCAGTTCTTACTGCACAGGACTGGAGTTAAGTTGCAAGCACATGTATTCTGCCTCACAACTGTCAGTAGTTATAATCCCAGACGTTTCTAAAACATTTTCTCACCTCCCAGTCACCAGATGTAAATTTCTATGGATACAGGCACACACAACACAACACACACACACACACACACACACACACACACACACACACACACACAGAGGAAACTAACTCTAACAGACATTCTAGAAAGTACAGATCACAAAAAGATGTTTTCTTTTTTTTAAATATTTATTTATTTTATGTATATGAGTGCTCTATCTGGATGTACACCTGCATATCAGAGGAGGACATCAGATCACATTATAGATGGTTATGAGCCACCATGTGGGTGCTGGGAATTGAACTCAGGACCTCTGGAAGAGCAGTCAGTGCTCATAACCACTGAGCCATCTCTCCAGCCCAAAAAGATGTTTTCTACTTTTATTCAGTGTAAAATCCAACAGTAAGAGATGAATACTCTAGGTAGCCTTTGAAACAGCATCACTGTTTCATGCCACTGGCATGAAGCTAATACAAACTAGCTAGCATCTATACCTTCAATATTGAGACTGATGGCTTTCACTACCACCCCTCTTGTTTGTTTTTCATATTTCTGGTCCTCAACAAGTCCAGGGTCAATGTGTTCATCCCAAGTGTGATATAACAAAATCCATCCAGTCCTCTGGTACACCATGATCATCAAGGATTTCTTCCCAGAGCTCTTGAATAACTGCAATCAAGTTTTCCACATCATCTTCTTCTTGGAGTGCAGCTTCCATACGAAGTTCAGCTTCAGTTGAGGCACACTCAGATATTGCTGGGTCTTTCTGAGTCCAAGTTCCTAGAAAATAATCAGAGCCTGCAGCTGCAGCAGGAGCTTGGCCATCACAATGGTCTTCTTGGAGTCCACACCTGGCACCCTCTGAGGCTTCTTCACTGTGGAGAGATTCTTCCAGGCTGGGGTAGAGTTGGAGAATGGAGTGCACACAAGATGTGCCTGAAGATGTGGACTCTTCAGTGGCAGAATCAATAAGAGATGAGCAACCTTGGGGACTGGTTATCCATCAACATCCTTAGAGCTTCCCATTTTCTCTGGTGGTTCTGAAACATTCTGGAGGTTTTTCTGTTTGGACTTAGCTCAGTGGTTCTTGAACCAGACCTGGAAACACAAAAAGATAAATTATAGGAAGACCTGTGTGTGCCAGCCTGGGTCAGAACATGAAGATTCAGGAGATGCCTTAAAAGAGGTATGGTGTCAGCATAGATACCACCTAACACTCAAAAACTAGGGTAACCACCTAGATTTTCTATGTCTTTACTACAAACATAAGTGTCTGGGTCCCAGAGATTCTACATAGTGATAATGTGTCTCCAGGGCAGTACCCACGCACAAGGTGAATGCCAAGTTCAGCCCTGGATGAACAAACATACAGTCAACATCTATGTCATGATCTCCCAGGATTGTACAAGCACGAACTGAGAGGGATTTCCAAAACAGTGAAGGTGAGGACTGGAGAAATAGTCTGGTTGTAGGGGGAGAGAGTCAAGAAAAAGTCGTACCTGGATCTGGTACTCTGTCACTCCAAGATTTTCGGCCAGCTCCATGCATTGCTTTTTCCTTGGGTGCATGCACTCAACAAAATATTCTTGCAGCCGGCGATTTTGTTCTTCGGAGTACTTAATGCGATGCCTCTTTTTCTACTTTGGAGTACTGAGGTGAACTTCACTGTAATTATCAGACCTTTCTGAGGAAGATGAGGGCATCTGGGGTATTGAGTGAACTGGGTTAGTTCCTGATGTTGGCAGACTTGAGTTCCCTCCGAGATCTGGGTCCATACGGATACATGGTTTACTTGAAGATCCAAAGGATACTTGGGGAACTTGGTACCTTTGATATTCTGAATCCATTGGAGACTTGATGGTTTGGTGGTTGCTTGAGCCTCTAGGGCCCTTTGGGCAATGTAGAGATTTTGATTGCTTTGAAATCCTAGATGCCTTTCGAGATGCGTCTGATTCCCGGATCCTCCAGGAAGTAGAAAACTTTGATACATTTGGTGATCTAAGTTGCTTGTCAAATCTGGATGTCTTTGGAGGCTTGATTGTGTAGGAAATCCTGTGGGCACTAGAGGATATTGAGTCTTTTGGAGACAACATTTCTTGCATGCTCTTGTGGCATTTGAAAACCTGTGTCCATGAGTGCATATGACGACATTTGGAAATTCGGATGAAAGCCTTGGAGCCTTTTGGGTCCTAAGTTTCTTGGATAGGATGAATTAAATGGCAGAACTCAAGATACTCGTGGATATGGAAGCCTACTACAATGTGGTCCTACTGGAATACATTCTTGAACTGGGGAACCTGTGAGGAGAGAAAATCATTACATCAGCTCTACAGATAAAATATTCAAACAACAGATAAATTCTCTATGTGAGTCTCTAGGTTTTCAAATGGGAAAAACAATCATAGGCTCTTAGTGTTATCAAAAACTACATAAGGCTCAGAAGAGGAATGACAGCCTGTAATCCCAACTCCTTCATAAATGCAGGAGGATAATTCTCAGTTTAACATCAGCCTAGACTACAGAGTGACATCAAGTACACCCAGGACTGAGACAAGAACTTCTCTTTGAAGAAAATAACTAGAGGGTGGAGACTATAAATTTATATTATTAAGACATTTCTTTCCATTTTTTACTATGAATAAGATCTATTTCTCACACTAATCTTGAGGATTGAATAAAAAATATTTGAGTTTTGTGAGGAAGGCATGGCTAGAAACAAGTCAGAGCCAATGTCTACTTTGTAGAGAAGGACATTCAGGCCTTATCCTTGCTTCTATGCCAGTGCCTTAAGCCTTAATTACACAGCAGGTCCATGGAGATGTCTTTGAATGTTTTAACTTTGTTTTTGTATTATAATGGGGTTGAGGAGCAACATGTTGATGACAGTGGACATCTTACAAATCTCTTCAAGTGCCTTTATCTGTTGTGCCATCTTTTGGAACCCAGAAAAATAATTACTGTGTTTTTTGGAAAAACTGTTAGTCAATATATTTAAATACATGACATATAAACTACATGTAATCATACGAGTCACCTTGCAAAGGCAGGAGGACCTCTCTGAGTTACAGGATTTGCTGTTCAATGTAAGACTTTCCAATACAGCTGGAAATAACAGAAAAATAAACCTCCTCAAAATAAAACCAGTCAGTTATAAATGTGAATATGTATATAATGACATCATTTCTCTACCACTAGCTCTTCCTAATCTCTATAGCCAACCCACATAAACTTCTTTAATTTTCATAAAAATTCTCACAATTCTTCAACCCAAAATGTCTTCAATCTAAAGAATATTGTAGGATCAAGATCGAACAGAGATTTTGGGACTGAAAAGCAATGACTGGCCCAACTTGAGATCCACTCCATGACAGAGAGCCTACCTCTAACACTTTTGATGATAGTCTGCTATGCTTACAGAGAGGAGCCTAGCATGACTGTCTTCTAAAAGCTTCCTCCATCATCCAAGGGAAACAGATTCAGAGACCCACAGCCAATAAAACAGGTGGGGCTTAGGGAGTCTTGTGAAAGAGAGTGATGAAAGGATTGATGCAGACAGAAGAGTCAGAGCACTATTGGAAGACCTACAGTGTCAAATGAACTGGGTCCATGGTTGCCCTCAGGGACCAAAACACCAACCACAAAGAACTAATGGGCTCTACTAAGGCTTCCCACCTCCCATTTGAGGCAGATACGCTGCTTGTTCTATGTGTGTGTCCCCTATGAAATGGAGCAGAGATTGTTTCTTACTCTGTTGCTTGCCTGTGGATCCCTTTCCCATAGCTGGACTGCCTGGTCAGGTCCCATTGGCAGAAGATGCCCTCAGTCCTTCTGCAATTTGATATGCCCACCTGTGTTGGTAACCAAAGGGGACTCTACTTCTCTAAGGAGATGGGTATAGGAGAATGAGGGGAGGGCTCATGAGAACTGGGCTGAGAAGAAAAAACTGGAAGGGGCTCTGATCAGGTTGTAAATTGATTAAATAAGAAAAAAGTAAAAGTCAAATATATATGAAGCTCACGAAAGAAAATTTTCATTACACTTAGTGATTACAACGAGGGCTGGAAAGAATGCTCAGAGTTTAAGAGTACTGGCTGCTTTTCCAAAGGCCCTGAGTTCTATTCACAACAAACATATGGTGGATCACAACCATCTATAATGAGATCTGGTACCCTCTTCTGGTGGGCAAGCACATATGCATGCAGAACATTGTAAACATATTAAGTAAATAAATCTTTAGAAGTAATGATTCAAACTAAAAACTACAATATGCTTATATGAATTCATACAGTATATTCTATAAGAATGAAACATGTTAACCATGCCATATATATAATGTTATATATCTACATATATTGTCCCTTATATGATGTAATGTTTGGAAGATAGTCACTTTTTAATGGAGAATAATCAAATAAAACACATAAGTCACACAACAACGGGAGATGTGGGTATCTCTGACTCTGTTGCCTACCATTACATCCATTTCCCTTAGCTGGGCTGCCTAGTCAAGCCTCACTGGAAAGGCTATGTTTAGTCCTGCTGTGACTTCAGGTGCCAGGATGAGTTGGTATTAAAAAAGAGTTCATTGTTTATATATTCCAGAACAAAACTGATCCAGTCTTTGACTTATAGGAGGACCAGCTCCTGGACCAGGGTCTTTCAATATGACAAAAAAGAAATGTAAAATGTCTACCTAGGATACAAGGTTTCCAAAATGTAAACAGAATAAATATATAGGCACCAGGAGATACACAATAACAGCTAAAGAGTATGGAAGAAAATCACATCGAAGGGATCTGGGCATCTCATCCTTTGTCATAAACTGAAAATAGCTGGAGACACAAAATTCTTGTTTCAGTCTCTACTATCCCTGAAAACAACACTTTGAACCAACTGCTCTGAAGCTGGATAATGACATAAAGTCTTGTCAACAAGACTGAAGACCACAGTTTTATTTTCGTGTTTCACATAGTGTAAGGAGAAAATAAGTGTCCACATGTTGTCTGCTGTTCTCTAGATATGGGCCCTGTCAGGCTTGCGAATAAATGCATAAACATAATAAAGATGCAATAACATTTTACCATTCTAATTTCTGTTTTTCTTCTTTATCACCCACTATTGAAGGTTTTTTTTTCCAAAAGGTTTTGAAAATTCTCTGCCAATGAAACTCAATAGCTTCTGCTGGCTTAAATTTTCATTCCGTGTTTAGAGTTAATTTTAATCTTCTGTAGATTTACAGGAAGTATCCTGGGACTTGTTTCTATAAGCCCAGTGAACACAGATGGGTTGTACTACCATTGCTGAAAGACAGACAGGTCTGAAGGTCTAAAGCTAAGAAAACCTGACCTCAGCAAGAAAGGTGACCAAACTGTGTGTGATAGACCATACCTTTAAACCCATCACAAATGATACAGAAGTCCTTGAATCTCTATGAGTTAGACATCAGGCTAATCTATAGAGTGAGATATATTTTTATTTATGGTTTGAGTTACTTTTATTTTTGTCATAGAGTCTCATTGGAACTGCAAAATTAAAACACATAAGGCCTGTTGGCATGACCAGCTAAAACTTCCCCAGGATGCCCCATTTGAAGAGCATTACACTTAATTGCCAGATCTTTGAAGCATTACAAATGTTGATTGACATATCAGCTGTGTATTGCCTCAGAGGTGGAGAAAGGAGTATCAGGACTCGAAGGCCTGCCTGGACCACACAGCAGTTCCAAGTCATATCTGGCCTACAGGAGACTCTGCCTAGAAAGGAAATATCATTCAACTTACAACAGAAAAAAATCTCTCCATGAGGCTCTACTTTTTGAGGTGAAAGGAATATTCATATACACTTAATGTTGTCAAATAAAAGCTAGACCTCAAAGCACAGACCTTTAAAGCAAGATAATTTATTAATGCAACAGGATAATTTCAATATTAAAAATAATATGTCCTAGAGTGACTTTGACATAAACAATGCAAATTACCTAAATCTATTCATTTGAGAAATGATGTGGTAGTAAACCCCTTTAATCCTATTACACCAGAGAGAGGCAGGTGGATCTCCATGAGTTTGAGGCCAACTTGGTCTACAAAGAGAGTTTTGGGACAGCCAAGAGAAACTCTGCTTCAGAGGGGGAAAACAGGTGATGAAGAATACAAATTTTATATTCTTAATGCATCTCTTTCCATGTTTTCCATGAAAATGACCCTAATTCAGTCTACATTTCTAAAGACCAGAGAAAACAGAAGAGAAAACAAATGATTAAATTTTGCGAGGAAGGCATGGCTGGAGGCAAATCAGAGCAAATATCTCCTTACATGTGTGCCTTCAGACTTCATCCCTAACCCAGGTCAGCAGCCACAGTCTCAGTTACACAGCAGTTCAAGAAGATTAGTTTTAGCCTAGCATTATTGTACCTGCCATTAATTGGAGCACTATGGAGGCAGAGACAAGAAGATCTCTGAGAGTTCCAGTACATCCTGATCTACAAAGTGAGCCCCCATCAGCCAAGGCTACACAGAGATTCCCTGTCTAAAATTTTTTTTAACTTAAAAAAAGTTATGTTACAGTTTATGTCATATGTGGGTTGAAAGCCACATTTGGATGACACTGGACATCTTATAGAAATCTTTTATCCAAAAGTCTTTATCTGCAGAGCCATAATTGGAGACCAAGAAAAATAATTCCTGACTCATTATGAAAGAATGTTGTACAAAATATTTTAATCACATGCTGTAGAGCCTTCCTTTAATCCTAGGAGACAAGTTGCTAAGACAGGACCACTGTGAGTTTCAGGCTATCACTTTCCAGTACAGCTGGATAACACAGAAAGACTTTTCCTTAAAACAGGAAACATTCACTTATAGATGTGAGTATGGATATAAACAGAATCTTCACAACTCCAAATTCTTTCTTACATTTATAGCCTGTGAACCTCCGCTTCCTTCATTTTTATAAAAAATAGTAAATTGGTAAATACAGTAGTGATACAGAGAGAGAGAGAGAGAGAGAGAGAGAGAGAGAGAGAGAGAGAGAGAGGAGAGAGGGGATAATGAAATCTAACTACTCATCACATGATCATTGTGCCTGAACTAAAGTATCCTTCTTATACCCAGTGGGGTTTTCTTTTTGTTTGTTTTGTTTTGTTTTGTTTTGTTTCGTGTTTTCAAGAGTGGGTTTCTCTGTGTACTCTTGGCTGTCCTAAACTCACTTTGAAGACCAGGCTGGGCTTGAACTCGCAGCAATTTGCCTGCCTCTCCCTCCTGAGTGCTGGGATTAAAGGCATGCACCACCACACCTGGCCTCTCCACTGCTTTTCAAGGTATAAGTAACATGTAAAAAATTATGGTATTTTTTAAACTTGTACTTTCATGGTATCTCTACTTTCTTCTGAAATTGGTTCCATATTGGTGGAGCTTAGACATCTGTGTGTCATCTTCAAAGAAACGTTTTCTCAAACAAGAAAATAAGATAAATGATCAATATTTAAAACAAACCAAAATTTTTAACATTGAATTTCAAGAACAAGCAGTTACAGAAGGACATTGTGATTTATAATTTTAATCCCACCATTAAGGAGTCCAGAGGAATGTGGATATCTGAATTTGAGGCCTGAGGGGTCTACAGAGAAAGTTTCAGAATATCCAGGTCTTCTCAGAAAATCCATGCCTCATAAAATAATAATGAGAGTGCTGTTGCTGATAGTGGTGGTGGGCAGGAGGGGGAGATGATGATAAATATTAAACATGTGGTTTTAACACGCCTTCACTCCTGTTTTGAGGCATTCAATACCACACTTAGAAGAATGAAGTAGTAGTTTCTCTGTGAGTTCCTTCCAACTATGGATTCCACAGAGAGATCAAAGACAGTCTGGAATATATAGACTTCCCTGACTAGTAAAAGTAAGCAAACAAACAAACAAATATTCAACATAGGTAGCCAACAAATACATACAAATTAACACTTTAAAATATTGTTTTATATAATCAGGAAGGCCAAGGTAATTAAACCAAACAAGGGTGTGTGATGAAGACCATGTGGAGAAAGAGAGACTCCTATTCATTGCAGCTAGAAGTTGAAAAGAATACATCCTCCAGCCAGTCGCATTTTCATCTACACAGAATCCTTATGAGCAAACTTAGCCTGGATATCAGCAGGCTCTGACATCTTCCCAGATCCATCCTGATGTCTAAGCTCTACTCCAAGATTCAGGCCTTAAATAGTTTCTTCATCCAGGACCCTCCAAACCTACACACCTTTAATACTCTGGCACCCAGCCAACATCCCCACACTATGGCCTCACTCTGTCTGTAGGCCCACCCTAAGGAGGCTTGCAGATTTGCTTGCAACCACAAAAATTAACTCTTTCCTGGCCCAACTCTCTTGATTCTCCTGAGCTCTTAGGGGTTTAACTCAGAAGACATTTGGACTCCACTGGTTGGTGACCACCTCAAGAAATGAGCTTTCATGCAGCACACAGCCCAGATTCACTGCTCTATATTGACATGGCTGATACTCCTCCTTTTTTTTATCTCTTTATAAAATTGAGACAGAGTCTCACTACTGACCACGCTGGCCATCACCTCACAGACATCCATTAGACTGGGATAAAGATAGTCCACAAAACTCACTTTGATTCTCATTTCTTCTTAGGGAATTGTCTCCTCAACCTTAGATAACTTTGGCAACTACTCTTCAGCCATGATACCACCACCATCATGCTAGTTATACATCGAGCATCTAGACCCTAAATCATGTTCCCAGGATAATTAGATCCATTACAATCCCACAGATGCTTATATCTTCTATAGGCATAGGCCTTCTCATGGATTATTTGGTCACAGATAGGCCCTATAATGAATAGGTGGCCACAGAGAGCTGCTGTTGTATTTTTTTGAGAGGATGCACTGCTTTTACTCCAACCCAGCCTCCCTGAAATGTGTTTCCTGGAAGTTTAATTACTTCCACCTGGGTGAATATGGAAGCTTCACCTATCTTCTTACTTGTTCAGGAAACCTGTGTCATGGAAGATCTACCTTACTTTACTAAGTCATGACAAGATTTCTTGATACCTACAAAAGGATTAAAGTTAACTACAGTATCAAATTAGTACAAAATTTATCACAAATATCTTGGTGAGGCTTAGTGACAGAGCTAATCTGGACTTTAAGCCTCTGTGTAGCTTATGATGACATACAGCAGTTTTCATTAGAGAATAGTAAGAGTGGCCCACTGCACAGTAGATTTAGTACTGAAAACAGAGCCCACTCTACACTCTGATATTGACCCCATCTGTACAGAGAAATTTTAATTCACAACATGGCTGAACTGGCAAGAGATCACATCAAAAATTCTTCTAGCTCTTTGTAATCCAGTTGGAATGCAGAAAAAACTTTAATCCCATGAGACAAACAAATAGATCTCCGATTAAAGGCCAGTCCAGAATAAAGCAAGTTTTAGATAAAGTAAATCTCATGTCCAGGGTGTGGTGACACACGCCATTAATTCAAGCTCTCAGGCAATCATGGAGGTCTGAATTCTGGTTAGTTCTTTTCAGTCAATTCAGGTGTCTCAGCTAAGTGAGAGGCAATGAAATGTACTTCAGTTCCTGGCAGTTCAGTTTCTGGAATTCACAGGCAGTTTAACTAGGAGAGCTTTGTAGAGACCAGATTCAGAGAGACGAAGCTATACATAGCTGAACATAAAACAGAGAATGAGAAGAATACTCATAACCTATTTCCAAAGATACTATGAGGCAAATAGGAACAATTGAGAAAGAGGATGATAAAATTCAGACTGAGAGACCAGGAGAGGAGTTTCAGCCAGAACAGCTAGTTTAAAGCATCCAGCCAGAGTTTAGAAAGAAATAGAAAGTGTGACTCTAATCATAAAAAGGTCACCGCAGCTCCTTCCTGCACTATCTCCTACATAGAAACTCTACTACAGAGGTTAGGATTGATAAAAACTCATTATTTGCTACTGAATAACATTAACTTCACTTGCTTGGCTTTAAATCATTCTCACCTGAGTTAACTGATTCATTTTGGTTATGCTAGGACACTAACCCTCCTTTTTATAAAGGAATTGCAGTAATTGAGAACATCTCCAATTCGTCTGACCATTCTAAATGCCAATGGGCCCAACTAGATAACGCCAAGCTATCCTTGAGTTCCCTATCAGGCTCCGGGTTATGTTTAGGTAAAGTTATTCCCTCCTCCTATCAACATCTCTGTAATATAACCATCACAGAGATATCTTCCCTTTCTGATTATATCCTTCCCAGTAATTACACTTAGTGGGCCTGTAACGATGGCCTCACTCCCTGTATATACTCCCCCCATTTAAAAAACAGTAAGACTACCTTTTGTATCCTCATTCAATTAGTCCTCCACTTAATATATTACACTGAAGAACAATTTCCCACTACTGGGATCCTGTTACTGAACAAGCCCTACTTAGAACCAAATGTGAGCCTATAATGGCAATTACCCTGGCTGTCCTCCTCGAATTGGGCGCTACAGGCACTGGGGTGGACATAACCTCTCTTGTTCTCTCCAACAAAAATTATTCAGATCTTCACCTGTCAATTGACAAAGACTTGCAGCAGATGAAAACTGCCATATCCCACCTTGAAACATCCTTGTCCTCCTTCAGTGAGGTCATTCTACAAAATAGGAGAAGTCTAGGCTTGCTGTATCTTCAGCAAGGGGGACTTTGTGCTGCCCTCAAAGAAGAATGTTGCTTTTATATGGACCACTCTGGGGTAGTCAAAGATAGCGTGGCCAAGGTTGGATAAGGCTTAGAAAAAAGAAAAAGACAACGAGAACAGGAACAGAGTTGGTTCCATCACTGGTTCTCCACCTCCCCTTGGCTTACTACCTTGTTGCCCTCCATTCTGGGCCCCCTGGTAGGATTTCTCCTCCTTATCTCTTTTGGTCCCTGAGCTTTTAGACTCACTACCTTTGTAAAGCAACATCTAGATGCTCGAGATGCTCAAGCAATACAACTGGGTGACTTCTCTGCCTCTCTGAGCTGGCAGGTTTTCACCACAGCATTGGGCTCCTAAGTCTTTATTGGTAAAATAGAATGAACTGCAAAAATTCAAGGACACCACATGCTGGCAAGGATGTGGAGAGAAAGGAACACTCCTTCATTGCTGGTGGAAATGCAAACTAGTATAGCCACTTTGGAAATCTATCTGGTGCTATCTCAGAAAAATGGGAATAGGGCTTCCTCAAGACCCAGCTATTCCACTCCTTGGAATATACCCAGAAGATGCTCCAGCACACAACAAGAAAATTTGCTTAACTATGTCATAGCAGCCTTATTCATAATAGCCAGAACATGGAAACAGCCTTAGTGTACCTCAGTAGAAGAATAGATAAAGAAACTGTGGTACATATACACTATGGAATACTACTCAGCTATTAAAAACAAGGAATTCCCTAAATTTGTGGACAAATGGATTGAGCTAGAAAAGATCATAATGAGTGTGTTAACCCAGAAGCAGAAAGAGTCAAATGGTATATACTCACTTATATCTGCATACTAGCCCAAGGGGCATGTCCCATGAAAGCCTTCACTTACCAGGAAAATGGTACAGAGGGGAGGACATCCTATTGAGACTCTAGATGAAAGAAGCATGGGAGAATAGCAAAGTAGAAGGATCCAAATGGTACTAAAAACCTACAAGTAGAACATTATGATAGGTAGATTTGGGCCCAAGGCTCCCGCTCAAACTATGACACAAGCCAAGGATAATACAGGCTGGAAACTTCAAACCCCTACCCAGATCTAGCCAATGGATAGGACATTCTCTACAGTTGAGTGGAGAGTGGGGTATGACTTTCACACCTACCCTGGTGCCTCATATTTGCCATGTCCCCTGGAGGGGAGACCTAGTGGCACTCAGAGGAAAGATAGGAGGCTACCAAGAAGAGACTTGATACCCTATGAACATATAAATGGGGAGGAAATCCCCTCAGCCACAGTCATAGGGGAGGGGAGTAAGGGAAAATGGGAGGGATGGAAGAATGGGAGGATACAATGTATGGGATAACCATTGAGAGGTAATAAGAATAAATTAATAAAAAAATATTTTGAAAAAAAAAAGAATGATCTGGGATTTTCAATGATAACACTGCTTATCTTGTTTAGTCAGAATTGTTAAGATCAATTAAACTAAGGACATTTCATGCTGGAAAAAATGTGGGCAAAGACAAATAATTCCTTACTGCTGGTGTAGCTGGAATCTATACAGGTACTTTAGAAACAATGTGTACATTCCCAAAAAGGTGACAAAGACAGGTCTTGGTTACAAGTCTAGAATATCAGTCACTCAAATCTGAAGTAGCCAGGATGTAAAGCAGGGCTGATTGGGCAGGTTAATGAGGCCATGTGTCAAGATAAATACTTACAAGGACAGGCAGCCAACAGGTCATTCTTTTACCATCGAGTTATTACCTCGATTGGTTCCTGGTGTTCCTTGTATGGGATTCACAGGGTGTTAAAAAAAAACTAATCCTGTATTTTGTCCTATGACATAGACATACATGAGATCTATGAGTTTTCATGGACACACTAAACAATTTTACAGATGAAATCTGTTTTAGTTTATATGTGGCCTCCTTCAGAGCATTTATTTAGTACATATATTTTTATTTTATGTACATGAGAATTGGAATCACACATAAACATGGCAAGTGTACACCCTAACCTCAATGGCAAGAATAGGTCATAGGACTGAAGCTGATAGTGAGCCGTTATATTGCTTTTATCTATGCTCCTTTTCCAAAGGACTACAAACATCTCGGACGTTGTTAGCTATTCCTACAATTCATGTAAAGCCATTAGTAATCCTTGGAATCAGAGAGCTGAGTTCTTACTGCAGAGGACTTGCTTTAAGTGGCAAGCACACACATGCTGCCTCAACAATGTCATTGGTTACGATCCTAGAAGTTCCTAAGCCATTTTCTGCCCTCCCGGGCCCCAGATATAGATTTCTATGGATACAAACATACAACACACATACACACACATACAACACACATACACACACACACACACACACACACACACACACACACACAGTAAAGTAAATCTATCAGACATTCTGGAATGAACAGAACATAATTTTTTCTGAAGTGTTTTTAAGGTATTTAATATATAATACAACAACAAGTGAAGAATACTACATATACCGCTTGAAACAGTCTCAGTGTGTGGATAACACTGACATGAAACTAACACAGAGTAGCTTGAATCTACACCCTCAGTCTTAAGATGACTTTCATTACCACAGAACTTCTTTGTTTTACAGATGTCTGGGCCCCAACCAGTCCAGGATCAAAGTGTTCATTGGGGGTGTGATGTACCTAAATTCATCTAACCAGCTGATAGACCAAGATCATTAAGGATTTGATCCAAGAGCACTTTATCTTCTGGACTGGAGTCTTTAGCAGCCTCTGCTTCTTGGAATGCAGCTTAAGTAAAAAAGTGTAGATTCAAGTGAGGCGCCTTCAGCTACTGCTGGGTCATTCTCACCTGCAGTTACTAAAAAATGACCAGGGCCTGCAGCTGCAGCAGGAGCTTGGCCAGCACAATGGTCTTCTTGAAGTCCACACCTGGCATCCTCTGAGCCTTGCTCAATGTGGAGCATTTCTTCCATGTGGGGAATGGAGCCAACACAAGATGTGCCTGAAGACATGGACTCTCCAGTGGCCGAATCAATAAGTGATGAGCAACCTTGAGAATTGATTGATCCACCAACATCATTAGAGCTTCCCATTTTCTTTGGTGGTTCTGAAGTATTCTGGAGATTTTTCTTTTTGTACTTAGCTTGGTGGTTTCTGAACCAGATCTGGAAAGACAAAAAGAGAATTTATAGCAAGATGAAGTTGCAGGAGATGCATAAAAAGAGGTAAGAAGTCAGGATGCCCAGGACCTGACACTAACAACTAGGGAAACTTCACCTATATCTTCTGGGTCATTACTAGAAACATTAATGCCTAGGTCCCTGAGAGCCTACATGGGAATATGTGCCTCCAGGGTAGTACCCATGCAGAAGTTGAAGGCCAAGCTCTGGATGAACAGATATCTCCAGTCCACATCTAAGATCTCCAAGAACTGTACAAGCACAAAAGGTGATAAATTCTGAAAATATGAAGGGGCCAATTGGAGAACTATTCTGGCTGCAGGGAAAGAGAAACAAGAGAAAGTCATACCTGGATCTGGTACTCTGTCACACCAAGATTTTGGGCCAGCTTCAAGCGTTGCTCTTTGCTTGGGTACATGCGACCACTAAAATAAGTTTGCAGCTCTAGGTTTTGTTTTTCAGAGTATTTGATGCGATGCCTTCTCTTCTTCTTTGGCACTTTGAGGCGAACTTCCTGGTCATTGTATGCATCTGAGAGCTTCAGGGAGTCTAAGGAATTAGTAAAAAAAAAAATAAATAAATACAATATCGATACACAGAGAAAAAGAGAGAGAGACAAAGAGAGAATGAGGGATGGGGGTAGTTAATAAAATTGAAGTGCCCCTGACATGATCATCGTGCCTAATCTACAATGTAATTTGTATACCTATTGTTTATCAACCTATCAGTAATCTGTATGAATTCATGTTTTTAAAAAAATGAGCTTTGGTGGTTTCTCTAATTTGTTGTGCCATCGGATCCATATTTTTGGAGCTTACAGAAAAGGTTTGTCATACAAGATCAGATAGATTATTAACATTTACAGGATGCCTGGAGTGGTGGTGCACACCTTTAATTCCAGCACTCGGGAGGCAGAGGCAGATGAATCTCTGTGACTTTGAGGCCAGCCTGGTCTACAGAGCGAGTCCAGGGCAGCCAAGTATACACAGACAAACCCTGTCTCAGAAAAACAAAAAACAAAAACAAACAAACAAAAATTTACAATATACCAAAACTTTAACATTGAATTTTAGAACATGTAATTCTAGAAGTGTTTGGTGACATACACCTTTAATCCCACCACTAAGATGGTACAGGACTGTGGCTCTCTGAATTTGAGGCCAGATAGATATACAGAGGAAGGTTCAGAATATCCAGGGCTTCTTAGAGAATCCATGACTAATAAAACACAGATGTTGCTGATGATAATAGCGGGTTTAACACCCTGTCACTCCTGCTCTCCAGAGTTCAATAGCACACTTAGAAGCAGGAGGTCAGAGGATATCTGTGATCTTGTACCACCTATGGTCTCCACAGAGAGATCAAAATCAGTCTGCGATATATAGACTTTACCAGAACTCTAAAAAGTAAGCAAACAGACCAACAAAATTTTTAACATAGGTGGTCATCACATGGATACAAATTTACACTGTAAATATTATTTTATATAATTGGAAAAGCAAAAATAATTAAAACAAACAATACTTTGTGGTGGGGAGCATGTGGAAAAAGAAGGACTCATATTCATTACAGGTAGAATTTGAAAACAGTACATCCTCCGCACAGTCCTCAAGTCATCTACAACGAATCCTTACATACAAACTCACCCTGGGTATCAGCCGGCTCTCTCATCTTCCCAGATGTCTCCTGATGCTTGAAGCTCTACTCCAGGAATCAAGCCTTAAATACTTTCTCCATCCAAAACCCTCCCACCGACACACCTTTAATCCTTTCATGCCCAGCAGACACTCACACCCTGTAGCCTCAATCTGTCTGCAGCCACACCTTATGGGGCTGGCTGGTTTGTTTGGGACCACAAAATTACCTCTTTCTTGGGCCAACTCTCTTGACTCTCCTGCACTCTTAGGGGTTCAACTCAGAAGACATTGGGACTCCACTGGTTGGTGACCTCCTCAAGAAATGAACCTTCATGCAACACACTGCCCAGCTGCCCTTCTTTATATGGACATGGCTGATACTCTTCCTTTTTTCTCTCTTTATAAAATTGAGACAGAGTCTCCCTACATAGCCCACTCTGGTCATCATCTCACAGAGATCGATCTAGCTCTGGCTCTTTAGACTGGGATAAAGGATAGTCCACAAAACTCACTTTGTTTCTCACTTCTCAATGGGGAATTGTCTCCTCAGCCTTCGATAATTTTGGCAGCTACTCTTCAGCCATGATTACACCACTATATTGCTATTTCTAAGTGAGCAATCTTCATGCTAAATCTTGCTCCCTGGATAATTGGAGTCCTTACAGTTCCACAGTGGCCCCAAAGCTCTTGTATAGGCCTGATTATGAATTCTTTGGTTACAGATTGGCCCTATAGTAAATCGGAGTCCATAGACAGCTGCTGATATATTTTTGGAGAGGATGAACTGCTTTTCCTCCAACCCAGGCTTCCTGAAGTTGCTTTCCTAACAGTTTAATTACTTCTGCCTGGGTGAATATGGAAGTTTCATTTATCTACTTACTTGTTAGGGTAACTTGTGTCATGGAAGACCTAGGTTTACTGTACTAAATCTTAGGAATATTTCTTGATTTCCACAAAGGATTCAAAATAAATATATTATCAAATTAATACAAAATGTATCCAAAACATCTTGGTGAGGCTCAGTGACAGAGCTAAACAGTACTTCAAGTACCTGTGGTGCTAATGATGACCTATAGAAACTGTGACTAGAAGATAGTAAGGATGGCCCACTACACAGTAGATTTAGTACTGAAAAGGAAGCCCAACAATGCCTACAGTTATTGACACCATCCTTATAGAGAAATTTCAATTTATAACTTGGCTCTACTGGCAAGAGACTATATTCGAAATCCTTCTAGATCTTTGGAATTAAGCTAGAATACAGATATGGCTTTAATCTCAAGTGACAGACAAACAGATCTCTGAGTTCAAGGACAGGCTTTTGTAAAGGGTCTTGCTTAAATTTTCATTCAGCTTTAAGAGGTGATTTTAATCTTCTGTAGATTTAGAGAAAGCTTCCTGGGACTTGGGTCCATAAACTCAGTAAAGAAGCCTGGGTTGAGCTGTCATTGCTAAAAGAGAGGCATGTAGGAAAGTCTAAGGGTAAGGAAACTACATCTTAGCAAGAAAAGTCACCAAAATCTGTGTGATAGAGCAGACCTTTAACACCATCAAAGACGATACAGAGTCCCATGAATCTCTATGAGTTGGACACCAGCCTAAACTATAGAAGGATATATTACATTTATATTTTGAGTTACTTTTATTTTTGTCATAGGGCATCATTTGAACCATGAAATTACAACACATAGGGCCCATGGGCATGACCAGCTACAAGTTCTCCAGGATGCCACCTTTAAAACATGTCAAACTGTTAATTGGCATATCAGCTGTGTATTGCCTCAGGGGTGGAGAAAGGAGGATCATGCCTTGAGGGCCTGCCTGGACCACACAGCAGTTCCAACTCATACCTGGGCTACACAAGACCCTTCCTAAGGAAAAAAACAATCAGCCTACAAAGAATATTATCTCTCCATGAGGCTCTAGCTTTTGAGATAAAAGGAATATTCACACACATCAAATTATGGCAAATGAAAGCTAGACCTCAGAGCACAGACCTGTAATGCAAGGTAATTTATAAATGCAGTAAGATAACTTCAACATCCATTGCAATCTGTACTTGAGTGACTCTGAGGTAAACAATAAACAATATAAATCACCTAATCTTTTGGTTTGATAAAAACACGGGCTAGGTGTGGTGGTACACACCTTTAATTCCTCTAATCCTGAGGCAGAAGCAGTCAAGTCTCTGTGAGTTCAAGTCCAGCTTGGTCTACAGACAGAATTCCAGGACACCAGGACAGCCAATGCTACACAGAGAAACCTTTCTTGGGTTAAACACAGACACAAACACACACACACACACACACACACACACACACACACACACACACACAAAACAACTTCGGGGTAGAAAATATAAATTTATATTCTTATGCATCTCTTTCCATGTTTACCATGAAAATGACCCTAATTCAATCTGCATTCTTAAGGACCAAAGAAAACAGAGGAGAGAGAACAAGAAATGATTCAATTTTGTGAGGAAGGCATGGCTAGAGGGAAATAAGAGCAAAAGTCTTCTATGTGTGGATCCTCAGTCTTCATGCCTACCCCTAGGCCAGCATCCAATGTCGTTGTTACAAATGCAGTGCAATACAATAGTAAATATCGAACACCTCCCCTGATCTACTGGATGGACAGGACATTCCCCACAGTTATGTTAGGAGTGGGGGATGACTTTGACATGAACTCTGGTGCTCCATATTTGCCCACCTCCCTTTAGTGAGAAGGCCTGGTGGCAGTCAAAGAAACAATAAGCAGGATACCAAGATGAGACTTGATAGCCTATGACCATATAGTGGGGGAGGAGGATCCCCGGGGTTCCTAGACCAAGGGGAGGGGAATAGGGTGAAAGCGGGAAGGAGGGAAGAATGGGAGGATACAAGTGATGGGAGAACAATCTGTTGTAATCTGAATAAATTAATAAAATTAAAAATAAATAAATAAATAATTTTAAAAACGTAGTTCAAGGAGATTTGTTTAAACAGAGCATGATGGCACATGTCATTAATCCAAGAACAACTGTGGGATGGTAGGAGCTCTAATTGTCTAGGGAACCTGAATTAGGATCTAGATAGCCCATGTAGAAATAGTGTCATAGTGGTGGTATCATGGCTGAAATCACTGAATGAACAAATTATCTAAGGCTGAGGAAAAAATTCCTATCAGGAAATGAATGAAGTGTAGTTTTGGACTATCTTTTATCCAGTACACAGGAGTGATAGGCAGGTGGATCTCTTTGAGGTGATGGCTAGACTGGACTAGGTAGTCAGACTCTGTCTCATTTTTACAAAGAGAAAAAAGGAGGAGTATCAGCAATAAAGCTGGGCAGTGTGGGGCATGAAGGCTCGTTTCTTGAGGTAGTCACCAATCAGTGGAGTCCAAATGTGTTCTGAGTTGAACATCTAAGATTGCAGGAGAAGCAAGAGAGTTAGACCAAGAAAGAGTTAATTCTGAGGTTCCAAGCATACCAGCAAGACTCCATAGGGTGGGGCTGCAGACAGTGTAAGGCCACAGTGTGGCAGGGTCTGCCAGGTGTCAGGGAATTAAAGGTGTGTTGGTGGGAAGGTCCTCTATTGAAGAACCTATTTAAGGCCTGATTCCTGGAGTAGAGGTTAGACCATCAGCACGGATCTTGGAAGATGGGAGGCCCCGCTGTTATCCAGGGTAAGTTTGCTTGTATGGATTCTGTGTAGATGGGAATGTGGCCACCTGGAGGATGTACTGTTTTTTAACTTCTAGCTGCCATGAACATGAGTCTCTCTTTCTCCACATGGTCGTCATCATTAGCTCTTGGTTTTTTTTTAATTATCTTGGCCTTCTTTATTATATTAAATAACATTTTAAAGTATAAATCTGCATCCATGTGATGGCAACCTATATTGAATATATGTTTGTTTTCTTACTTTTTATGAATCAAGAAATGTCTATGTATTCCAGACTTTCTTTGATCTCTCTGTAAAATCTATAGCTGGATGGACCTCACAAATATCCCACTACATCATCTTTCTAAGTGTGGTACTGAAGGCCTGAAATCAGGTGTGAAGTGGTGTTAGCACCATATGTTTAATCTTATCATCATGCCCTGCACCAACACCAGCAGCAGCAACATTATTATTATTCTATGAGGCATTGATTCTCTGAGAAAACCCTTCCTCTGTAGATTCATCCTGCCTCTGACCCAGAGATCCAGAATCATCTGCCCCTTAGTGGTGGGATTAAAGTGTAAGTCACCAAATCCCCCTAGAACTGCTTGTTTTTGAAATCAGTGTTAAAAATTCATAACTTTCCATTATTATAAAAGGGGTCAATCTTAGACTTTTGCTCAACAAATTTTGGTGATAACAAAAGTGTCCTGTTTGGACTTTAATACAGCTACTTTACCCAAATTGTACCAACATCCGTGATCTAAGATTTTTCAGCTTTCTTGAAAGCAGAGAAAACAAACAAACAAATAAACAAAACTCAAGGACATCAAGACTTTGAAAGGAACCCAAAGATTTCATTTTTGAATAATTTCTATTGACTATTTCTGATTATCTGAGTTGTTTGTTTAGAAGCAATCAAACAGGTTGAATATTTTTTTATTTTTCAATTGAAAAGTTTTAGAGCCATATCTACTATTTCCCTCAAAGTCAAACTATAGTGTAGACTGCCCATGATGTGGAAGTTCTTCTGCTGAATTTATAAATAATCTCGTATTATAGGTCTGTGCTCTAAGTTCTAGCATCTACTTGACAACATTAGGTGTACTGATTATTCCTTTCATTTGAAAAGCGGGAGAGGATCATGGAGAGATTTTTGTCTTGGTGAGGCTCAGAGACAGAGCTAAACTGGACCTCAAGTCTCTTTGTAGCTGATAATGACCTTTAGCAGCTCGGATTAGAGATAGGAAAGTGACCAACCTCACAGTAGATTTAGTACTCAAAGTGTTGCTCCCTCTGCCCATTCTACACCACCTTTGTAGAGAAATTTCAATTCAGAGTTTGGCTGCACTGGGAAGAGATCATATCTAAAAACTTTCTAGGTCTGTGTAATCCATGTTAAATACAAAAAGGATTTTAATCCCAAGAGACAGGCAAACAGATCTCTTAGTTCAAGACCAGCCTCCAAGAAAGCAAATTTCAGATAACAGAAAGATTAGGTCAAGGTGTGGTGGAACAAGACATTAATCCCATCCCTAAGGGCATCACGATGATCTCTGAGTTCTAGTCTGTTCTTTTCATTCAGTTCAGTTGAATCAGGTAGTTGAGAGGCAGTGCAGTCGTTCTGAGTTCATGACAGTTCCATTTGTGGAATTCATAGGGAGTTTTACAGAGAGAGTTTTACAGAGACAGGTTTCTGAGAGGACAAGCAAGGCAAAGGTGAAGACAGAACAAGTCAGAGAATGAGAAGGTAGCAGAGTTTAAAACATAACACCAGTGTTACTATTATGCCAAGAAGAGCAATTCAGTCAGAGGAAGAGAGAAAAGTCAGACTGAGAGACTAGGACAAGAGTTTGATCCAGAAGAGCTGTGTTGAAGCAGGCAGCTAGAGTTCACAATGAACTAGAAAGTAGGACTGTATTCAGCAGTATGTCTCAGAGGCTGAAAGCATTCTAGTCATAGATTATATTGTATGGAAGATAGAAGATTCCAGGACTAAGACTAAATAATCAGTTACAATGAAGTAGCCTCCAAGATGATAATTACCTCAGACAAAGAAGTTATTTTAACATATCCCCTTGAACAGACTTGTATTGTATTGACAGGGTAGAGGAATTTTTCAGGAGGTTTGAGTGTAAGAGATAGAAAGTGTGGGGCCTCCCATGTCTAAGGTTGATTTAGTACAGTATGGTGTCCAAAGGAGAACAAATTTCAGTGAAGTCTGAGGATGTCTAGGCTTTCTGTCGCAAAAAAATGTCAAATGATCATATGATCTTCTCTCCTTCCAGGTGAAACACCCTCTTGGTCTTCAGTGAATGTGGACTTCCAAGGTTCCCCAGGCACCTAGGTCTATCAAGTTCACAAGGTCTCTTGTCTTCTCAAGTCCATTCAGAATCGTGGGTTTCCCTCAATGATCCAAGACAAAAGAAAAAACGCACTGTGTTCACCACGGAACAAAACCAGATACTCCAAAGAAAATTTGATAAACACAAGTACCTGACTAAAGATCAATGCAAGGAACTGGCTCAGAGTTTCTACGTGACAGAACACCAGATCAAGGTATGCGCCATCTTGTGTCTCCTTCTCTCTACTAGTCAGATAGCCACTCCCTAACCAGCCAAGGGCACACTTTCCTGAATGCTTGATTTCAGGTGTCCCTACATTGCTTGGAGTTCCTTTGATTAGTTCCAGGTTGTACAAGGTTGGTGGAGTTGTGGGCATGGTTAGGTTTGCATCTGTTTAGACCTCTTCTTTTCTACACTCATTAATTAATTTACCTAATCACTTTATTCCCAAATCTCCCGTGCCTCCCTGCTCTCCCCTCAGTCCATTTCCCATGCTATGCTCTGATTCCTCTGTCTCCTTCCTCCAAGGTAAGGGGAGGCCCCCAAATATAACAAATTCAGACAATTATCTCAAGTCACTGCAGGTCAAAGCACATTCTTTCCCACCTGAGAGTGATGAGGTAACTCAGCTAGTAAGAATCATCCAGCAGTAGATACCAGAGTCAAAGACAGCCCCTACTCATTGCCATAGGGGACCATCATTGTGCCCAAAGCTGCACATTTGTTATCAAAGGATAGAAGATCTACTTTCTGTCCACATAAAAGTTTTGGCGGGTGGCTCAGTCTGAATACCCAGGAAAGATTACTCTGAAGGATTTCATGGGGTCTCTCACCCATCTGACTCCCTTCATTCTTCCTCCTACACATCCACAGCTGTCCCTCAACTCAGCCTGTTACCACGGTTACTGTGTACATCCCCATCAGCTGATAGTTGAAGCCTCTCAGAAGACAGTTATGCCACACTGCTGTCTGCCTCCTCTACCAAGAGATGTTGTCTCCCCAGATTTCTGTTTTCTCTCCTCTTTCTTCTCTGCACACACCCTCCTCAGCTCTTTGCCAATCTTATCGTCAGTCCCTTCATGCTTCCCAACCCATCTCCAAATCTCCAAATCACTTCTTTCCCCTATCTACTGTGGATGTTGATTGTCTTTTTCTATTCTGAGTGAGTTTCAAGCATCTTCCGTTGGATTCTGCTTAGCTTCATTGGGTCTGTGGATTTTAGTTCTTTGCTATATTTCTAATAACTGCTTATAAGTATGTACCTGTCATGGGTTTCCTCCTGGCTCTAGTTTACCTCACGAAGAATGATCTTTAAAATTATTTCATATATTGTAATTATCCATACAAATTACATCTTGAATGTAATTCCTACACACTTCTCTTCCTGTTCCCACTGTCTTTCCTCTTCTGCCCTACTCTGCTCTCCTAGACCTGAGAAAGGGTAGGCCCTTCTCTCCTATTGTCTGACCTCAGCTTTTCCATTCTCATCAGAATAGTATGCATCTCTTTCCTCTGTGAACTTCAAGGCCATCTGACCAAAGGGCAGTGATCATATAATGGGCACCCGAGTTCATTTCAGAAGCAGTTTCTTTTTTCTTCCCCCATGAGAACACACAGAATGATTTGACCCTTGGCTATGTCTGAACATGGTGTCTCAGTTCTCTTCTTGCCATGTCCTATCTTGCTGTATGACTTTCTTCAAGCTCCCCTCATTCCAGATATGCTGGGCCCCTTGTGGAGTTCCTAACCCTTCCTTATACTTGCATGCTCACCTCTTCCATGAAACTCCAATCACTCATTCACTCAGTATACTCCTATTAGTTCCAGTATCTGTGCTGAAATACGTCAGGTTGGAGTTTCTCAGAGAACATCAGGTTGGGCAAAAATCCACATATAAGTTAATATACACCATGCACTTATACATTGGGTGTCTTTCTGGGTCTGAGATGCCTTACTCCAAATGATCATTTTTGTTCCACCAATCTGCCTGAACATTTGAAGATTTGCTTTTTTGGATACCAGACTAGTATTCCATTTTGTAAATGCACCATATTTTCTTTATCCATTCTTACTTAACTCTCCAATGTACTCAGTGGAGCAAGTGGCCATGCAGTAAGGAGGAGAGTATTTTTAGTATATGCCAAGGTTTGTTATTTATGGTCTTTTGGTAGATCTGTACATGTGCCCCATTTACAAATTTGTTATTTGATTTGTTGGGGTGAAATTTCTCAAATAGGTATGATATTTATCTCTTGGTTAGATTATGATTGGTGAAAATCTTTTCTCATTCTCTAATCTGGAAGGTGTAGACTTTAGTCACACATCACAATTGCAACTCCTAGAAGAAGTTACCTTAGTCTGTTGGTTTTCATGTCCACCTCATACTGCCGTCATCATTCTTGGGCTCAGGAATGTGAGAGATTTGGGATATATGTTGCATAGCATAGCAACCAATAGCCAGAATTTTCACACAGTATCATAATGTTTGGGAGCTTAATGATACAGCTGACTTGTTTTGATTTCCGCTTTCCCTTTTCTCTCCAGATATGGTTCAAGAATAAGCGAGCTAGGCAGAATTGAAAGAAACTTGAGAAACTACCTGGGAATCCTAATGGGAAGCAAGACCACGTTTCCTGCGACAGACCTGCCAGCCCCAAAGTCACTTGGATTCCTCTAGCCTCTGTCTTTGAAGATTCTGTGTCCCAGAAACAGTCTATTTCCACCAACTCTCTTCCACTCACCCCATCTAGTATGTCCTTAGATTCAGAGTCCATTTCTTCCTTGGGGGAGAGACCAACACTTGTCAGCTCTCCTCCTCCATTCCATCCCAGTATTTTCCCAGACCCTGAATCCATCTTCTTCCCTGATGAGAACAATATGAGTCTTGCATGGGAAACCCTGATGTTCGCACAGGCTGGGCAATCCACAGAAACAGGAGAAAGAATCTCAGATCTATCAGCAGCATGTCCATCCTCTGAACACCCAGCTACAACCGAATCCCAGCCTCAGGCCAACCTTCATATTTCTGCACAGCTTCATCAGGATGTTCTGCAACAGACACAAGTGCAGCTGGAAACCCAACAAGGACTCCATCAGTCAACACAACTAAACTCACAGAACTTGTTCAAGATGACACTTTCATCAAAGACCAGCAATTCCTTAAAGAGCTCAGCGATTTGGAGGCTGCTGAAGTTGCACTGTCACCGCCTGACATCATGGATTCCTTTTCACTCTGGGATTTCTTTTAAAAATCTTGATCTAGTGTGTGCTGTAACTACTGATTATGGTTATCAGTGTGCTAGGGAACAGTAAGTCAAAGCCTTCCATGTCCCTCCCGCTCAACTGTGATTCCGCAATCATCGATATCAGAGCAATTGTAGCCTTCCTCCTATTTGCATTCAGTGGGAGCCTGGATGATGGGAATGCACATAGCTTCTTTGGAAAGGTACACCAGGAACATGTCCAAAAGCCAAAGAAGCATCGTTGACACAGGGAAGTCCCTCAGAGAGACTATATTTACCCATAAACATCTTGTAGGCAGAGAAAATTTGTTGTTGATGTTTTTATCACTTGTTTTTATCTTCCTAATCTGGGAGTCCTTTCCCAAGAGTGAAGACTCCATGAAATCTGCTACTTGGATTCGTCCTGAATCACTGCCATATCCACCAAATGTCCACCTTATCGTAGGTCATGTTTTTAGAGGACTGCCTGAAATACACTGTTGCCCTGGAGCTCACGTTGGATTTGGCAACACCCATGGCCATTGAACTATCACTGCCTTTGCCAGCGAAGATTCTCAGTATCTAGGGAGAACTCCATACCAATATTCAGCCCCAGCCTGAAGGGTTCCTCCCATGGAGTTGAGGATTGGGAGGGAGCCAGCCTTAGTACCCAAAAAGAGGTGCTGGGTCGCAAGCCATAGTTGTAGCTTCCTTCCTTGGTCAAGCCACACCTCTAGAAGCAAAGACTGAGACAGCAGTATCTGAGACACATATGGTGCTCAAAGCAAAGATCCATTTGCTGAGGTACTCCACCTGAGTGTCCTTCAAGACTTGGTTACTATTATAAACCTAAAAACACATCTTTGCCCAAATTGTCCCCACATTCTCTTCCTTAAGAACCCAAGTTCCTCTCCAAGAATTCAGTGTAAAAAGGAAGATGTGGCACATCAGACAAAAATCAGGACATTTCTGAAGATGCAGGCTTGGAAATGGATGTTTTTGTTTCCTACCCAGATGCTGATTTGTAGAGCTCAGAAAATCTCTCAAACTGAAGAATTTGTTCACTTGCCCAATTATTTGCATCCAGCCTGAGGTTTTATTTTATCTTTTATATGGCATGCCACCCTGATTTCCCTAGTACCCATCCCCTTTTCTTTCAGGGTACATGGCTTACAGGAACATGTTACCACTGCACTCAGATATGTGTGCTTTTTTGACACTAGGTATACCACTGTGTTCCCATGGCTATCCTTAACGTTTCTGTGAACTTTTTGCTTTTGTTCCCTGATTGCTGGAATTCCAGCTGGTGATTGAGAATTTGGACAGCAATTAGAAATTTCACATGGAGTTTTCTTTTTCCAATCACACTGGGTAGAATTTAGGGATGTGTGAGATAATTATGTAAATATATCCTCACATTTGAGATAGTGTTTCCCTAGGTAGACCAAGGTGGCCATCAGGTTCCAGTGACAGTCATCCTTCATGCCTGAGTACTGATTCCAGATGTATGCCAAATGCCTGTGTTATTATGAACTTCTATTCACACCTAAGGTGTCATTTATCTCTTTTTTTCAAATAAAGTGTTTTTGAGTAAAATTTAAGGTTGTCTTCTCTCCACTTTCCATTACAATACACAAATGCTTCATCAATGCTGGTTCTCACTAAGAGGGGAAAATAAATTAGTCACGTGGGGAAGAAATGGAGGAAGGGGACAGGTATGTGGGAGTGGGTGAGGAACAGAATGAAATGATTATGCCAAGGATTGGATGGAGAAATGAAATCAACATGTGGGGGTATCACTTAGAGGAGCTGTAATACTGGAACAACAGAAATGCCCAGGGTCAATGATGATGACTCAGGCTGAGACTCCTAGCAGTAGGGGATATGGATGCTGAAAGAGCTACAACCTGAAAGAAGGCAAGACATGCATTGGAGGGATGGGGACACCAACCCACCCACAAAACCATTGACCTACAATTTGTACTGCCTGACATTAGTGTGTACAGGTATAAAGACGGAGCAGAGATTAAGGAAAGCAGCCAACCAATGAATGGCCCAACTTGGCCCACATGCCATGAGAGTTAGCTCACACCTCACACTCTTAATGATACTCTGCTATACTTGGGGACAAGAGAGCAGCAGAACTGTCCTCTGAGGTGCTTCACCCAGCTGCTTAAGGAAAGAGATGTAGAGATACACACTCAAACATTAGTTTACACAGAAATCTTATGGCACAGAGAGAAGGGTTGAAGGAGCCAGAGATGTCAAGGAGACACAGGGTCAACTCAATTGGGTCCACAGAGACACAAGTTCCACTCAAAGAGCATGCTTGTGATTCTACTATGCCCGCAAGACATATATAAGGGAAGTGCAGATGGTCTATACATGAAAAATCTTAACTACAGGAACAGGAGTTGTATCTGACTGTGTTGCCTGCCTGTAAATCTCTTTCTCCTAATTCAGTCACATTGTCTGTGGAAAATAGGCGATGTGCCTAGTCCCATTCCAATTTGATATATCAAGGACGGTAGATATCCCATGGGAGATTTCATATCTCAGAGCAGAGTGGGAGTGGGAGGTGAGGGAAGGAATGAGAGAAGGAAGGATAGGGAGGAGAGCAGGGAGAGGAACTGTGATCAGTACGTAAAATGCATAAAGGAAGTAAATTAAAAAAGCAAACAAAAAAGCAACCAAATAAACAAAAATTTTGGGACAACATGTAGTGGATGTAAACATGTTAGTTTATCCCAAGTCTGGCATGTGAAACAGACTACTGTGAGATCCTGCAGTGTTTGTCTGCTGAAACAAGATTTATGAAAGGACAGGAGGTGTTTGTCAGCAACAAAGGGAACTACCTCTTGCTGGATCATGGATCATGGTCTTTGCCAGATGATAAACATCCTGACAACATTGTGATAGAAGCATGTTGCATTGCATCTTTAATAGCTTGGGAACTGGTTGAAGAGCCATCGCAGTGATTTATTTCCTTTACTAAGGCAATATCAGGCCATAGAGAGACGTTCCCAGACTTTTTACTGAGATTGACTTCAGCTGTCAATTACACCCTGATGCCAGATAGGAGTTGATACAGACCTTGGCATTTGAAAATGCTAATAGTGAATGTCAGAAAGAAATTAGGCTATAAAAACAGCACCAGTAGATCAACTGATAAGAGACACAACGGATATTGTTTGACAGGAGCATAATGCCAATATTGTAGTACAAGTCTTAGCTAGAGATCTCATATATCAAGATACCCAGTGCCTTATTTGTGTTGAATTTGGCCCTTTGCAAAATGTATATATATGGTTAAAAGCACCAGACCTCAAAGCAATAGATCCATTGACTCTTGAGAAGTAGATATTCACAGAAGAGTACAAGGAGATTATGACCATAATGGTAATGGTATGTCAAGATATCCAGGGTAATGTAGCTGCAGTGTGAAGGAAATCATTGGTTTAAGAATTGCAGATACAAGAGAGACATAAGAAGTAACCTCTTGCCATTGGTTAATGAAATTAGGGACCTGTCAACTCGAGGCCCTGCAGCAAACAATAGGGGCCATATTTCTTTGGTCAGCCAGGAGGTAACAAGCCGGCAGGAAGATAAAACCTAGGTATTGATGATTTCATGCATGATATGAAAGGTAGTCTGACTTTGTATCTGCCCTCAGGTAAAGGATTACAGGCTACCAAGAAGAGGCTTGATACCCTATGAGCCTAGGCATGGGGAGGAAGTTCCCCCCAATCACAGTCATAGGGGTGGGGAGTAAGAGGAAAGCGGGAGGGAGGGAGGAATGAGAGGATACTAGGGATGGGATAACAATTGAGATGTACTATGAATTAATAAATTGAAGATGATATGTAAAAAGAATTTTATTTCAAAAATCATGAGGAGATTCAGATATAAACATTCAAATCTACTTCAGGGAAGATGGTGGGCATCAAAGAAACAAATGTGGCACATAAAGCCACTGGAAGAAAACTGTTCTTATTTCTACTGCTGATAGCAGGGTGACTTTCCAATCTATGAAGAAGCATGACACTGGGAAATAACCTATTCAGCTTTGCAGATATTCGATACACAAGTCCTTCAAAATTCCTGATTCACAGAAATGTGGGTCCGATGTACTGTGCTGCAGGAGGAACACTGGATGCCCCATCATTAGAGACCTTCCAGGTAGTCAACTGTCTCTGGCATTTCTGTACTTCTGCATGCTGCTTGGCTTCACTTCGTACATATCAGATAATATTTCCTTCTAAAGACTCTGATGGGCTTGAAGACTCAGTACTCATAGTATAACCATTCTTCATCTGCTGTTTCTGCAGTGACAGTGACTCTCCTATAGAGAGCAGCTGTGCAGGCACATGGAGGAGTAGAAGGAGGCATGTTCCTGTCATGTCATCAACATGATTCCACGCCTGCATCGCTGTACTTCTCAGGAAGCAGTAGACTGGCCTCTCTGATAGTGAATTGATGAGTCATTCTGTTGTATTGTTAAGACTTTGGCCTAAAAATTATGAGGAGTGGGCAGTGGGTTTCTGGCTCATATTTCTAGCACTTCTATGTAATGACAATTCTTAGGAATCTCACTTCTAAGAGGATTCCATTTGGCCTGAGATGATTATCTTTTGCAAATTAGTGCTAGAAATATCTTCCACTTGAATTGCAACAGGGTGCTGAAGATGGTTATTAACTTCAGTTGAGAGTATCCTTGCTCTGGTGCTGGGAGCTGTGCCTGTGTTTATTCGACATCCAGCCTCCAGTGTCTCTTCACTTCCTTCTTAGAAGGGAGATGTGCAGGTCCTGGTGTTCTGAGGCTGCTTTACAAGAGTTGGTGTCTACATAGGAAAACTCAGTAACTGATATCAAAATATTAAGCATCAGGTCAAATTCTGGCCCGTGCCTGTGGTCAGCATCAATGACTGTGTCTGCTCTTTGCCTTAGATTACAGTCTACACAACAGGGTCAAACAGTTTCCTTCACAGTCCAACTTCTTCACTTTCTGCAGTAGCACATTTCAGTTAGGAAATGGTGTTTGAGATCTTTTCTTACCCTTTTTGAGCAATTTGCAAAAGAATTTTCCATTGCACAAATCTTTCTCTTAGCACCACAACCTCGCTGCAGCTCTGCTGAAATCTGCTGGCCCAATCCCTCAGGACCTGGGAACTCAAAGCTGTGAGGATGCAAGAACATTGTGCATGAACAGCTGCTTTCATGCTTGCCGGGGTTCGAGGGCTCACTCCTTGACAGGTGCATCAAACATGGTTTCTTATAGCTGTTCATGGTGCTAGAGAGATGGCTCTGAGTTCAGTGCACTGTCTATTCTTCCAAAGGTCCTGAGTTTAATTACCCGCAGCAACATGAAAACTCACAACAATCTATAATGAGATCTGGTGCCATCCTTTGGTGTGGAGGCACACATTCTGGCAGAATACTCTATAAATAATAAATGACTAAATAAATAAGCTTTAAAAAATAAAACTGTGCATGGTGGCACAGACCTATAACCCCAGAACTAGGGGAGATAAAGGCTAGTGATTCTCCATGAGTTTGAAGAATCCTGGTGGCGTGATCAAAGGCTACACCAAGCACATTAGGGGAAAACATCATTCACCCCCAACATTTCTGCATGGTATGTGAACACAGGTGAGGTTCCTCAGGGAGTCAGTGTGTTCTGACAAATGACTCACCTTCTTTGCCCTCACGTGGCAGTAGAATGGGACAAACTATGGGTGGAAGGAATAACCTAGAAGGTTCATGTTACATTTTCACTGGCTAACTGTTGTTTACAAGTGATGTGTTTCTTCATGTACAGATGAGAATTCGAGGCTAAAGAATTCGAGGCCTTGGACTGGGGAGATTTAGAGTTCAGTATCATTTGTGACAGTTCCTCAGGTGTCGGTTGTAGGTGGATGACTGGCGGAAGCTACCGTTACACAGGGAGCAGGTATAGGGCTTCTCTCCTGTGTGAATCCTCTCGTGAGCCTGGAGATTAGTCTTGTGGCTGAAGGACCTTTTGCATGTGTTGCATGTGAAAGGCTTCTTTTGCTTGTGGATGATCTGATGAACACGAAGGTCTGAGTGGTTATAAAAGCCTTTATGGCACGAGGGACAGAAAAATGTCCTCTCATTCCTGTGTTTTCTCTGGTGGGCTAAAAGTCTAGACCGGTACTTGAAGGTTTGGGGACATTCATCACAAGTGTGTTTTTTCAGGTCTCTGTGGAGTCTCTCCTGCTGACCTGTACCTATGGAGTTGGCCTCAAGATTCTGGCACAGAGAGACAGACTGAGAGGGAGGCCACTGTGCCTTAGAGAGGAGCATTAACACCTCCACTGCGACATCTTCAGGAGAAGGTGCACTTTGTGACTCCCCTGGGGACCTGAAGGAGCCCTGACTTCCTCTTGTAGCTTTGCCAAGGTCTCCATGAGAAAAGCATCTCTCTTCAGGCTCAGGATCTTCTCCCTGAATAGTGAGAAGGGGGTATATCTCATTTCCAGTATTGCTACCACCAGCAATTACTTCGGTAGCATTCCAGAAAGCGTTGCAGCCATCTTCACTGTCTTCAGTGTGGTCTAGCCTGGAGGACAATCCTGCTTGTAACTCCATGGGTACAGCTTCAGGAAATCTTTCCCAGAGGGACTGATCCTGGTACCTGGAGGAGCCTTGCTTTGTCCCTTTGGCACCGTGGGGGATTCCACAAAAAATACTGCCCTCTTCAGGCTCAGGAGTTTGATATCCTTGGATAATAGGAAGGGGATCCATCTCATTTTCCAGACTATAAACACCACTATTTACTTCACTGGAGTGCTGGGGGTTCTTGTAGCCATCTTGAGTGTCTTCATATCCTGTGGAATTAAAACAGTCTATGAAACTGTACGCCAGAAGTGATCTCACACTACATCCCTATCTATCAAGTATCCACACTCACTTGTTGCGAAGATCATGCCATGTGGCATCTGAAGGGACGTAATTGCCTCCTCTTCTGTTGCAGATATTGCTGATTGCTGCTGTTTAAATTCACTGATGACTTGTTTTAAGGAAAGATGATCAGAAAAGAGGGCTTCCTGCCCCTGCATGGAGACATGGACCTGTAATCAAAAACCAAGTGACCATTGTCAAAGAACCAGTGGATGATGTAATACCTGCCCTTAGCCTGTTTGTGCAGAATCACTAGACTGTGGGTTAGATCATCTCTCTTAACCCTCTCTCTAAGGATTTTATCCTGGCACTCACAAGTTCTGTACTCTCAAGTCACTCCTGACACTGTGTTGGCTCATGTTGTTGTGTCAGTCTCCAGATAAAAGACAATGTGAGACACCTATGGAGCTTTGGAAAAATTTTTTCAAACGCTCAGTACGTTGAAGGGGGACCATGAGGAGCTTTGCCAATCTTGAAAGCAGGAAGGTTGCCCTTTGTTCTAGGCATTGTGTCCCATCCACCCAACATTCTGGAAAGATTCCAACATGGCCAGCAGTACGGGAAGAGAACATGGCTGGGTTGGAACATGTATAACTAGTGGAATTCTGAAGAGTTGGATTGCATAGACCACCCTATAACATTTCAAACACAGAATCCCCTTTGGTCACCTTCTCTGGATGAGCCTCCCTAATCCATTCAAGGGAGCTGTGTGTCTGTTCTAATAAAGTGTATCCTTTCAACTACAGAAAAGTTTCTCTACGGATGACATTTTTCTTTTCATGGATTTATTAATGTTTGTTTTCATTTCTCAGCTGACTCTAGGATTGATATCTGTTACTTTGTGCTCAGAACCTTTGAAGTTCCTTCATTGTTTCTCTGTGATTGTTGCTATTCTAGAGGAAGCTCTTCCTTTGGCTTCACCCTGTGATCTATAATTGCTATTTTCTATCAGGAATCTCTAAGGTGTGTAGTCATGTTCTCTACTAGGTGAATCTTGGTATTCCAGGCTCCCTGTTGTCTGTTATTCGTACTCAAAGAAAACTGGGGCTTTTTTAACACCCCCTAGTCATTAGTCATCAGTGGCTTCTCTCTGTGTCTCTCTGTCTCTCTCTCTTTCTTTCTTTCTTCCTGTCAATGTCCCACATACATTTGGGTCAGTGGGTTTTATTTCTAGCCCATATAATTCTTTGTCCTCGCTACTGAATACTAGTCTACACAACTTCCATAGACCATATATATAACTTTATCATCAAAACTTCAATTTAGTAGGTTGTGCATTTATTATTGTGTAATTAACAGAATTCACTTCTGACTGAAATAAGTCCAACATTTACATTGGTCTCCTCAAGATAACGTTGCCTCTGCTCTGTGGAACATGAATGAACAATGTGGTAGAAGATTACTGGGAATTCAGTTTCATTCACGAAATTCTAAACTTAAAGCACAAAAACTTGAAAATGTGGAACAAAACAAATTATAAAATGATAACTGTTTTATACATTAAAACATTCAAATAAACAGCAGGTTGTTGTAGACCATATTTTTATCTTTTTAATTTTTTTCACATAGACATTTATGTTCTTATACATATAAACAATAAGCTACCTACAGCAAGAAACACTATGAAACAATCAGGAATTATGTAAATGTTTCATTCATACTTTTGGCTTTTTGTATTTGGCAGCTTTGAAAAAAATCACAATCTTGGTGCATCAAAAATTCTGAATGTAAATCCACATCTATCAGAGCTCATCATTGTCAATTTAAAACACCTATATAGAATAGAAAATATCTTAACCCCTAAGCTTACTTGGAAAACTATACTATCTCTTCTTAACCACATCAGACACTTGAGAAGGAATAAAAATTTAAGTTCATGATTATTTAAGGCCTGCACATTGACAGCTTCCCAAATGAGAAGATGACAGAGACAGTTTGCTGCCTCAACAGTCACTCAAAACTCTTGGCTAAGTCATTAAAGTCTACTCTCACAACCAAAAAGATAAGGTATCCTAAATTTTCAATCTGGCACCTGAAAAGTAAAAGGCATATGATTTCTCTGAACTGGGATGAGGATGGTTTCACTAATAACACAAACAGCCTAGCCTTCCTGTTTTTCCCATATCCCAAATGACTGTCTTTCCTCCGAATTTAGTCATCCCTCACCCCAGGTACTCACCATGACAGGAGGTTTCAAGCACTCATCAGTCAGACCCTCCATGAATCTCTCCATGTTTTCACCACTTGATTCCCACTTCTCTAATAAGGCATCCTTGTCCTTGTAGTGCCCACTGCTGAGAAACTGCTCCAAGACCAATTGAGAAATCATCTGCTCCTTGCTCCGTTTTTCTGGCTGCAACCATGAGGTGAATATCTCCCAGAGTCTTTCTAGCTCTTTCTTTGCCAAAGAGCCATTGTCATTTGGGGAGAAGTTCAGCTGAAGACTTGGCGAGTCAAAGTTGTCTTCTCCAGAATTCACAACAGAACCACAGCTTGGAATGTACTCTAGATTGTCTGTTTCAAGGTCATTTGGTGGTGACTCAGGCTTAAAAGTTTTTCTGAGCTGTGAAGCCATTTTGGTTAGGTTCATCAGGAAGATGCAGTTCCGCCAATTTAGTTTCTGTCTTGTGACTTCTGAATGTTTCAATAGTTGGTGATGTGCAAAAGCTACAAATTAGAAAGAGAAAAGATCTATAATAAAAGGCAAAAATCTACTCAGGTTTATGTTAGAAATGGTTTCATGGTTATATGACAGTAATGATAAAAATATGTTTCAAAAGAAAAAACCAAGAAACTATGGAAAGTGCAACAATATTTGACTTAATAGGAAGAAAAATGTTCTGTCAAGGCTAGGAATATCTGCCATGAGAACATGGGAAATTGTGCAATAGCTCAGGGCTCTCTCTTCCCCTCTTGAAAAAGCAGATGTTATTGTTGCTGTTCCTCAAGAATTGTATTTCTCCCATTCTAAAATGTCACAGAACTATACATCCTAAAGAAAGAAATTAAAAGTGAAAGAACACAAGGAAGTCAAGAACAGTTACATAGAGAAGACCTCTCTTGAAAAACCCAAAGAAAAAAAGTGAAAGAACACAAATATTAAATTACAGAACAGTAGAGATATATCCTTAAGAAAACATATGTATTATTTCTGTATTTGAGTAGCCTTTGCTGTTTAAAATATCAAGCATTTGATCAGAAAGTTTGTCCAAAGCAACCTGCTCTGTAACAGCATTCTGTTCTTTGAAGCTCTGACTTCAGCAATCTGTGTCCATGATGGAAATGCCAATCCCACTGTAAGATACAGGCTATATCCAGTGCCCCCTTTCTACCCTAAAACAAAGACCTGATCCATTGAAGTCCATAGTTAAGGGAAAGTCTTCAAATATAACCTTGTCTTTTTGGTGCCTGTAATTCTTCTTCTGGGTAACTGTTATTCTTATCTGATATAGGTAATCCCAAAACAAGGTTTTTTTGTCTAAGATCTCATACTGAAAAGTCTCAATCTACACTGGGATCCTGAAAATTCAATGTAGTATCAGGATGGTAGAGCAAAGTGTTTAACAAAAGATAACTAAATGGGGAAAGATCTTTTGTATAAAATAAAACACCTTGTCACAAAAGAAATACAGATGCAATTAGACTTACATATACCCAGAACAATTCTGACATTTTACCAGCTGTCAAAACACACACAGAAAAGAAAACAACACCCACAAACTACCATAACAAAAAAACTGATAGATAAAAGTTCTGTTTAAAAAATATGTACAGATTTAATATTTCTCAGAGTTACATTAAATATTCGATGCAGGTATGGGCAAAACCCACACCCCCAGGACTGACCCAACACTAAGATCCTATAATTGTTCAACTAAGCAGTTCAGCTACCTCAATGCTGATCAAATAATAAGAAATGGACTTGAATGGACCTGAAAAAAAGTGAATTTCATTCCTCCATATTTCCTGGAATGGACACACACACACACACACATATAATAAAAATGTGGTTTTAACATCCTTTCACTGTTGTTTTCTGGCACTCAATACCACACTTGGAAGACTGAATATTAGTTTATCTCTGAGGTCCTTCCAACTATGGATTCCACAGAGAGATCAAAGACAGTCTGGATTATATAGATGTACCCAATTAGTAAAAGGTAAGAAAGCAAACAAACAAATATTCAACAATGGTTGCCATCATATGTATGAGTTTAACACTTTAAAATATTATTTTACATCATCAAGAAGGCCAAGCTAATTAAAACAAACAAGAACTTGTGATGAAATGTCTGCTATATGTGTGCCTTCAGACTTCATCCCTACCCCTATGCCATCTCCCGAAGTCTCAGGTACACACACAGTTCGAAAATATTTGTTTTAGTTGAACATGATTGCACACACCATTAATCAGAGCACTCTGGAGGCAGATGTGAGTTCCAGTACAGCTTAGTCTACAATCTGAGGCCCATTCAGCCAAGGATCCTTCAGATACCCAGTGTTTTTCATTCTTTCTTCATCTTTGTTTGTTTTTTTGATACTGGGTTTCTCTGTTTCTTTGGCGGTCCTAGATTCACTTTGCAGACTGGGCTGTCATCAAACTCACAGCAAAATGCCTACCTCTGCCTCTACCTCCATATGCTGGGATTAAAGGCATTCACCACCATGCCCAGACTCCCAGTGTTTTTCAACATAAAAGTAACACGTACCAAATTATGTTTTCTTACATTGCACTTTGGTGGCATCTCACCTTTGTTCTGCCATTGGTTCCATTTTTATGGAGCTTAGACTTTGTGTGTATCATCCTCAAAGAAGTTTTCTTAAACAACAAAATTGAATGATTAATATTTACAACATACCAAAAATTTTAACATTGAATTTGAAGAACAAGCAGTTGGAGGAAGATATGCTGAATTACAACTTTAATCCTACCACTAAGGAGGCAGAGGAATATGGATATCTGAATTTGAGGCCAGGTGAGTGTACAGAGAAAGTTTCCGACTTATCTAGGTCTTCTCAGGGAAACCATGCTTCAAAAAATAATAAGAAAGGTGCTGCTAATGAAAGCGGTGGTTCTAGGGGTTGGGGGGGGGAGATGATGATAGATAATAAACATGCGGCTTTCCAGCATTCAATACCACACTTGGAAGGATGAAATATTAGTTTATCTCTGAGGTCCTTCCAACTATGGATTCCACAGAGAAATCAAAGACAGTCTGGAATATATACACTTACCCAATTAGTAAAAAGTAAGAAAGCAAACAAACAAACATTCAACATGGGTAGCCATCACATGGATGTGATTTAACAATTTAAAATATTATTTTACATCGTCAAGGAGGCCAAGTTAATTAAAACAAACAAGAGCTTGTGATGAAGACCATGTGGAGAAAAAGAGTCCTATTCATTGGACCTAGATGTTGAAATGAATATATCCTCCAGGCAGTCACATTCTCATCTACACAGAATTCTTACAAGCAAACTCACCTTGGATATCAAGAGTCTCTCCAGACTTCGAAGATCCAACCTCAAGCTCTAAGCTCTACTCCAGGAATCAGGCCTTAAATAGGTTCTTCATCCAGGACACTCCCACCACCACACCCTTAATCCCCTCTTGCAAACCTGACACCCGACCTTGATCCTCAATCTGTGTGCAGCCCCACATTATGGGGCTGCCTGGTTTGCTTGGAACCACAAGAGTTAACTCTTTCTTAGCCAAACACTCTTGGTTCTCCTGCACTCTGAAGGGTTCAACTCAGAAGCAATGTGGACTCTACGGGTTGATGACCACCTCAAGAAATGAGCCTTCATGCAGCACACTGCCCATCTTTACTGCTCTATATTGACATGGCTGATACTCCTCCTTTTTTCTCTCTTTATAAAACTGAGACAGAGTCTCCCTACCTAGAGCAGTCTGGCCATCACTTCCCAGAGATCCATCTACTTCTGCCTCCTTTAGACTGGGATAAAGGATAGACCATAACACTCATCTCTCTTCTTACTTGTTCAGGAAACCTGTGTCATGGAAGACCTACCTTACTTTAGTAAGTCATGGCAAGATTTCTTGATACCTATAAAAGGATTAAAGTTAACTACATTATCAAATTAGTACAAAATTTATCAAAAATGTCTTGGTGAGGCTCAGTGACAGAGCTAAACTGGACTGTAAGCCTCTGTGTAGCTTACGATGACATACAGCAGTTTTCATTAGAGAATAATAAGAATGTCCCACTGCAAAGTAGATTTAGTACTGAAAACAGAGCCCACTCTACACTCTGATATTGACCCCATCTGTACAGAAAAAATTCAATTCAAAACATGGAAAGTGATCACATCCAAAAATCTTCTAGCTCTTCTTAATCCAGTTGGAATGCAGAAATAACTTTAATCCCAGGAGACAAACAAATAGATCTCTGATTAACGGCCAGCCCAGAATAAAGCAAGTTTTATATAAAGTAATCTCATGTCCAGGGTGTGGTGACACATGCCGTTAGTCCAAGCTCACAGGCAAACATGGAGGTCTGAATTCTAGTTAGTTCTTTTCAGTCAGTTCAGGTGACTCAGCTAGGTGAGAGGCAGTGAAGTGTAGTTCAGTTCCTGGCAGTTCAGTTTGTGGAATTCACAGGCTGTTTAACTAGGAGAGCTTTGTAGAGACAGGATTCAGAGAGAGGAAGCTATACATAGCTGAACACAAAACAGAGATTGAGAAGGTTCCATAATTCATAACCTATTTCCAAAGATACTATGAGGCAAAGAAGAACAAATGAGAAAGAGGATGAAAGAAAATTCAGACTGAGAGACTAGGAGAGGAATTTCAGCAAGAACAGCTGATTTAAAGCAGCTGGCCAGAGTTTAGAAAGAAATAGAAAGTGTGACTCTAATCATAAAAAGGTCACCGCAGCTCCTTCCTGCACTAACTCTTAAACACACACACACACACACACACACACACACACACACACACACACACACACACAAACACACACACACACATATCCTGATTCCCAGCCAGTCACCCTGGAAAACGGCTCCCCATCCTATTAAGAAACTTGCAAACTCTGATTTTCCTGAATCTGATGCTTCCAGTGAAACAAGTATATATTCTCTTGAATCTGAAAGATGAGTTCTTTAGCTTCCAATTGGCAAGGCTGAGTGAACCCATCTTTCCTTTTAATGTACATACCCAGTGGGAGGTTAGAGCAGACAACATTAGTGGTCCGTTTGCCTCCATGTTTTAAATACAACAAATGTGGACTTTGTGCCTTACCGTTAGAGGTTTCATGGGATAACAGTTTTAAAAGGGCTGTGGAGGGACATCTGCAAGAGTTACAATGCTATAGAGTGTTGGCTAGGGAAGCCTAATTTTGTAGGATACCTATCTTGGATGCCAGCTAAAAGGGGTCAAAACATATCTGACTCAGAGCCTATTACTGCCACCCTTTAAATCCCAACTCAAAGACTAAGACACAGGTTTATCCGTTTCTAGGTGTGGTCAGGTATTTTTCCTTCTGGACACCAGTGTTTGTGGAAGTAGCAAGTCCTCTCACCCCAGCACAAAGGTGGCCACTTATCTCCTAATCTGGATGGATACTAAATAAAAAGTAATCTGTGATAGACTGATTTTGAGATAAGCAATGCAAAGGACTTAAATCTTTTCATTGGACAAAAACAGGAGCTAATGTGGTGGCAAATGCCTTTATTCCCAATACTCCAGAGGCAGTTGGATCTCACTGAGTTTGAGGCCAGCTTGGTCTACAAAGAGAGTTCCAGAACAGCCAAGACTACACAGACAAACTCTGTCTTGGGGGGGAAAAACAGGGGATGGAGGTAACAAATTTATGTTCTTAATTCATCTCTTCCCACGTCTACCATGAAAATGACCCTAATTCAATCTCCATCCCTAAAGACCAAAGCAAAGAGAGAACAGAAAACAAGAAATGATTAAATTTCATGAGGTAGGCATGGCTTGTGGCAAATGAGATCAACTGTCTGTTCATCTGTGCCTTCAGACTTCATCCCTACACCTATGCCATCACCTAAAGTCTCAGGTACACACACAGTTCGAAAAGATTTGTTTTAGCTGAGCACAATTGCACACACCATTAATCAGAGCACTCTGGAGACAGAGGTGAGTTCCACTACAGCCTAGTCTACAAACTAAGGCCCATTCAGGCAAGGTACACAGAGATTCCCTGTCTCAAAAAAATTACTCCTGATTCTTCCTTACATCAAGAGCCTGTGAACATCTGCTTCATTCTTTTTTATCAAAAGTTATTAAATTAGTAAATACAATAGAGAGAGAGACAGACAGACAGACAGACAGAGACAGAAACAGAGATAGAGAGACAGAGACAGAGACAGAGAGAGACCAAGAGAGAATCAGAAAGAGAGAGAGGTAATGAAATCCAGGAACTTCTCAACTGATCATTGTGCCTAAACTAAGGTATCCTTCAGATACCGAGTGTTTCTCTTTCTTTCTTAAACTTTGTTTGGTTTTTTGATACTGGGTTTCTCTGTTTCTTTGGTGCTCCTAGACTCACTTTGCAGACCAGACTTTCATCAAACTCAGAGCAAGCTGCCTGCCTCTGCCTCCCTAAAGCTGGGATTAAAAGCTTTCACCACCATGTCCGCTCACCCCAGTGTTTTTCAACATAAAAGTAACGTCCAAAATTATGTTTTCTTACATTGCACTTTGGTGGCATCTCACCTTTGTTCTGCCATTGGTTCCATTTTTATGGAGCTTAGACTTTGTGTGTCATCCTCAAAGAAAAGTTTTCTCAAACAACAAAATCAAATGAGGAATATTTACAAAATACTCAAAATTTTAACATTGAATTTGAAGAACAAGCAGTTGGAGGAAGATATGCTGAATTACAACTTTAATCCCACCAGTAAGGGGGCAGAGGAATGTGGCTATCAGAAGTTGAGGCCTGATGGGTCTACAGAGAAAATTTCAGACTATCCAGGTCTTCTCAGAGAATCCATGCTTCATTAAACAATAAGAAAGATGCTGCTAATGAAAGCGGTGGTTGTGTGTGGTGGGGGAAGTGGAAATGATGATAGATAATAAAAATGTGGTTTTAACATCCTTTCACTGTTGTTTTCTGGCACTCAATACCACACTGGGAAGACTGATTTTCAGTTGGTCTCTGACGTCTTTCCAACTATGGATTCCACAGAGAGATCAAAGACAGTCTGGATTATATAGATGTACCCAATTAGAAAAAGGTAAGAAAGCAAACAAACAAATATTCAACATAGATACCCATCATATGTATGAATTTAACACTTTAAAATATTATTTTACCTCATCAAGAAGGCCAAGCTAATTAAAACAAACAAGAGCTTGTGATGAAGACCATATGGAGAAGGAATAACTCTTATTCATTGCAGCTAGATGTTGAAGAGAATACATCCTCCAGGCAGTCACATTCTCATCTACACAGAATTCTTACAAGCAAACTCACCTTGGATATCAGGAGGCTCCCCAGACTTCGAAGATCCAACCTCAAGTTCTAAGCTCTACTCTAGGAATCAGGCCTTAAATAGGTTCTTCACCCAGGACACTCCCACCACCACACCCTTAATCACCTCTTGCACACCTGACACCTCACCCTGATCCTCAACCTGTGTGCAGCCCCACCTTATGGGGCTGCCTGGTTTGCTTGGAAACAAAAGACTTAACTCTTTCGGATTGAGCTAGAAATGATCATAGTGAGTGAGTTAACCCAGAAGCAGAAAGACTCAAATGGTATATACTCACTTATATCTGCATATTAGACTGAGGGGCATGTCCCACGAAAGCCTTCACTTTCCAGGAAACTGATACAGAGGGGAGGACATTCTATTGGGACTCTAGATGAGAGAAGCATGGGAGAATGGCAAAGTAGAAGGATGCAGAGGGTCCTACAAACCTACAAATAGAACATTATGATAGGCAGATTTGGGCCCAGGGGTCCCACTCAAACTAAGGCAGCAGCCAAGGACAATAAAGGTGGTAAACCTTAAACCCCTACCCAGATCTAGCCAATGGACAGAACATTCTCCACAGTAGAGTGGAGAGTGGGATATTACTTTCTCACATACTCTGGTGCCTCACCTTTGACCATGTCCCCTGGAGGGGGAGACCTGGTGGCACTCAGAGGAAGGGCAGCAGGTTACCAAGAAGAGACTTGATACCCTATGAGCATATACAGGGAGAGGTAATCCCCCTCAAGAACAGTCATAGGTGAGGGGAATAAGGGGAAAAGAGGAGGGAGGGAAGAATTGGAGGATCCAAGGGATGGGATAACCATTGAGATGTAACAAGAATAAATTAATAAAGGAAAAAAAAGAGTTAACCCTTTCTTATCCAAACACTCTTGGTTCTCCCGGACTGTGAAGGGTTCAACTCAGAAGAAATGTGGACTCCACTGGTTGATGACTACCTCAGGAAATGAGCCTTCATGCAGCACACTGCCAACCTTTACTGCTCTATGTTGACATGGCTGATACTCCTCCCTTTTTCTCTCTTTATAAAACTGAGACAGAGTCTCCCTACCCCTCTGGGATCACTTCCCAGAGATCCACCTGCTTCTGCCTCTTTTAGACTGGGATAAAGGATAGTCCACAACACTCATGTAGTTCCTCACTTTTTGATGGGGATTCGTCTCTTCAGCCTTAAGATAATTTTGGCAACTACTCTTCAGCCATGATACCACCACTATCATGCTATTTCTACATGGAGCATCTAGACCCTAAATCCTGTGCCCTGGATAATTAGATCCTTTACAGTCCTACAGTTGCTTATATCTTCTATAAGCATAGGCCTTCTCATGGATTGTTTTGACACAGGTTGGTCCTATAATGAATAGATGGCCACAGAGAGCTGCAGTTGTATTTTTGGAGAGGATACACTGCTTTTACTCCAATCCAGACTCCCTGAAATGTGTTTCCTGGATGCTCAATTACTTCCACCTGGGTGAATATGGAAGCTTCATCTATCTTCTTACTTGTTCAGGAAACCTGTTTCATGAAAGACCTACCTTACTTTAGTAAGTCATGGCAAGGTTTTTTGATACCTACAAAAGGAATAAATTTAACTACATCATCAAATTAGTATGAAATTTACCAAAAATATCTTGGTGAGGCTCAGAGACAGAGCTAAACTGGACTTTAAGCCTCTGTGTAGTTTATGATGATATACAACAGTTTTCATTAGAGAATAATAAGAATGTCCCACTGCACAGTAGATTTAGTACTGAAAACAGAGCCCACCCTGCACTCTGATATTGACCCCATCTGTACAGAGAAAATTCAATTCAGCACATGGCTGCACGGGCAAGAGATCACATCCAAAAATCTTCTAGCTCTTCTTAATCCAGTTGGAATGCAGAAATAACTTCAATCCCAAGAGACAAACAAATAGATCTCCGATTAAAGGCCATCCCAGAATAAAGCAAGTTTTAGATAAAGTAATCTCATGTCAGGGTGTGGTGACACATGTTGTTAATCCAAGATCTCAGGCAATCATGGAGGTCTGATTCTGGTTGGTTCTTTTCAGTCAGTTCACGTGACTCAGATAGGTGAGAGGCAGTGAAGTGTAGTTCAGACCCTGACAGTTCAGGTTCTGGAATTCACAGGCAGTTTAACTAGTAGAGTTTTGTAGAGACAGGATTCAGAGAGAGGAAGCTATACATAGCTGAACACAAAACAGAGATTGAGAAGGATCCATAAGTTCATAACCTATTTCCAAAGATACTATGAGGCGAAGAAGAACAATTGAGAAAGAGGATGAGAGAAAATTCAGACTGAGATACTAGGAGAAGAGTTTCAGCCAGAACAGCTGATTTAAAGCAGCCGGCCAGAGTTTAGAAAGAAATGGAACATGTGACATTAATCATAAAAAGGCCACCGCAGCTCCTTCATGCACTATTTCCTACACACACAAACACACACACACACACACACACACAAGGACACACACATATACCCTGATCTCTGCCAGTCACCCTGGAAAATCGCTCCACAGCCTATTAAGAAACCTACAAACTCTGATTCTCCTGAATCTGATGCTTCCAGTAAAACAAGTATATATTTTCTTGAATCTGAAAGATGTGTTCTGTAGCATCCAATTGGCAAAGCTGAGTGAACCCATTTTGCTTTTAATGTACATACCCAGTGGAAGGTTACAGCAGACAACATTAGCGGTCCGTTTTCCTACAAGTTTTAAAGACAACAAATGCAGACTTTGTGCCTTAGTATTAGAGGTTTCTTTGGATAACAGATTATAAACAGGCTTTGGAGGGACATCTGCAAGAGTTCCAGGGCTATAGAGTGTTGGATAAGGAAGCCCAATATTGTAGGATACCTATCTTGGATGCCAGCTAAAAGGGGTCAAAAGGTATCTGCCTCAGAGCATATAACTGACACCCTTTAAATCCCAACTCCAAAGACTAAGACACAGGTTTATCAGTTTCTAGGTGTGGTCAGGTACTTCTCCTTCTGGACACCAGTGTTTGTGGAAGTAGCTAGTCCTCTCACCCCAGCACAAAGGTGGCCACTTATCTCCTAATCTGGAAGGATACTAAATAAAAAGCAATCTGTGATAGACTGAGATAAGCAATGCAAAGGACTTAAATCTTTTTATTGGACAAAAACAGAAGCTAATGTGTTGGCAAATGCCTTAAATCCCAATACTCCAGAGGCAGTTGGATCTCACTGAGTGTGAGGGGAAAAACAGGGGATGGAGTTAACAAATTTATGTTCTTAATTCATGTCTTCCCACGTCTACCATGAAAATGACCCTAATTCAATCTCCATCCCTAAATACCAAAGCAAAGAGAGAACAGAAAAAAAGAAATGATAAAGTTTCGTGAGGAAAGCATAGCTAGAGGCAAATGAGAGCAAACGTCTGTTCATCTGTACCTTCAGACTTCATCTCTACACCTATGACATCACCCAAAGTCTCAGGTACACACAGTTCAAAAAGATTTGTTTTAGCTTAGCACTATTGCGCACACCATTAATCAGAGCACTCTGGAGTCAGATGGAAGTTCTACTCCAGCCTACTCTACAAACTAAGGCCTATTCAGGCAAGGCTACACAAAGATTCCTTGTCTCAAAAAAAACCCACTACTGATTCTTATTTACATCTATAGCCTGCGAACACCTGCATCCTTCATTTTTATCAAAAATAGTAAATTAGTAAACACAAGAGAGAGAGAGAGAGAGAGAGAGAGAGAGAGAGAGAGAGAGAGAGAGAGAGAGAGAGAAACAGAAAGAGAGGTAATGAAATCCAGCAACATCTCCTGTGATCATTGTCCCTAAACTAAAGTATCCTTCAGATACCCAGTGTTTTTTTTTCTTTCTTCATCTTTGTTTTGTTTTTGGATACCTGGTTTCTCTGTTTCTTTGGCTGTCCTAGACTCGCTCTGCAGACCAGGCTATCATCAAACTCACAGCAAGCTGCGTGGCTCTGCCTCCCTAGTGCTGGGATTAAAGGCATTCACCACCATGCACAACCTACCCATTGTTTTTCAACATAAAGTAACATTCAAAATTATGTTTTCTTACATTGCCATTGGTTCTGGTTTTATGAGGCTTAGACTGTGTGTGTCATCCTCAAAGAAAAGTTTTCTCAAACAACAAAATCAAATGAGGAATATTTACAAAATACTCAAAATTTTAACATTGAATTTGAAGAACAAGCTGTTGGAGGAAGATATGCTGATACAACTTTAATCCTACCAGGAAAGGGACATAGGGATGTGGATATCGGAATTTTAGGCCTGGTGGGTCTACAGAGAGAATTTCAGACTATCCAGGTCTTCTCAGAGAATCCATGCTTCATAAAATAATAAGAATGGTGCTGCTAATGAAGGCGGTGGTTGTGGGGGGTGGGGAGGTGGAGATGATGATAGATAATAATCATTTGGTTTTAACAACCTTTCACTGCAGTTTTTTGGCATTCAATACCACACTTGGAATAAGGAAATATTAGTTTATCTCTGAGGTCCTTCTATGGATTCCACAGAGAGATCAAAGACAGTCTGGATTATATAGACTACCAAATTAGTAAAAAGTAAGAAAGCAAACAAACAAGTACCCAACATGGGTAGCTATCACATGAAAGGATTTAACACTTTAAAATATTATTTTACATCCTCAAGAAGGCCAAGCTAATTAAAACAAACAAGAGCTTGTGATGAAGACCATGTGGAGAAAGAATAACTCTTATTCAGCTAGATGTTGAAAAGAATATATCCTCCAGGCTGTCACATTCTCATCTGCACAGAATTCTTACAAGCAAACTCACCTTGGATATCAGCAGGCTCTCCAGACTTCGAATATCCAACCTCAAGTTCTAAGCTCTGCTCTAGGTATCAGGCCTTAAATAGGTTCTTCATCCAGAACCCTTCCACCAACACAAACTTAATCCCCTCTTGTCTAAGTGACCTACCACCCTGATCCTTAATCTGTGTGCAGCCCCATAAGGTGGGGCTTGGACCCACAAGAGTTTGCTTGGAACCACAAGAGTTAACTCTTTCTTAGGAAAATTCTCTTGGTTCTCATGCACTGTGAAGGGTTCAACTCAGAAGAAATGTGGACTCTACTGGTTGATGACCACAACAAGAAATGACCCTTCATGCTGCACACTGCCCACCTTTACTGCTCTATATTGACATGGCTGATACTCCTCCTTTTTTTCTCTCTTTATAAATCTGAGACAGAGTCTCCCTACCTAGAGCAGTCTGGCTATCACTTCCCAGAGATCCATCTGCTTCTGCCTCTTGTAGACTGGGATAAAGGATAGTCCACAACACTCATGTTGTTCCTCACTTCTTGATGGGGATTTGTCTCTTCAGCGTTAGATAATTTTGGCAACTATTCTTCAACCATGATATCACCATTATCATGCTATTTCTACATGGAGGATCTATACCTAAGTCTTGTTCCCCATAAAATGAGATGCCTTACAGTCCCACAGTTGCTCTTAAGTTCTTCTATAAGCACAGGCCTGATTATGGGTTGTTCGGGCACAGGATACCCATAAAATGAATAAGAAGCAACAGAGAACTGCTGTTGGATTTCTTTTGTTTTGTTGTTCTATTTTTTTAATTGATTCACTACTTTTACCCCAATCCAGGGTCCATGAAGTGTGTTTCCTGTAAGTTTAATTACTTCCACCTGAGTGAATATGGAAACTTTATCCCTCTTCTTACTTGTGCAGGAAACCTGTGTCATGGAAGGCCTAAGTTTACTTTGCTAAATCATGCTCAGACTTCTTGATACCTACAAAAGGATTAAAGTAACTACATTAAAAAATTAGTACAAAATCTATCAAAAATGCCTTGGTGAGGCTCAGTAACAGAGCTAATGTGGACGTCAAACCACTGTGTAGCTTATGCCGATATAGAGCAGTGGTGAACAGAGAATAATGAGAGTGTCCCACTGCATAGTAGATTTAGTACTGAAAACAGAGCCCACCCTGCACTCTGATAGTGACCCCACCTGTATACAGAAATTTCAAATCAGAACATGGCTACACTGGAAAGAGATCACATCCAAAATTCTTCTCACTCTTTCTAAGCCAGCTGGAAATCAGAAATTACATTAATCCCAAGAGACAGACAAATAGATGTCCGAGTTCAAGGCGAAGCCAGAATAAAGCACCTTTCAGGTAAAGGAAAGCTTAGCTCCAGGGTAGTGTGAAACACTCCATTATTCCCAGCTCTCAGGCATCATGGAGGTCTGAGTTCTAGTCCGTTCTTTTCAGTCAGTTCAGGAGACACAGCTAGGTGAGAGGCAATTCATCACAGGTCAGTTTGTGGAACTCACAAGCAGTTTAACTAGGAGAGCTTTGTAGAGACCGATTTCAGAGAGAGGAAGCTATACATAGCTGAACACAAAACAAAACAGAGATTGAGAAGGATCCATAATTCACAATACATTTCCAAAGTTACTATGAGGCAAAGAAGAGCAATTCAGAAAGAAGATGAGAGAAATTTCAGACTTAGAGATGAGGAGAGGAATTTCAGCAAGAACAGCTGATTGAAATCAGCCAGCCACAGTTTAGAAAAAAAGAGACAGTGTCATCATAGTAAGCAATAAGTCTCAGAGGCTGAAAACTTCTAGGCCTAGGTTATACCGTATGGAGACTAGAAGCCTCCAGGACTAAGACTAAGTGAGCAGATGGAGTCACATAAACTGAGACCGACAAGGGACGTTAACACTTTCCCTCTGGGATTTGTTGTTTGCTGAGGCAAAGTATCAATGTGTAGTTCACACTGTCCTGTGACTTCCAGAGGTCTTGGGGATTCTCCTACAATCCAGGTTAAAATATAAGCCACCATGTCTAGATTTTTACTTTTTAAGATAATTTATGGACTGATTTGCTTATATTTTATTTATTCATGTGGAACCTCACAGAATGCAAACTTAATATACATATTATATGCATGTACCACCTATGAACAATACCATATGCTGGCCCATTTCAGTGGTCTGTACAGTGGATTTACAGCTTGTTTTGAAGCATTATAGGCAAGCGTTGATTGCACAGCAGCTGCAAAGACAAAACGGGGCTCCAGTTAAACTGTGGTGAAAAGGCAGTAAACCATTAAACAACAGGGAAAATTTCCATGACACTCTATGCAGGCATTCCATTGACAGGACTAATAGTACGCTCTTAAGGTTATCTACCATCACATGAAGGCCAAAGATCGGTGTACATACATGTGAGCAAAGCTACATGGAGAGATGAAGTAGAGGAACTGCTAGTTCAAGGGCTGACTGTCAATGAAGTCCCTTTGAAGTCAACCAAGGACAGATTGCCAGAAGTTCCCTGCTGTAGCATTCCTTCAATCACTGCACTCATCCCAGAAGCAGATATATCACTAAGGTCCATAACATACATGTGTGTGTGTGTGTGTGTGTGTGTGTGTGTGTGTGTTAATGGGAAGATGATAGATAGATACACAGACAGGCTGAGATAGATAAAAAAGAGACTCAGTGTGCTGACAAATACTTTGCTATATATAGGAGAAGAAATGAAATAAACGTACTGCACACAAGTACACCAAAGATACACAGTGTAAGCCAAGACAGTAGAGTGGTCATAGGAACATGTATAAACAGAGTTGCAGCTGGTAAATGAGTCTCCATGTGGCTTGAATGCACAGTGACATCAAAGTTAACTAAAGAAGGGAACATTTTTTTCAATGGTCTCCATGCATTATGGAGGGGTGTGAATGATTCCCACAGATGATTTAATAGTATTACAGATCTATTTGAATACTCAAGGAACCTGTGTAAGGGACCTGCGTTCACTTGAAGGCAATGAAAAGTCACCTTCAAAACACCTATAATCCCAATCCTGTTGAATGCTACTCTCATTTGGCCTCCCAAGCCCCATGAATGTTCATGCCTCAACTATGTTCCTGTCAGCTTGATTTGTAATACCCAGAATTGGCACACAAGGTAGATGTCCCTTCCTCAAAGAATGGATAAAGAAACTGTGGGACATTGATAGAAAGGAATATTATTCAGCTACCAAAACCAAGGAAATCTTGAAATTGGCTGCTATATGGATAGAACTGGAAAAAATCATCCTGAATGAGGTAACCTAGACCCAGAAAGACACATATGCTACATACTCACATACAAGTGGATATTAGCCCAACACATATGTCCTCTGAGAGACTCTATCCAGAGTGGTAGGTGGACATATGCTGGGACTCACAGCCATACTCTGAGTGAAGAGATGTGTTGTGAAATGAATGTTGAGGATAGTGATGTCAAGACTTCCCCCAGGAGGCTATCAGGGCTGGAAAACCTGTGCAAATTGTTTCACTAACCATGGAGTTTGCAAGCAGAGAAACTTGACCTCCTGTTCAGATGCAGGAGATGAGGCCAGTTGTTGTAGCACATGCAATTAATCCAGCACTCCAGAGGCAGAGGCAGGAGGGTCACTGTGAGTTCAAGGCTAGCCTGGTCTACAATGCTAGGCCAAGACTCCAAGGGGTAACAGAATATCCCTGTCTCAAACCAAACCAAACAAAACACAACAGATGTAGCAGATGGACAACTTATTCTCCATGTAGGGAAGCAGGGTTGACTGCTCCTGACATGACATCTATTTCCTGCCTTTTGATCACTTCCCCTGTACAGAGGGGGCAGTAGGGGTACTGAGAGGAAAAGGAAGCAGGCTATCCAGATTAGACCTAATTGGTTGTTGTCAAGCAGGACGACCTCAGCTGTTAAGAGATCTAAGAGAAAAATAGAGTTAAAGAGGGAGAGAGGGTCAGAACAAAAAAAGAAGACCAAGCAGATTATAATCTGTATATACCGTGAATATATTATAACAAACTTGCTTAAGATAATAAAATAGAAACTATATAAAAATTTATGAATGGATTACACAATGCAGATTTAGGCCCCAAGTCACCAAAGCATATTTATCTGAGTACAGTGACATGACACTGTTACAGATGTTACAATCAGGGTGTAAAAAGAAAAAATATTCTTGTATGTGGAACTATAACTTGTACACACCAGCGAGCTATGAGTTTCATGGACACACTAAACTTTTACAAAATAAATCTGTTTTAGTTTATGAAGGGCCAGCTTTAGGCCATTTAGTTAGTTCAAATAGTACTTTTATTTTATGTATATGAACATTTTACGTTCATATAAATATAGAAGGTGTGCACCCTGTCCTCGATGGCAAGAATAGGACATAGTAGCCACTAGAAATAGAATTGAAGCTGACAGTGAGCCATTATATTGCTTTTATCTACTGAAACATGAAAGACAAATTTTAAAATGGTAACATGTTTTGCAAAGGATTAAGAACACCACAGCCTTTTTTATTTAGATATTTCCACTGAAGATATAAAGCAATTAGTCATCTTTGGAATCATCAAGCTAAGTTCTTTCTGCACAAGACTTGAGTTAAGTTGCAAGCACATGTATTCTTCCTCACAACTGTCAGTAGTTATAATCCCAGAAGCTCATAAAACATTGTCTGACCTCCCAGGCACCAGATGTTAGTTTCTATGGATATAGGCACACAAGACACAACACACACACACACACACACACACACACACACACACACACACACACACGGAAAGGCAACTCTAACAGAATCTGGAAAGAACAGACCATAAAAAGAGGTTTTGTACTTTTATTTAATGTATAATTTAACAATAAGTGATGAATATTCTAAGTAGCCTTGGAAACCCTATCATTCTGTTGATAACAGTGTCACGAAACTAGTACAGACGATATTGCATCTATACAAACAAAAGAAGACTAATGGCTTTCACTACCACCCCTCTTCTTTGTTTTACAGATTTCTGGTCCTCAACCAGTCCAAGGTCAATGTGTTCATTCAGAGTGTGATGTAATAAGATCCATCGTGTCCTCTGTTATACCATGATCTTTAAGGATTTCTTCCCAGAGTTCCTGAATATCTGCAGTTGAGTCCTCAGCACCATCTTTTTGTTGGAATGCAGCTTCCATAGCGAGTTTAGCTTCAGTGGAGGCACACTCAGCTACTGCTGGGTCATTCTGGGTCCCTCTTCCTAGAAAATTCCCAGAGATTGCAGCAGCAGCAGCAGCAGCAGGAGCTTGGCCATCACAATGGAGATTTTTACGTTTGTACATAGCTCGGCGGTTCTTGAACCAGATCTGGAAACACAAAAAGAGGAGTTATAGGAAGACCTGTGTGTGTCAGCCTGGGTCAGAATAGGAAGTTGTAGTAGATGCCTAAAAAGAGTTAGAACGTCAGGATAGATACCACCTAACACTCAAATCCTAGGGTAACCACCAAGATTTGCTATGTCTTTACTAGAAACATAAATGTCTGGGTCCCAGAGACTCTACATACTGATAATGTGTCTCTAACTAAGTACCCATGCACAAGCAGAATGCCATATCTAGCCCTGGATGAACAAACATCTACAGTCAACATCTATGGCATGATCTCCCAGGATTGTACAGGCACAAAGTGAGAGGGATTTCCAAAACAGTGAAGGTGCTGACTGGAAAAATACTCTGTGTGCAAGGGGAAAGATTGAAGAAAAAGTCATACCTGGATCTGATAGTCTGTCACTCCAAGATTCTGGGCTAGCTCTGTGCGTTGCTCTTTGCTTGGGTACATGCACTCATCAAAATACTCTTGCAGCTGGCGATTTTGTTCTTCGGAATACTTAATTCGACGCCTCTTTTTTTGCCTTGGAGTACTGAGGTGAACTTCACTGTAATTGTCAGACCTTTCTGAGGAAGATGAGGGCATCTGGGGTATTGAGTGAACTGGGTTAGTTCTTGATGTTGGCAGACTTGAGTTCCCTCCGAGATCTGGGTCCATACGGATACATGGTTTACTTGAAGATCCAAAGGATACTTGGGGAACTTGGTACCTTTGATATTCTGAATCCCATTGGAGACTTGGTGGTTTGGTGGTTGCTTGAGCCTCTAGGGCCCTTTGGGACATGTAGAGATTTTGATTGCTTTGAAATCCTAGATGCCTTTCGAGATGCGTCTGATTCCCGGATCCTCCAGGAAGTAGAAAACTTTGAGACATTTGGTGATCTAAGTTGCTTGTCAAATCTGGATGACTTTGGAGGCTTGATTGTGTAGGAAATCCTGAGGGCACTAGAGGATATTGAGTCCTTTGGAGACGTACATTTTTTGCACGTTCTTGTGGCATTTGAAAACCTGTGTCCATGAGTGCATATGAAGACATTTGGAAATTCGGGTGGAAGCCTTGGAACCTTTTGGGTCCTAAGTTTCTTGGTTAGGATGAATTAAACGGCGGAATTCGAAACACTGGTGGATATGGAAGCCTACTACAATGTGGTCCTACTGGAATACATTCTTCAACTGGGGAACCTGTGAGGAGAGAAAATCATCACATCAGCTCTACAGATAAAATATTCAAACAACAGAAAATTTCTCTATGTGAGTCTCTAGGTTTTCAAATGAGACAAACACTTAGTGTTATCAAAACTACATAAGGGTCAGAAGAGGAATGACAGCCTGTATTCCCAACTCCTTCATTAATGCAGGTGGAGAATTCTCAGCTTAAGATCAGCCAAGACTACAGAGTGACATCAAGTACACCCAGGACTGAGACAAGAGCTTTTCTTTGAAAAAAAAATCCAAGGGTGGAGACTATAAATTCATATTATTAAGACATCTCTTTCCATTTTTACTATGCATAAGATCTATTTCTCTCACTAGTGTTGGTGACTGAATAAAAAAGGAGAAATCAGAAAATGATTGAGTTTTGTGAGGAAGGCATGGCTAGAAGCAAGTCAGAGCCAATGTCTACTTTGTAGAGAAGGACATTCAGGCCTCATCCTTGTTTCCATACCAGTACCTTAAGCCTTAATTACACAGAAGGTTCATGGAGATGTCTTTCAATATTTTAACTTTGCTATTATATCATATTGGGGTTGAGAAGCCACATGTTTATGACAGTGGACATATTTCAAATCTCTTCTCTTCAAGTGCCTTCACCGGGTGAGCTAACTTTGGACCCAGAAAAACAATTACAGTTTTTTTTTTTGGAAAAAATGTTTGTGAAATTATTTTAGTCACATGAAATATAGATGACATATAATCCTAGAAGTCACCTTGCAAAGGCAAGGGGACCTCTCTGAGTTACAGGATACGCTGTTCTACATAAGACTTTACAATACAGCTGGAAATTAGAGAAAACCCTTCCTCAAAATAAAACCAGTCAGTTATTAATGTGAATATGTATTTAACTTCATTATTTCTCCATCCCCAGCTCTTCCTAATCTCTACAGCCACCTCACATAAGCTTCTATCATTTTCAGAAAAATTCCCACAATCCTTCAACCCACAATGGCTTCAACCTAAAGAATTGTAGGATCAAGATCGAACAGAGATTGTGGGACTGAAAAACAAGGACTGGCCTAACTGGAGATCCACCCCACGACAGACAGCCTACCTCTAACACTTCTAATACTACTCTGATAAACTTACAGAGAGGAGCCCAGCATGACGGTCTTATGAAAGGCTCCTCCATCAGATGATGGAAACAGATTCAGAGACCCACAGCCTAAAAACAAGTGAGGCTCTGGGAGTCCTGTGAAGAGGGGGAGAAAGAATTGAGGCAGACAGAAAAGTCACGGCACTAGAAGAACACCTTCAGTAGCAAATTAACTGGGTCCATGGTGGCTCACATGGACCACAACACCAACTAAAAAGAACAAATGGGCTCTACTAAGGCTGCTTACTTCCCATTTGAGGCAGATCTGCTGCTTGTTCTATATGTGTGTCCACTATCAGGTGGAGCAAAGATTGTCTCTTACTCTGTTGCTTGCCTTTAGGACCCTTTCCCATAGCTGGACTGCCTGGTCTGGGCCCATTGGCAGAAGATGCCCTCAGTCCTTCTGTAATTTGATATGCCCCCCTGTGTTGGTAACCACAGGGGACTCTATTTCTCTAAGGAGATGGGGATAGGAGAATGAGGGGAGGGCTCATGAGAACTGGGCTGAGAAGTAAAAATGGAAGGGGCTGTGATCAGGCTGTAAATTGATTAAATAAGAAAAATGTAAAAATCAAATACATATGAAGCACACCAAAGAAAAAATTCATTACAGTTAATGATTACAACCAGGGCTGGAGAGAATGCTATGAGTTTAAGAGCATTGGGTGCTTTTCCACAGATCCTGAATTCAATTCACACAAACATATGGTGGACCACAACCATCTATAGTGGGATCTGGTGCGCTCTTCTGCTAGGATAGCACACATGCAGGCAGAACATTTTAAACATAGTAAGTAAATAAATCTTTAAAAGTAACAATTCAAACCACAATATGCATATATGAACACAGTATACTCTATACGAATGAAACAAGATATTAAGCATGCCATGTATGTTAATATTTATATATTGATTGTGTTATATATACATTTATATTGTCCCTTCTATGATGTAATGATGGGAAGATAGTCATTTTTAATGGAGAATAATAAAACAACATATGTAAGTCACACCACAATGGGAGTTGACCCATTATTAAAAGAATGTTGTACAAAATATTTTAATCACATGGCATAGAGCCTTCTGTTAATCCTAGGGGACAAGTTGCTAAAACAGGATGACCATTGAGAGTTCCAGGGTGTCACTTTCCAGGACAGCTGGATAACACAGAAAAACTTTTCTTCAAACACAACAAACATTCTTCCCTACTCCAAATTATTCCTTAATCTGTAGCCTGTGAATATCTACTCCCTTCATTTTTATAAAAAAAATAGCAAATTAGTAAGTATAATAGCGAGAGAGAGAGAGAGAGAGAGAGAGAGAGAGAGAGAGAGAGGTAATGAAACCCAACTATTCCTCACATGATCATTGTGCCTAAATTAAAGTATCCTTCTTATACACAGTGAGACTTTTTTTCAAGGCTGGGTTTTTCTGTCCATCCTCGGCTGTCCTAAACTCACTTTGTAGACCAGGCTGGCCTCGAACTTGCAGCAATCTGCCTGCCTCTGCCTCCCGACTTCTGGGATTAAAGACATGCACCGCCATGCCAGGTAAACCCAGTGTTTTTCAACATATAAGTAACATGTACAAAATTATGGTTTTTACATTGTACTTTGGTGGTATCTCTACTTTGTTCTGAAATTGGTTCCATGTTTGTAGAGATTACACATCTGTGTGTCATCTTCAAAGAAATATTTTCTCAAACAACAAAATCAGATAGATGATTAGTATTTACAACATACTAAAATTTTAACATTGAATTTCAAGAAAAAGCAGTGGCCAGAGGACATGGTGAATTACAACTTTCATCCACCACTAAAGAGGCAGAGGAATGTGGATATCTGAATTTGAAGCCAGATGGGTCTACAGAGAAAGTTTAAGAATATCCAGGTCTTCTCAGACAACACAGACTGCTGCTGTTGCTGCTGCTGCTGCTGCTGCTGCTGCTGCTGCTGCTGCTGCTAGCAGTGGTGGTGGGGAAGATGATAAATATTAAACTCGTGTTTTAACAACCCTTCACTGCTGCTTTCAGGCATTTATTCCCACATTTAGAAGCATGAGGTAGTAGGATACCTGTGAGGTCCTTCCAACTATGGATTCCACAGAGAGATCAAAGACAGTCTGGAATAATTAGATTTCACAGATTAGTAAAAAGGAAACCAACCAACAAAGAAATATTAAACATAGGTAGCCATCACATGGACACAAACAAACATTTCAAAATTTTATTTTATATAATCAGAAAGGTCAAGATAATTTTTAAAAAAATCATGTGATGAAGACCCTGTGGAGAAAGAGAGACTCCTATTCATTGTAGCTGGAAGTTGAAAAGAGTACAGCCTCCAGCCAGTCACATTCTCATCTACACCGAAAACTCACCCTGGATTTCTGTAGGCTCTGCCATCTTCCCAGATCCCTCCTGAAGTTCGAAGCTCGAAGCTCTACTCCAGGAATGAGGCCTTAAATAGGTTCTTCATCCAGGACCCTCCCCCCAACACACCCTTAATCCCCTCTTGCCCACCTGACACCCCACCCTGAGGCCTCACTCAGTGTGAAGCCCCACCTTATATGGCTGCCTGGTTTGCTTGGACAACAAAAATTAACTCTTTCTTGGCCAAAACCTCTTCATTCTCCTGCACCATTAAGGGTCAACTAAGAAGAAATGTGGACTCCACTGGTTGATGACCACCTCAAGAAATGAGCCTTCATGCAGCACACTGTCCAGATTCACTGCTCTATATTGACATGGCTGATACTCCTTCTTTTTTATCTCTTTATGAAATTGAGAGAGAGTCTCACTACCTAGACCAGTCTGGCCATCATGTCACAGAGATCCACCTGCTTCTGCCTCCTTTAGACCGAGATAAAGGACACGAAACTCACTTTGTTCCTCCCTTCTTGATGGGGATTTGTCTCCTCAGCCTTAGATAATTTTGGCAACTACTCTTCAGCCATGATACCACCACCATCATGCTAGTTCTACATGGAGCATCTAGATCCTAAATCTTGTTCCCTGGATAATTAAATCCCTTACAGTCCCACAGTTGCCCCTAAGATCTTCTATATGCATAGGCCTGATCATGGATTGTTTGGTCACAGATTGGCCCAATAATGAATAGGTGGCCACAGAGAGCTGCTGTTGTATTTTTTTGAGAGGATGCACTGCTTTTACTCCAATCCAGCCTCCCTGAAGTGTGTTTCCTGGAAGTTTAATTACTTCCACCTGGGTGAATATGGAAGCTTCACCTATCTTCTTACTTGTTCAGGAAACCTGTGTCATGGAAGACCTACCTTACTTTACTAAATCATGTGAAGATTTCTTGATACCTACAAAAGGATTAAAGCTAACTACATTATCAAATTAGTACAAAATTTATCACAAATGTCTTGGTGAGGCTCAGTGACAGAGCTAATCTGGACTTTAAGCCTCTGTGTAGCTTATGATGACATACAGCAGTTTTCATTAGAGAATAATAAGAATGTCCCACTGCACAGTAGATTTAGTACTGAAAACAGAGCCCACTCTACACTCTGATACTGACCCCATCTTTACAGAGAAATTTCAATTCACAATATGGCTGAACGGGCAAGAGATCACATCCAAAAATCTTCTAGCTCTTCTTAATCCAGTTGGAATGCAGAAATAACTTCAATCCCAAGAGACAAACAAATAGATCTCCGATTAAAGGCCATCCCAGAATAAAGCAAGTTTTAGATAAAATAATCTCATGTCAGGGTGTGGTGACACATGTTGTCAATCCAAGATCTCAGGCAATCATGGAGGTCTGAATTCTAGTTAGTTCTTTTCTGCCAGTACAGCTGACTCAGCTAGGAGAGAGGCAGTGAAGTGTAGTTCAGTTCCTGGCAGTCCAGCTTGTGGAATTCACAGACAGTTTAACTAGGCGAGTTTTGTAGAGACAGGATTCAGAGAGAGGTAGCTATACATAGCTGAACACAAAACAGAGAATGAGAAGGATCCATAAGTTCATAACCTATTTCCAAAGATACTATGAGGCAAAGAAGAACAATTGAGAAAGAGGATGAGAGAAAATTCAGACTGAGAGACTAGGAGGGAAGTTTCAGCAAGAACAGCTGATTTAAAGCAGCTGGCCAGAGTTTAAAAAGAAATAGTATGTGTGACTCTAATCATAAAAAGGTCACTGCAGCTCCTTTCTGCACTACCTCCTATACACACACACACACACACAGACACACACAGACACACGCAAACACACAGACACACACAGACGTGTATATATATATATATATATATATATATATATATATATATATATATATATATATAATCTCCTGATTCCCAGCCAGTCGTCCTGGAAAACGGCTCCCCAGCCTATTAAGAAACCTGCAAACTCTGATTCTCCTGAATCTGATGCTTCCAGTGAAACAAGTGTATATTCTCTTGAATCTGAACGATGTTTTTTTTAGCTTCCAATTGGCAAAGCTGAGTGAAGCCATCTTAGCTTTTAATGTACATACCCAGTGGGAGGTTACAGCAGACAACATTAGTGGTCCGTTTTCCTACAAGTTTTAAAGACAACAAATGCAGACTTTGTGCCTTACCATTAGAGGTTTCATGGGATAACAGTTTAAAAAGACTGTGGAGGGATATCTGCAAGAGTTACAAGGCTATAGAATGTTGGCTAGGGAAGCCCAATTATGTAGGATACCTATCGTGGATGGCAGCTAAAAGGGGTCAAAAGGTATCTGCCTCACAGTATATTACTGCCACCCTTTAAATCCCAACTCCAAAGACTAAGACACAGGTTTATCAGTTTCTAGGTGGGGTCAGGTATTTCTCCTTCTGGACACCAGTGTTTGTGAAAGTAGCAAGTCCTCTCACCCCAGCACAAAGGTGGGCACTTATCTCCTAATCTGGATGGAGACTAAATAAAAAGGAATCTGTGATAGACTGATTTTGAGATAAGCAATGCAAAGGACTTAAATCTTTTCATTGGAAAAAAGCAGGAGCTAATGTGGTGGCAAATGCCTTTAATCCCAACAGTCCAGAGGCAGTTGGATCTCACTGAGTTTGAGCCCAGCTTGGTCTACAAAGAGAGTTCCAGAACAGCCAAGACTACACAAACAAACCCTTTCTTGATGGGGGAGAAACAGGGGATGGAGGTAACAAATTTATGTTCTTTCTTCATCTCTTCCCATGTCTACCATGAAAATGACCCTAATTCAATCTCCATCCCTAAAGACCAAAGCAAAGAGAGAACAGAAAACAAGAAATTATAAAATTTTGAGAGGAAAGCTTGGCTAGAGGTAAATGAGAGCAAACATCTGCTACATGTGTGCCTTCAGACTTCATTCCTACCCCTATGCCATCACCCAAAGTCTCAGGTACACACACAGTTCAAAAAGATTTCTTTCAGCTGAGCACAATTGCACACACCATTAATCAGAGCACTCTGGAGACAATGTGAGTTCCACTACAGCCTGGTCTACAAACTAAGGCCCATCCAGGCAAGGTACACAGAGATTCCCAGTCTCAAAAAAAATTATTCCTGATTCTTCCTTAAATCAAGAGACTGTGAATATCTGCTTCATTCATTTTTGTCAAAGGTTAGTAAATTAGTAAATACCAGAGAAAGAGAGGGAGAGAGAGAGAGAGAGAGAGAGAGAGAGAGAGAGAGAGAGAGAGACAGAGACAGAGACAGAGAGAGACAGAGATAGAGAGAGAAACATAAAGAGAGAGGTAACGAAATCCAGCAACTTCTCAACTGATCATTGTGCCTAAACTAAAGTATCCTTCAGATACCCAGTGTTTGTCTTTCTTTCTTCATCTTTGTTTGGTTTTTTTTTAATACTGGGTTCCTCTGATTCTTTGGCGGTCCTAGACTCACTTTGCAGACCAGACTTTCATCAAACTCACAGAAAGCTGCATGCCTCTGCCTCCCTAGAGCTGGGATTAAAGGCATTCACCACCACGTCAGGTCTACCCAGTGTGTTTCAACATAAATTAACAATTCCAAAATTATGTTTTCTTACATTGCACTTTGGTGGCATCTCACCTTTGTTCTGTCATTGGTTCCATTTTATGGAGCTTAGAATTTGTGTGTGTCATCCTCAAAGAAAAGTTTTCTCAAACAACAAAATCCAATGATTAATATTTACAAAATACTAAAAATTTTAACATTGAATTTGAAGAACAAGCAGTTGGAGGAAGATAGGCTGAATTACAACTTTAATCCCACCTGTAAGGGGGCAGAGGAATGTGGCTATCGGAATTTGAGGCCTGATGGTTCTTCAGAGAAAATTTCAGACTATCCAGGTCTTCTCAGAGAATTCATGCTTCATTAAATAATAAGAAAGATGCTGCTAATGAAAGCCGTGGTTGTGGGGGGTGGAGGGAGGTGGAGATGATGATAGATAATAAACATGTGGTTTTAACACCCTTTCACTGTTGTTTTCTGGCATTCAATACCACCCTTGGAAGACTGAAATATTAGTTTATCTCTGAGGTCCTTCTAACTATGGATTCCACAGAGAGATCAAAGACAGTCGGGATTACATAGATATACCCAATTAGTAAAAGGTAAGAAAGCAAACAAACAAATATTCAACATGGGTAGCCATCACATGGATGAATTTAACAGTTTAAAATATTATTTTACATCATCAAGAAGGCCAAGCTAATTAAAACAAATGAGAGCTTGTGATGAGGACCATATGGAGAAAGAATAACTCTTACTCATTGCAGCTAGATGTTGAAAAGAATACAAGCTCCAGGCAGTCACATTCTCTTCCACACAGAATTCTTACAAGCAAACTCACCTTGGATATCAGGAGGCTCTCCAGACTTCGAAGATCCAACCTCAAGTTCTAAGCTCTACTCTAGGAATCAGGCCTTAAATAGGTTCTTCATCCCGGACACTCCCACCACCACACCCTTAATCCCCTGTTGCACACCTGACACCCACCCTGATCCTCAATCTGTGTGCAGCCCCACCTTATGGGGTTGCCTGTTTGCTTGGAAACACAAGAGTTAACTCTTTCTTAGCCAAAAACTCTTGGTTCTCCTGCACTGTGAAGAGTTCAACTCAGAAGAAATGTGGACACCACTGGTTGATGACCACCTCAAGAAATGAGCCTTCATGCAGCACACTGCCCACCTTTACTGCTCTATATTGACATGGCTGATACTCCTCCTTTTTTCTCTCTTCATAAAACTGAGACAGAGTTTCTCTACCTAGAGCAGTCTGGCCATCACTTCCCAGAGATCCACCTGCTTCTGCCTCCTATAGACTGGGATAAACGATAGTCCACAACACTCAAATAGTTCCTCCCTTCTTGATGGGGATTTGCCTCTTCAGCCTTAGATAATTTTGGCAACTACTCTTCAGCCATGATACCACCACTATCATGCTATTTGTACATGGAGCATCTAGACCCTAAATCTTTTTCCCTGGAAAATGAGATCCCTTACAGTCCCACAGTTGTCCTAGAGCTCTTCTATTAGCACAGGCCAGATCATGGATTGTTTGGTCACTGCTTGGCCATATAATGAATAGGAGGCCACAGAGAGCTGCTGTTGCATTTTTTGTTGAGAGGATGCACAACTTTTACTCCAACCCAGGATCCATGAAGTGTGTTTCCTGAATGTTTCATTACTTCCACCTGGGTGAACATGGAAGCTTCATCTCTCTTCTTACTTGTTCAGGAAACCTGTGTCATGGAAGGCCCAAGTTTACTTTGCTAAGTCATGTGAAGGTTTCTTGATACCTACAAAAGGATTAAAGTTAACTACATTATCAAATTAGTACAAAATTTATCAAAAATGCCTTGGTGAGGCTCAGTAACAGAGTTAATGTGGACTTCGAACCACTGTGTAGCTTATGCCGATATAGAGCAGTGGTGAACAGAGAATAATGAGAGTGTCCCACTGCATAGTAGATTTAGTACTGAAAACAGAGCCCACCCTGCACTCTGATAGTGACCCCACCTGAATACAGAAATTTCAAATCAGAACATGGCTACACTGGAAAGAGATCACATCCAAAATTCTTCTCACTCTTTTTAAGCCAGCTGGAAATCAGAAATTACATTAATCCCAAGAGACAGACAAATAGATGTCCGAGTTCAAGGCGAAGCCAGAATAAAGCAAATTTCAGGTAAAGGAAAGCTTAGCTCCAGGGTACGGTGAAACACTCCATTATTCCCAGCTCTCAGGCATCATGGAGGTCTGAGTTCTAGTCCGTTCTTTTCAGTCAGTTCAGGAGACACAGCTAGGTGAGAGGCAATTCATCACAGGTCAGTTTGTGGAACTCACAAGCAGTTTAACTAGGAGAGCTTTGTAGAGACCGATTTCAGAGAGAGGAAGCTTTACATAGCTGAACACAAAACAAAACAGAGATTGAGAAGGATCCATAATTCACAATACATTTCCAAAGTTACTATGAGGCAAAGAAGAGCAATTCAGAAAGAAGATGAGAGAAATTTCAGACTTAGAGATGAGGAGAGGAATTTCAGCAAGAACAGCTGATTGAAATCAGCCAGCCACAGTTTAGAAAAAAAGAGACAGTGTCATCATAGTAAGCAATAAGTCTCAGAGGCTGAAAACATTCTAGGCCTAGGTTATACTGTATGGAGACTAGAAGCCTCCAGGACTAAGACTAAGTGAGCAGATGGAGTCACATAAACTGAGACCGACAAGGGACGTTAACACTTTCCCTCTGGGATTTGTTGTTTGCTGAGGCAAAGTATCAATGTGTAGCTCACACTGTCCTGTGACTTCCACAGGTCTTGGGGATTCTCCTACAATCCAGGTTAAAATATAAGCCACTATGTCTGGATTTCTTACTTTTTAAGATAATTTATGGACTGATTTGCTTATATTTTATTTATTCATGTGGAACCTCACAGAATGCAAACTTAATATACGTATTATATGCATGTACCACCTATGAACAGTACCATATGCTGGCCCATTTCAGTGGTCTGTACAGTGGATTTACAGCGTGTTTTGAAGCATTATAGGCAAGCGTTGATTGCACAGCAGCTGCAAAGACAAAACGGGGCTCCAGTTAAACTGTGGTGAAAAGGCAGTAAACCATTAAACAACAGGGAAAATTTCCATGACACTCTATGCAGGCATTCCATTGACAGGACTAATAGTACGCTCTTAAGGTTATCTACCATCACATGAAGGCCAAAGATCGGTGTACATACATGTGAGCAAAGCTACATGGAGAGATGAAGTAGAGGAACTGCTAGTTCAAGGGCTGACTGTCAATGAAGTCCCTTTGAAGTCAACCAAGGACAGATTGCCAGAAGTTCCCTGCTGTAGCATTCCTTCAATCACTGCACTCATCCCAGAAGCAGATATATCACTAAGGTCCATAACATACATGTGTGTGTGTGTGTGTGTGTGTGTTAATGGGAAGATGATAGACAGATACACAGACAGGCTGAGATAGATAAAAAAGAGACTCAGTGTGCTGACAAATACTTTGCTATATATAGGAGATGAAATGAAATAAACGTACTGCACACAAGTACACCAAAGATACACAGTGTAAGCCAAGACAGTAGAGTGGTCATAGGAACATGTATAAACAGAGTTGCAGCTGGTAAATGAGTCTCCATGTGGCTTGAATGCACAGTGACATCAAAGTTAACTAAAGAAGGAAACATTTTTTTCAATGGTCTCCATGCATTATGGAGGGGTGTGAATGATTCCCACAGATGATTTAATAGAATTACAGATCTATTTGAATACTCAAGGAACCTGTGTAAGGGACCTGCGTTCACTTGAAGGCAATGAAAAGTCACCTTCAAAACACCTATAATCCCAATCCTGTTGAATGCTACTCTCATTTGGCCTCCCAAGCCCCATGAATGTTCATGCCTCAACTATGTTCCTGTCAGCTTGATTTGTAATACCCAGAATTGGCACACAAGGTAGATGTCCCTTCCTCAAAGAATGGATAAAGAAACTGTGGGACATTGATAGAAAGGAATATTATTCAGCTACCAAAACCAAGGAAATCTTGAAATTGGCTGCTATATGGATAGAACTGGAAAAAATCATCCTGAATGAGGTAACCTAGACCCAGAAAGACACATATGCTACATACTCACATACAAGTGGATATTAGCCCAACACATATGTCCTCTGAGAGACTCTATCCAGAGTGGTAGGTGGACATATGCTGGGACTCACAGCCATACTCTGAGTGAAGAGATGTGTTGTGAAATGAATGTTGAGGATAGTGATGTCAAGACTTCCCCCAGGAGTCTATCAGGGCTGGAAAACCTGTGCAAATTGTTTCACTAACCATGGAGTTTGCAAGCAGAGAAACTTGACCTCCTGTTCAGATGCAGGAGATGAGGCCAGTTGTTGTAGCACATGCAATTAATCCAGCACTCCAGAGGCAGAGGCAGGAGGGTCACTGTGAGTTCAAGGCTAGCCTGGTCTACAATGCTAGGCCAAGACTCCAAGGGGTAACAGAATATCCCTGTCTCAAACCAAACCAAACAAAACACAACAGATGTAGCAGATGGACAACTTATTCTCCATGTAGGGAAGCAGGGTTGACTGCTCCTGACATGACATCTATTTCCTGCCTTTTGATCACTTCCCCTGTACAGAGGGGGCAGTAGGGGTACTGAGAGGAAAAGGAAGCAGGCTATCCAGATTAGACCTAATTGGTTGTTGTCAAGCAGGACGACCTCAGCTGTTAAGAGATCTAAGAGAAAAATAGAGTTAAAGAGGGAGAGAGGGTCAGAACAAAAAAAGAAGATCAAGCAGATTATAATCTGTATATACCGTGAATATATTATAACAAACTTGCTTAAGATAATAAATTAGAAACTATATAAAAATTTATGAATGGATTACACAATGCAGATTTAGGCCCCAAGTCACCAAAGCATATTTATCTGAGTATAGTGACATGACACTGTTACAGATGTTACAATCAGGGTGTAAAAAGAAAAAATATTCTTGTATGTGGAACTATAACTTGTACACACCAGCGAGCTATGAGTTTCATGGACACACTAAACTTTTACAAAATAAATCTGTTTTAGTTTATGAAGGGCCAGCTTTAGGCCATTTAGTTAGTTCAAATAGTACTTTTATTTTATGTATATGAACATTTTACGTTCATATAAATATAGAAGGTGTGCACCCTGTCTTCGATGTCAAGAATAGGACATAGTAAACACTAGAAATAGAATTGAAGCTGATAGTGAGCCATTATATTGCTTTTATCTACTGAAACATGAAAGACAAATTTTAAAATGGTAACATGTTTTGCAAAGGATTAAGAACACCACAGCCTTTTTTATTTAGATATTTCCACTGAAGATATAAAGCAATTAGTCATCTTTGGAATCATCAAGCTAAGTTCTTTCTGCACAAGACTTGAGTTAAGTTGCAAGCACATGTATTCTTCCTCACAACTGTCAGTAGGTATAATCCCAGAAGCTCATAAAACATGGTCTGACCTCACAGGCACCAGATGTTAGTTTCTATGGATATAGGCACACAAGACACAACACACACACACACACACACACACACACACACACACACACACACACGGAAAGGCAACTCTAAAAGAATCTGGAAAGAACAGACCATAAAAAGAGGTTTTGTACTTTTATTTAATGTATAATTTAACAATAAGTGATGAATATTCTAAGTAGCCTTGGAAACCCTATCATTCTGTTGATAACAGTGTCACGAAACTAGTACAGACGATATTGCATCTATACAAACAAAAGAAGACTAATGGCTTTCACTACCACCCCTCTTCTCTGTTTTCCAGATTTCTGGTCCTCAACCAGTCCAAGGTCAATGTGTTCATTCGGAGTGTGATGTAATAAAATCCATCGTGTCCTCTGTTATACCATGATCTTTAAGGATTTCTTCCCAGAGTTCCTGAATATCTGCAGTTGAGTCCTCAGCACCATCTTTTTGTTGGAATGCAGCTTCCATAGCGAGTTTAGCTTCAGTGGAGGCACACTCAGCTACTGCTGGGTCATTCTGGGTCCCTCTTCCTAGAAAATTCCCAGAGATTGCAGCAGCAGCAGCAGCAGGAGCTTGGCCGTCACAATGGAGATTTTTACGTTTGTACATAGCTCGGCGGTTCTTGAACCAGATCTGGAAACACAAAAAGAGGAGTTATAGGAAGACCTGTGTGTGTCAGTCTGGGTCAGAATAGGAAGTTGTAGTAGATTCCTAAAAAGAGTTAGTACGTCAGGATAGATACCACCTAACACTCAAATCCTAGGGTAACCACCAAGATTTTCTATGTCTTTACTAGAAACATAAATGTCTGGGTCCCAGAGACTCTACATACTGATAATGTGTCTCTAACTAAGTACCCATGTAAAAGCAGAATGCCATATCTAGCCCTGGATGAACAATCATCTACAGTCAACATCTATGGCATGATCTCCCAGGATTGTACAGGCACAAACTGAGAGGGATTTCCAAAACAGTGAAGGTGAGGTCTGGAGAAATATTCTGGTTGCAGGGGGAGAGAGTCAAGAAAAAGTCATACCTGGATCTGGTGCTCTGTCACTCCAAGATTTTCGGCCAGCTCCATGCGTTGCTTTTTCCTTGGGTGCATGCACTCATCAAAATATTCTTGCAGCCGGCGATTTTGTTCTTCCGAGTACTTAATGTGACGCCTCTTTTTCTGCTTTGGAGTACTGAGGTGAACTTCACTGTAATTGTCAGACCTTGCTGAGGAAGATGAGGGCATATGGGGTATAGAGTGAACTGGGTTAGTTCCTGATGTTGGCAGACTTGAGTTCCCTCCGAGATCTGGGTCCATACGGATACATGGTTTACTTGAAGATCCAAAGGATACTTGAGGAACTTGGTACCTTTGATATTCTGAATCCCATTGGAGACTTGGTGGTTTGGTGGTTGCTTGAGCCTCTAGGGCCCTTTGGGACATGTAGAGATTTTGATTGCTTTAAAATCCTAGATGCCTTTCGAGATGCGTCTGATTCCCGGATCCTCCAGGAAGTAGAAAACTTTGAGACATTTGGTGATCTAAGTTGCTTGTCAAATCTGGATGTCTTTGGAGGCTTGATTGTGTAGGAAATCCTGTGGGCACTAGTGGATATTGAGTCCTTTGGAGACGTACATTTTTTGCACGTTCTTGTGGCATTTGAAAACCTGTGTCCATGAGTGCATATGAAGACATTTGGAAATTCGGGTGGAAGCCTTGGAACCTTTTGGGTCCTAAGTTTCTTGGGTAGGATGAATTAAACGGCAGAATTCGAAACACTGGTGGATATGGAAGCCTACTACAATGTGGTCCTACTGGAATACATTCTTCAACTGTGGAAACTGTGAGGAGAGAAAATCATCACATCAGCTCTACAGATAAAATATTCAAACAACAGAAAATTTCTCTATGTGAGTCTCTAGGTTTTCAAATGAGACAAACACTTAGTGTTATCAAAACTACATAAGGGTCAGAAGAGGAATGACAGCCTGTAATCCCAACTCCTTCATTAATGCAGGAGGAGAATTCTCAGCTTAAGATCAGCCAAGACTACAGACTGACATCAAGTACACCCAGGACTGAGACAAGAGCTTTTCTTTGAAAAAAAAAATCCAAGGATGGAGACTATAAATTCATATTATTAAGACATCTCTTTCCATTTTTACTATGCATAAGATCTATTTCTCTCACTAGTATTGGGGATTGAATAAAAAAGGAGAAATCAGAAAATGATTGAGTTTTGTGAGGAAGGCATGGCTAGAAGCAAGTCACAGCCAATGTCTACTTTGTAGAGAAGGACATTCAGGCCTCATCCTTGTTTCCATACCAGCACCTTAAGCCTTAATTACACAGAAGGTTCATGGAGATGTCTTTCAATGTTTTAACTTCGCTATTATATCATATTGGGGTTGAGAAGCCACATGTTTATGACAGTGGACATACTTCAAATCTCTTCTCTTCAAGTGCCTTCACCGGGTGAGCCAAATTTGGAACCCAGAAAAACAATTACAGTTTTTTTTTTGGAAAAAATGTTTGTGAAATTATTTTAGTCACATGATATATAGATGACATATAATCCTAGAAGTCACCTTGCAAAGGCAAGGGGACCTCTCTGAGTTACAGGATACGCTGTTCTACATAAGACTTTACAATACAGCTGGAAATTAGAGAAAACCCTTCCTCAAAATAAAACCTGTCACTTATTAATGTGAATATGTATTTAACTTCATTATTTCTCCATCCCCAGCTCTTCCTAATCTCTAAAGCCACCTCACATAAGCTTCTATCATTTTCAGAAAAATTCCCACAATCCTTCAACCCACAATGGCTTCAACCTAAAGAATTGTAGGATCAAGATCGAACAGAGATTGTGGGACTGAAAAACAAGGACTGGCCTAACTGGAGATCCACCCCACGACAGACAGCCTACCTCTAACACTTTTAATAATACTCTGATAAACTTACAGAGAGGAGCCCAGCATGACGGTCTTATGAAAGGCTCCTCCATCAGATGATGGAAACAGATTCAGAGACCCACAGCCTAAAAACAAGTGAGGCTCTGGGAGTCCTGTGAAGAGGGGGAGAAAGAATTGAGGCAGACAGAAAAGTCAGGGCACTAGAAGAACACCTTCAGTAGCAAATTAACTGGGTCCATGGTGGCTCACATGGACCACAACACCAACTGCAAAGAACAAATGGGCTCTACTAAGGCTGCTTACTTCCCATTTGAGGCAGATCTGCTGCTTGTTCTATATGTGTGTCCACTATCAGGTGGAGCAAAGATTGTCTCTTACTCTGTTGCTTGCCTTTAGGACCCTTTCCCATAGCTGGACTGCCTGGTCTGGGCCCATTGGCAGAAGATGCCCTCAGTCCTTCTGTAATTTGATATGCCCACCTGTGTTGGTAACCACAGGGGACTCTATTTCTCTAAGGAGATGGGGATAGGAGAATGAGGGGAGGGCTCATGAGAACTGGGCTGAGAAGTCAAAATGGAAGGGGCTGTGATCAGGCTGTAAATTGATTAAATAAGAAAAATGTAAAAATCAAATACATATGAAGCACACCAAAGAAAAAATTCATTACAGTTAATGATTACAACCAGGGCTGGAGAGAATGCTAAGAGTTTAAGAGCATTGGGTGCTTTTCCACAGATCCTGAATTCAATTCACACAAACATATGGTGGACCACAACCATCTATAGTGGGATCTGGTGCGCTCTTCTGCTAGGATAGCACACATGCAGGCAGAACATTTTAAACATAGTAAGTAAATAAATCTTTAAAAGTAACAATTCAAACCACAATATGCATATATGAACACAGTATACTCTATACGAATGAAACAAGATATTAAGCATGCCATGTATGTTAATATTTATATATTGATTGTGTTATATATACATTTATATTGTCCCTTCTATGATGTAATGATGGGAAGATAGTCATTTTTAATGGAGAATAATAAAACAACAAAAGTAAGTCACACCACAATGGGAGCTGACCCATTATTAAAAGAATGTTGTACAAAATATTTTAATCACATGGCATAGAGCCTTCTGTTAATCCTAGGGGACAAGTTGCTAAAACAGGATGACCATTGAGAGTTCCAGGGTGTTACTTTCCAGGACAGCTGGATAACACAGAAAAACTTTTCCTCAAACACAACAAACATTCTTCCCTACTCCAAATTCTTCCTTAATCTGTAGCCTGTGAATATCTACTCCCTTCATTTTTATAAAAAATATAGCAAATTAGTAAGTATAATAGCGAGAGAGAGAGAGAGAGAGAGAGAGAGAGAGAGAGAGAGAGAGAGAGAGAGAGAGACAGGTAATGAAACCCAACTATTCCTCACATGATCATTGTGCCTAAATTAAAGTATCCTTCTTATACACAGTGAGACTTTTTTTCAAGGCTGGGTTTTTCTGTCCATCCTCGGCTGTCCTAAACTCACTTTGTAGACCAGGCTGGCCTCGAACTTGCAGCAATCTGCCTGCCTCTGCCTCCCGACTTCTGGGATTAAAGACATGCACTGCCATGCCAGGTAAACCCAGTGTTTTTCAACATATAAGTAACATGTACAAAATTATGGTTTTTACATTGTACTTTGGTGGTATCTCTACTTTGTTCTGAAATTGGTTCCATGTTTGTAGAGATTAGACATCTGTGTGTCATCTTCAAAGAAATATTTTCTCAAACAACAAAATCAGATAGATGATTAGTATTTACAACATACTAAAATTTTAATATTGAATTTCAAGAAAAAGCAGTGGCCAGAGGACATGGTGAATTACAACTTTCATCCACCACTAAAGAGGCAGAGGAATGTGGATATCTGAATTTGAAGCCAGATGGGTCTACAGAGAAAGTTTAAGAATATCCAGGTCTTCTCAGAGAATACAGAGTGCTGCTGCTGCTGCTGCTGCTGCTGCTGCTGCTGCTGCTGCTGCTAGCAGTGGTGGTGGGGAAGATGACAAATATTAAACTCGTGTTTTAACACCCCTTCACTGCTGCTTTCAGGCATTTTTTCCCACATTTAGAAGCATGAGGTAGTAGGATACCTGTGAGGTCCTTCCAACCATGGACTCCACAGAGAGATCAAAGACAGTCTGGAATATATAGATTTCCCAGATTAGTAAAAAGGAAACCAACCAACAAACAAATATTCAACATAGGTAGCCATCACATGGACACAAACAAACATTTCAAAATTTTATTTTATATAATCAGAAAGGTCAAGATAATTTTTTAAAAAATCATGTGATGAAGACCCTGTGGAGAAAGAGAGACTCCTATTCATTGTAGCTAGAAGTTGAAAAGAGTACAGCCTCCAGCCAGTCACATTCTCATCTACACCGAAAACTCACCCTGGATTTCTGTAGGCTCTGCCATCTTCCCAGATCCCTCCTGAAGTTCGAAGCTCGAAGCTCTACTCCAGGAATGAGGCCTTAATTAGGTTCTTCATCCAGGACCCTCCCCCCAACACACCCTTAATCCCCTCTTGCCCACCTGACACCCCACCCTGAGGCCTCACTCAGTGTGCAGCCCCACCTTATATGGCTGCCTGGTTTGCTTGGAACAACAAAAATTAACTCTTTCTTTGCCAAAACCTCTTCATTCTCCTGCACCATTAAGGGTCAACTAAGAAGAAATGTGGACTCCACTGGTTGATGACCACCTCAAGAAATGAGCCTTCATGCAGCACACTGTCCAGATTCACTGCTCTATATTGACATGGCTGATACTCCTTCTTTTTTATCTCTTTATGAAATTGAGAGAGAGTCTCACTACCTAGACCAGTCTGGCCATCATGTCACAGAGATCCACCTGCTTCTGCCTCCTTTAGACCGAGATAAAGGACACGAAACTCACTTTGTTCCTCCCTTCTTGATAAGGATTTGTCTCCTCAGCCTTAGATAATTTTGGCAACTACTCTTCAGCCATGATACCACCACCATCATGCTAGTTCTACATGGAGCATCTAGATCCTAAATCTTGTTCCCTGGATAATTAAATCCCTTACAGTCCCACAGTTGCCCCTAAGATCTTCTATATGCATAGGCCTGATCATGGATTGTTTGGTCACAGATTGGCCCTATAATGAACAGGTGGCCACAGAGAGCTGCTGTTGTATTTTTTTGAGAGGATGCACTGCTTTTACTCCAATCCAGCCTCCCTGAAGTGTGTTTCCTGGAAGTTTAATTACTTCCACCTGGGTGAATATGGAAGCTTCACCTATCTTCTTACTTGTTCAGGAAACCTGTGTCATGGAAGACCTACCTTACTTTACTAAGTCATGTCAAGATTTCTTGATACCTAGAAAAGGATTAAAGTTAACTACATTATCAAATTAGTGCAAAATTTATCACAAATGTCTTGGTGAGGCTCAGTGACAGAGCTAATCTGGACTTTAAGCCTCTGTGTAGCTTATGATGACATACAGCAGTTTTCATTAGAGAATAATAAGAATGTCCCACTGCACAGTAGATTTAGTACTGAAAACAGAGCCCACTCTACACTCTGATACTGACCCCATCTTTACAGAGAAATTTCAATTCACAATATGGCTGAACGGGCAAGAGATCACATCCAAAAATCTTCTAGCTCTTCTTAATCCAGTTGGAATGCAGAAATAATTTCAATCCCAAGAGACAAACAAATAGATCTCTGAATAAAGGCCATCCCAGAATAAAGCAAGTTTTAGATAAAGTAATCTCATGTCAGGGTGTGGTGACACATGTTGTCAATCCAAGATCTCAGGCAATCATGGAGGTCTGAATTCTAGTTAGTTCTTTTCTGCCAGTTCAGCTGACTCAGCTAGGCGAGAGGCAGTGAAGTGTAGTTCAGTTCCTGGCAGTCCAGCTTGTGGAAATCACAGACAGTTTAACTAGGCGAGTTTTGTAGAGACAGGATTCAGAGAGAGGTAGCTATACATAGCTGAACACAAAACAGAGAATGAGAAGGATCCATAAGTTCATAACCTATTTCCAAAGATACTATGAGGCAAAGAAGAACAATTGAGAAAGAGGATGAGAGAAAATTCAGACTGAGAGACTAGGAGGGAAGTTTCAGCAAGAACAGCTGATTTAAAGCAGCTGGCCAGAGTTTAAAAAGAAATAGTACGTGTGACTCTAATCATAAAAAGGTCACTGCAGCTCCTTCCTGCACTACCTCCTATACACACACACACACAGACACACACAGACACACACAGACACACACAGACATACATACATATATATATATATATATATATATATATATATATATATATATATATATATATATATATATATATCCTGATTTCCAGCCAGTCGTCCTGGAAAACGGCTCCCCAGCCTATTAAGAAACCTGCAAACTCTGATTCTCCTGAATCTGATGCTTCCAGTGAAACAAGTATATATTCTCTTGAATCTGAACGATGTTTTCTTTAGCTTCCAATTGGCAAAGCTGAGTGAAGCCATCTTTGCTTTTAATGTACATACCCAGTGGGAGGTTACAGCAGACAACATTAGTGGTCCGTTTTCCTACAAGTTCTAAAGACAACAAATGCAGACTTTGTGCCTTACCATTAGAGGTTTCATGGGATAACAGTTTAAAAAGACTGTGGAGGGATATCTGCAAGAGTTACAAGGCTATAGAATGTTGGCTAGGGAAGCCCAATTATGTAGGATACCTATCGTGGATGCCAGCTAAAAGGGGTCAAAAGGTATCTGCCTCAGAGTATATCACTGCCACCCTTTAAATCCCAACTCCAAAGACTAAGACACAGGTTTATCAGTTTCTAGGTGGGGTCAGGTATTTCTCCTTCTGGACACCAGTGTTTGTGAAAGTAGCAAGTCCTCTCACCCCAGCACAAAGTTGGGCACTTACCTCCTAATCTGGATGGAGACTAAATAAAAAGCAATCTGTGATAGACTGATTTTGAGATAAGCAATGCAAAGGACTTAAATCTTTTCATTGGAAAAAAGCAGGAGCTAATGTGGTGGCAAATGCCTTTAATCCCAATAGTCCAGAGGCAGTTGGATCTCACTGAGTTTGAGGCCAGCTTGGTCTCCAAAGAGAGTTCCAGAACAGCCAAGACTACACAAACAAACCCTTTCTTGATGGGGGAGAAACAGGGGATGGAGGTAACAAATTTATGTTCTTTCTTCATCTCTTCCCATGTCTACCATGAAAATGACCCTAATTCAATCTCCATCCCTAAAGACCAAAGCAAAGAGAGAACAGAAAACAAGAAATAATAAAATTTCGAGAGGAAAGCTTGGCTAGAGGTAAATGACAGCAAACATCTGCTACATGTGTTCCTTCAGACTTCATTCCTACCCCTATGCCATCACCCAAAGTCTCAGGTACACACACAGTTCGAAAAGATTTCTTTCAGCTGAGCACAATTGCACACACCATTAATCAGAGCACTCTGGAGACAATGTGAGTTCCACTACAGCCTGGTCTACAAACTAAGGCCCATCCAGGCAAGGTACACAGAGATTCCCAGTCTCAAAAAAAAATTACTACTGATTCTTTTCTAAATAAAGAGACTGTGAACATCTGCTTCATTAATTTTTGTCAAAGGTTAGTAAATTAGTAAATACCAGAGAAAGAGAGGGAGAGAGAGAGAGAGAGAGAGAGAGAGAAAGAGAGAGAGAGAGAGAGAGAGAGAGAGAGAGAGAGAGACAGAGACAGAGACAGAGAGAGACAGAGAGAGACAGAGAGAGAAACATAAAGAGAGAGATAACGAAATCCAGCAACTTCTCAACTGATCATTGTGCCTAAACTAAAGTATCCTTCAGATACCCAGTGTTTGTCTTTCTTTCTTCATCTTTGTTTTTTTTGATACTGGGTTCCTCTGTTTCTTTGGCGGTCCTAGACTCACTTTGCAGACCAGACTTTCATCAAACTCACAGAAAGCTGCATGCCTCTGCCTCCCTAGAGCTGGGATTAAAGGCATTCACCACCACGTCAGGTCTACCCAGTGTGTTTCAACATAAATTAACAATTCCAAAATTATGTTTTCTTACATTGCACTTTGGTGGCATCTCACCTTTGTTCTGTCATTGGTTCCATTTTATGGAGCTTAGAATTTGTGTGTGTCATCCTCAAAGAAAAGTTTTCTCAAACAACAAAATCCAATGATTAATATTTACAAAATACTAAAAATTTTAACATTGAATTTGAAGAACAAGCAGTTGGAGGAAGATAGGCTGAATTACAACTTTAATCCCACCAGTAAGGGGGCAGAGGAATGTGGCTATCGGAATTTGAGGCCTGATGGGTCTTCAGAGAAAATTTCAGACTATCCAGGTCTTCTCAGAGAATCCATGCTTCATAAAATAATAAGAAAGATGCTGCTAATGAAAGCGGTGGTTCTGGGGGGTGGAGGGAGGTGGAGATGATGATAGATAATAAACATGTGGTTTTAACACCCTTTCACTGTTGTTTTCTGGCATTCAATACCACCCTTGGAAGACTGAAATATTAGTTTATCTCTGAGGTCCTTCCAACTATGGATTCCACAGAGAGATCAAAGACAGTCGGGATTACATAGATATACCCAATTAGTAAAAGGTAAGAAAGCAAACAAACAAATATTCAACATGGGTAGCCATCACATGGATGAATTTAACAGTTTAAAATATTATTTTACATCATCAAGAAGGCCAAGCTAATTAAAACAAACGAGAGCTTGTGATGAGGACCATATGGAGAAAGAATAACTCTTACGCATTGCACCTAGATGTTGAAAAGAATACATGCTCCAGGCAGTCACATTCTCTTCCACACAGAATTCTTACAAGCAAACTCACCTTGGATATCAGGAGGCTCTCCAGACTTCGAAGATCCAACCTCAAGTTCTAAGCTCTACTCTAGGAATCAGGCCTTAACTAGGTTCTTCATCCCGGACACTCCCACCACCACACCCTTAATCCCCTGTTGCACACCTGACACCCACCCTGATCCTCAATCTGTGTGCAGCCCCACCTTATGGGGTTGCCTGTTTGCTTGGATACACAAGAGTTAACTCTTTCTTAGCCAAAAACTCTTGGTTCTCCTGCACTGTGAAGAGTTCAACTCAGAAGAAATGTGGACACCACTGGTTGATGACCACCTCAAGAAATGAGCCTTCATGCAGCACACTGCCCACCTTTACTGCTCTATATTGACATGGCTGATACTCCTCCTTTTTTCTCTCTTCATAAAACTGAGACAGAGTTTCTCTACCTAGAGCAGTCTGGCCATCACTTCCCAGAGATCCACCTGCTTCTGCCTCCTATAGACTGGGATAAACGATAGTCCACAACACTCAAATAGTTCCTCCCTTCTTGATGGGGATTTGCCTCTTCAGCCTTAGATAATTTTGGCAACTACTCTTCAGCCATGATACCACCACTATCATGCTATTTGTACATGGAGCATCTAGACCCTAAATCTTTTTCCCTGAAAAATGAGATCCCTTACAGTCCCACAGTTGTCCTAGAGCTCTTCTATTAGCACAGGCCAGATCATGGATTGTTTGGTCACTGCTTGGCCATATAATGAATAGGAGGCCACAGAAAGCTGCTGTTGGATTTTTTGTTGAGAGGATGCACAACTTTTACTCCAACCCAGAATCCATGAAGTGTGTTTCCTGAATGTTTCATTACTTCCACCTGGGTGAACATGGAAGCTTCATCTCTCTTCTTTCTTGTGCAGGAAACCTGTGTCATGGAAGGCCCAAGTTTACTTTGCTAAGTCATGTGAAGGTTTCTTGATACCTACAAAAGGATTAAAGTTAACTACATTGTCAAATTAGTACAAAATTTATCAAAAATGCCTTGGTGAGGCTCAGTAACAGAGCTAATGTGGACTTCAAACCACTGTGTAGCTTATGCCGATATAGAGCAGTGGTGAACAGAGAATAATGAGAGTGTCCCACTGCATAGTAGATTTAGTACTGAAAACAGAGCCCACCCTGCACTCTGATAGTGACCCCACCTGTATACAGAAATTTCAAATCAGAACATGGCTACACTGGAAAGAGATCACATCCAAAATTCTTCTCACTCTTTTTAAGCCAGCTGGAAATCAGAAATTACATTAATCCCAAGAGACAGACAAATAGATGTCCGAGTTCAAGGCGAAGCCAGAATAAAGCAAATTTCAGGTAAAGGAAAGCTTAGCTCCAGGGTACGGTGAAACACTCCATTATTCCCAGCTCTCAGGCATCATGGAGGTCTGAGTTCTAGTCCGTTCTTTTCAGTCAGTTCAGGAGACTCAGCTAGGTGAGAGGCAATTCATCACAGGTCAGTTTGTGGAACTCACAAGCAGTTTAACTAGGAGAGCATTGTAGAGACCGATTTCAGAGAGAGGAAGCTATACATAGCTGAACACAAAACAAAACAGAGATTGAGAAGGATCCATAATTCACAATACATTTCCAAAGTTACTATGGTGCAAAGAAGAGCAATTTAGAAAGAGTATGAGAGAAATCTCAGACTTAGAGATGAGGAGAGGAATTTCAGCAAGAACAGCTGATTGAAATCAGCCAGCCACAGTTTAGAAAAAAAGAGACAGTGTCATCATAGTAAGCAATAAGTCTCAGAGGCTGAAAACATTCTAGGCCTAGGTTATACCATATGGAGACTAGAAGCCTCCAGGACTAAGACTAAGTGAGCAGATGGAGTCACATAAACTGAGACTGATTAGGGACGTTAACACTTTCTCTCTGGGATTTGTTGTTTGCTGAGGCAAAGTATCAATGTGTAGCTCACACTGTCCTATGACTTCCAGAGGTCTTGGGGATTCTCCTACAATCCAGGTTAAAATATAAGCCACCATGTCTAGATTTTTACTTTTTAAGATAATGTATGGGCTGATTTGCTTATATTTTATTTATTCATGTGGAACCTCACAGAATGCAAACTTAATATACGTATTATATGCATGTACCACCTATGAACAGTACCATATGCTGGCTTATTTCAGTGGTTTGTACAGTGGATTCACAGCTTGTTTTGAAGCACTATAGGCAAGCGTTGATTGCACAGCAGCTGCAAAGACAAAACGGGGCTCCAGTTAAACTGTGGTGAAAAGGCAGTAAACCATTAAACAACAGGGAAAATTTCCATGACACTCTATGCAGGCATTCCATTGACAGGACTAATAGTACGCTCTTAAGATTATCTACCATCACATGAAGGCCAAAGATTGGTGTACATACATGTGAGCAAAGCTACATGGAGAGATGAAGTAGAGGAACTGCTAGTTCAAGGGCTGACAGTCAATATAATCACTTTGAAGTCAACCAGGGACAGATTGCCAGAAGTTCCCAGCTGTAGCATTCCTACAATCACTGCACTCATCCCAGAAGCAGATATATCACTAAGCTCCATAACACACACACACGTGTGTGTGTGTGTGTGTGTGTGTGTGTGTGTGTGTGTGTCTTAATGGGAAGATGATAGATAGATACACAGACAGGCTGAGATAGATAAAAAAGAGACTCAGTGTGCTGACAAATACTTTGCTATATATAGGAGATGAAATGAAATAAACGTACTGCACACAAGTACACCAAAGATACACAGTGTAAGCCAAGACAGTAGAGTGGTCATAGGAACATGTATAAACAGAGTTGCAGCTGGTAAATGAGTCTCCATGTGGCTTGAATGCACAGTGACATCAAAGTTAACTAAAGAAGGTAACACTTTTTTTCTATGGTCTCCATGCATTATGGAGGGGTTTGAATGATTCCCACAGATGATTTAATAGTATTACAGATCTATTTGAATACTCAAGGAACCTGCGTAAGGGACCTGCGGTCACTTGAAGGCAATGAAATTCACCTTCAAAACACCTATAATCCCAATCCTGTTGAATGCTACTCTCATTTGGCCTCCCAAGCCCCATGAATGTTCATGCCTCAACTATGTTCCTGTCAGCTTGATTTGTAATACCCAGAATTGGCACACAAGGTAGATGTCCCTTCCTCAAAGAATGGATAAAGAAACTGTGGGACATTGATAGAAAGGAATATTATTCAGCTACCAAAAACAAGGAAATCTTGAAATTGGCTGCTATATGGATAGAACTGGAAAAGATCATCCTGAATGAGGTAAGCTAGACCCAGAAAGACACATATGCTACATACTCACATGCAAGTGGATATTAGCCCAACACATATGTCCTCTGAGAGACTCTATCCAGAGTGGTAGGTGGACATATGCTGGGACTCACAGCCATACTCTGAGTGAAGAGATGTGTTGTGAAATGAATGTTGAGGATAGTGATGTCAAGACTTCCCCCAGGAGGCTATCAGGGCTGGAAAACCTGTGCAAATTGTTTCACTAACCATGGACTTTGCAAGCAGAGAAACATGACCTCCTGTTCAGATGCAGGAGATGAGGCCAGTTGTTGTGGCACATGCTATTAATCCAGCACTCCAGACGGAGAGGCAGGAGGGTCACTGTGAGTTCAAGGCTAGCCTGGTCTACAATGCTAGGCCAAGACTCCAAGGGGTAACAGAATATCCCTGTCTCAAACCAAACCAAACAAAACACAACAGATGTAGCAGATGGACAACTTATTCTCCATGTAGGGAAGCAGGGTTGACTGCTCCTGACATGACATCTATTTCCTGCCTTTTGATCACTTCCCCTGTACAGAGGGGGCACTAGGGGTACTGAGAGGAAAAGGAAGCAGGCTATCCAGATTAGACTTAGTTGGTTGTTGTCAAGCAGGACGACCTCAGCTGTTAAGAGATCTAAGAGAAAAATAGAGTTAAAGAGGGAGAGAGGGTCAGAACAAAAAAAGAAGATCAAGCAGATTATAATCTGTATATACTGTGAATATATTATAACAAACTTGCTTAAGATAATAAAATAGAAACTATATAAAAATTTATGAATGGATTACACAATGCAGATTTAGGCCCCAAGTCACCAAAGCATATTTATCTGAGTACAGTGACATGACACTGTTACAGATGTTACAATCAGGGTGTAAAAAGAAAAAAATATTCTTGTATGTGCAACTATAACTTGTACACACCAGCGAGCTATGAGTTTCATGGACACACTAAACTTTTACAATATAAATGTGTTTTAGTTTATGAAGGGCCAGCTTTAGGCTATTTAGTTAGTTCATACAGTACTTTTATTTTATGTATATGAACATTTTACGTTCATATAAATATAGAAGGTGTGCACCTTGTCCTCGATGGCAAGAATAGGACATAGTAACCACTAGAAATAGAATTGAAGCTGATAGTGAGCCATTATATTGCTTTTATCTACTGAAACATGAAAGACAAATTTTAAAATGGTAACATGTTTTGCAAAGGATTAAGAACACCACAGCCTTTTTTATTTAGATATTTCCACTGAAGATATAAAGCAATTAGTGTTTTTGGAATCATTAAGTTAAGTTCTTTCTGCACAGGACTTGAGTTAAGTTGAAAGCACATGTATTCTGCCTCACAACTGCCAGTAGTTATAATCCCAGAAGCTCATAAAACATTGTCTGACCTCCCAGGCACCAGATGTTAGTTTTTATGGATATAGGCACACAAGACACAACACACAAAACACACACACACACACACACACACACACACACACACACACACACACACACACACAAACACACATAGAAGGGCAACTCTAACAGAATCTGGAAAGAACAGACCATAAAAAGAGGTTTTGTACTTTTATTTAATGTATAATTTAAAAATAAGTGAGGAATACTCTAAATAGCCTTGGAAACCCTATCATTCTGTTGATAACAGTGTCACGAAACTAATACAGACGATATTGCACCTATACAAACAAAAGAAGACTAATGGCTTTCACTACCACCCCTCTTCTCTGTTTTCCAGATTTCTGGTCCTCAACCAGTCCAAGGTCAATGTGTTCATTCGGAGTGTGATGTAATAAAATCCATCGTGTCCTCTGTTATACCATGATCTTTAAGGATTTCTTTCCAGAGTTGCTGAATATCTGCAATTGAGTCTTCAGCACCATCTTTTTGTTGGAATGCAGCTTCCGTGTAACGTTTAGCTTCAGTGGAGGCACACGCAGCTACTGCTGGGTCATTCTGGGTCCCTCTTCCTAGAAAATTCCCAGAGCCTGCAGCAGCAGCAGCAGGAGCTTGGCCGTCACAATGGTCTTCTTGGAGACAACACCTGGCACCCTCTGATCCTTGCTCAATGTGGAGAGTCTCTTCCAGGTGGGGAACGGAGTCCAAACAAGATATACCTGAAGACATGGATTCTCCAGAGGCAGAGTGAAGAACAAATGAGCAACCAGGGGAACTGGTTGATCCATCAACATCCTTAGGGCTTTCCATATTCTCTGGGGGTTCTGAAACGTTCTGGGGATTTTTACGTTTGTACATAGCTCGGCGGTTCTTGAACCAGATCTGGAAACACAAAAAGAGGAGTTATAGGAAGACCTGTGTGTGTCAGCCTGGGTCAGAATAGGAAGTTGTAGTAGATGCCTAAAAAGAGTTAGGACGTCAGGATAGATACCACCTAACACTCAAATCCTAGGGTAACCACCTAGATTTTCTATGTCTTTACTAGAAACATAAATGACTAGGTCCCAGAGACTCTACATACTGATAATATGTCTCTAACTAAGTACTCATGCACAAGCAGAATGCCATATCTAGCCGTGGATGAACAAACATCTACAGTCAACATCTATGGCATGATCTCCCAGGATTGTACAGGCACAAACTGAGAGGGATTTCCAAAACAGTGAAGGTGAGGACTGGAGAAATATTCTGGTTGCAGGGGGAGAGAGTCAAGAAAAAGTCATACCTGGATCTGGTGCTCTGTCACTCCAAGATTTTCGGCCAGCTCCATGCGTTGCTTTTTCCTTGGGTGCATGCACTCATCAAAATACTCTTGCAGCCGGCGATTTTGTTCTTCCGAGTACTTAATTCGACGCCTCTTTTTCTGCTTTGGAGTACTGAGGTGAACTTCACTGTAATTGTCAGATCTTTCTGAGGAATATGAGGGCATATGGGGTATAGAGTGAACTGGGTTACTTCCTGATGTTGGCAGACTTGAGTTCCCTCCGAGATCTGGGTCCATAAGGATACATGGTTTACTTGAAGATCCAAAGGATACTTGGGGAACTTGGTACCTTTGATATTCTGAATCCCATTGGAGACTTGGTGGTTTGGTGGTTGCTTGAGCCTCTAGGGCCCTTTGGGTAATGTAGAGATTTTGATTGCTTTGAAATCCTAGATGCCTTTCGAGATGCGTCTGATTCCCGGATCCTCCAGGAAGTAGAAAACTTTGAGACATTTGGTGATCTAAGTTGCTTGTCAAATCTGGATGTCTTTGGAGGCTTGATTGTGTAGGAAATCCTGTGGGCACTAGAGGATATTGAGTCCTTTGGAGACGTACATTTTTTGAACGTTCTTGTGGCATTTGAAAACCTGTGTCCATGAGTGCATATGAAGACATTTGGAAATTCGGGTGGAAGCCTTGGAACCTTTTGGGTCCTAAGTTTCTTGGGTAAGATGAATGAAATGGCAGAATTCGAAATACTGGTGGATATGGAAGCCTACTACAATGTGGTCCTACTGGAATACATTCTTCAACTGGGGAACCTGTGAGGAGAGAAAATCATCACATCAGCTCTACAGATAAAATCTTCAAACAACAGATAAATTCTCTATGTGAGTCTCTAGGTTTTTAAATGAGACAAACACTTAGTGTTGTCAAAACTACATAAGGGTCAGAAGAGGAATGACAGCCTGTAATCCCAACTCCTTCATTAATGCAGGAGGAGAATTCTCACCTTAAGATCAGCCAAGACTACAGAGTGACATCAAGTACACCCAGGACTGAGACAAGAGCTTTTCTTTGAAAAAAATCCAAGGATGGAGACTATAAATTCATATTATTAAGACATCTCTTTCCATTTTTACTATGCATAAGATCTATTTCTCTCACTAGTGTTGGTGATTGAATAAACAAGGAGAAATCAGAAAATGATTGAGGTTTGTGAGGAAGACATGGCTAGAACCAAGTCAGAGCTAATGTCTACTTTGTAGAGAAGGACATTCAGGCCTCATCCTTGTTTCCATACCAGTACCTTAAGCCTTAATTACACAGAAGGTTCATTGAGATGTCTTCCAATGTTTTAACTTCGCTATTATATCATATTGGGGTTGAGAAGCCACATGTTTATGACAGTGGACATATTTCAAATCTCTTCTCTTCAAGGGCCTTCACTGGGTGAGCCTACTTTGGAACCCAGAAAAACAATTACTGGGTTTTTTTTTTTGGAAAAACTGTTTGTGAAATTATTTTAATCACATGATATATAGACGACATATAATCCTAGACGTCACCTTGCAAAGGCAAGGGGACCTCTCTGAGTTACAGGATATGCTGTTCTACATAAGACTTTACAATACAGCTGGAAATTAGAGAAAACCCTTCCTCAAAAATAAAACCAGTCAGTTATTAATGTGAATATGTATTTAACTTCATTGTTTCTCCATCCCCAGCTCTTCCTAATCTCTACAGCCACCCCACACAGGCTTCTATCATTTTCAGAAAAATGATCCCACAATCCCAGTCCCACAATCCTTCAACCCACAATGGCTTCAACCTAAAGAATTGTAGGATCAAGATCGAACAGAGATTGTGGGACTGAAAAACAAGGACTGGCCTAACTGGAGATCCATCCCACGACAGACAGCCTACCTCTAACACTTCTAATAATACTCTGATAAACTTACAGAGAGGAGCCTAGCATGACGGTCTTATGAAAGGCTCCTCCATCAGATGATGGAAACAGATTCAGAGACCCACAGCCTAAAAACAAGTGAGGCTCTGGGAGTCCTGTGAAGAGGGAGAGAAAGAATTGAGGCAGACAGAAAAGTCACGGCACTAGAAGAACACCTACAGTAGCAAATTAACTGGGTCCATGGTGGCTCACATTGGACCACAACACCAACTACAAAGAACAAATGGGCTCTACTAAGGCTGCTTACTTCCCATTTGAGGCAGATCTGCTGCTTGTTCTATATGTGTGTCCACTATCAAGTGGAGCAAAGATTGTCTCTTACTCTGTTGCTTGCCTTTAGGACCCTTTCCCATAGCTGGACTGCCTGGTCTGGGCCCATTGGCAGAAGATGCCCTCAGTCCTTCTATAATTTGATATGCCCACCTGTGTTGGTAAGCACAGGGGACTCTACTTCTCTAAGGAGATGGGGATAGGAGAATGAGGGGAGGGCTCATGAGAACTGGGCTGAGAAGTAAAAATGGAAGGGGCTGTGATCAGGCTGTAAATTGATCAAATAAGAAAAATGTAAAAATCAAATACGTATGAAGTACACCAAAGAAAAAAATTCATTACAGTTAATGATTACAACCAGGGCTGGAGAGAATGCTAAGAGTTTAAAAACTTTGGGTGCTTTTCCACAGATCCTGAATTCAATTCACAGAAACATATGGTGGACCACAACCGTCTATAATGAGATCTGGTGCCCTCTTCTGCTAGGATAGCACACATGCAGGCAGAACATTTTAAACATAGTAAGTAAATAAATCTTTAAAAGTAACAATTCAAACCACAATATGCGTATATGAGCACAGTATACTCTATACGAATGAAACAAGATATTAAGCATGCCATGTATGTTAATATTTATATATTGATTGTGTTATATATACATTTATATTGTCCCTTCTATGATGTAATGATGGGAAGATAGTCATTTTTAATGGAGAATAATAAAACAACACATGTAAGTCACACCACAATGGGAATTGACCCATTATTAAAAGAATGTTGTACAAAATATTTTAATCACATGGCATAGAGCCTTCTGTTAATCCTAGGGGACAAGTTGCTAAAACAGGATGACCATTGAGAGTTCCAGGGTGTCACTTTCCAGTATAGCTGGAGAACACAGAAAAACTTTTCCTCAAGCACAACAAACATTCTTCCCCACTCTAAATTCTTCCTTAATCTGTAGCCTGTGAATATCTACTCCCTTCATTTTTATAAAAAAAATAGCAAATTAGTAAGTATAATAGCGAGAGAGAGAGAGAGAGAGAGAGAGAGAGAGAGAGAGAGAGAGAGAGAGAAAGAGAGAGAGAGAGAGGTAATGAAACCCAACTATTCCTCACATGATCATTGTGCCTAAATTAAAGTATCCTTCTTATACTCAGTGAGACTTTTTTTCAAGGCTGGGTTTCTCTGTGTATCCTCGGCTGTCCTAAACTCACTTTGTAGACCAGGCTGGCCTTGAACTCGCAGAGACCCACCTGCCTCTGCCTCCTGAGTGCTGGGATTAAAGGGGTGGGCCACCATTGCCTGGCTAAAACTATTTATTTTTGAGACAAGGTCTTACTATGTAGACCAGGCTGTATTTGACCTCCCCAGCAATCACCTGCCTCTGACTCCCAAGTGCTGAGATTAAAGATGTGTGCCGCTGCACCAGGCTAGAGATTTTTTTTTAATTATGTCCATGGGTGCGTGTGTGTGCAAATGAGCACAGGAGGCCAGAGGAGGGCATTAGATCCCCCAGAGCTGGAATTACAGGCAATTGTGAGCCATACAATGTGGGTGCTGGGAACTGAACCTAGGTCCTTTGCAAGAGAAATATGTGCTCTTAACCCCTGAGCAATCTCTCTAGACCATTTTGTTACTTACTTATTATTATTTTAAAATATTCTTTGGTTTGAAGAAGAAAAAGAAACGTGGAAATGATGTGATTTCATCTACTCTTGTGCATGTACATGGTAGGCAAATGCTCTACCACTGAGGGATATCCCTAGCCCTGGCATTAATTATATCTATACGCATGTACACACATGCATGAAATTAACTGATTAAATATGTGCATGTACAATATATGCACTTATGCATAGATGTATTATTGTATGTATGACATGTGAAGATAACGCATGCATGGACAGGGGCACGTTAATATAATGTGTGCACCTGTGCATGGCTGTATGTATGATGGGTGAGTATAATTCACGTGTTCATAAGCAGGAACATGTAAATATAATATGTTCATATGTTTATGATTGTATGTATGTATGTATGTGACGACAATGCACAATTGCATCTATGTGATCAGGTAGGTGGCTGAACACATGTATGTATGTATGTATGTATGTACATAATTGCAGATATGTGAAAATAACTCATGGTTATATGTATGCACGCGTGGGCATGCATAAAATGCATGCTGATGCATGATGGCTGATATATGCAAGGATGTATGTGTGACTACTTGCATGTGTGATGCATGTGTGATCCGTGCATGTAGGTTCCTGTGTGCATGTGTACATGCATGACTGGATGGGTACACACATCCTGGACAGAGCTGCCCGATCATCAGATGCCGTTTGGCGATGTGTGACTCTTACCATCGTCAGCCTTGGTACGGTGAGGATTCTGAGACAGTTTACTCACCCTCACCTTCCCGGGCTCCCTCTAGGTCTGGTTCAAGAACCGCAGGGCGAAATGCAGACAGCAACGGCAGCAGCAAAAGCAGCAGCAGCAGCAGCCCCCGGGGGCACAGACCAAGGCTCGGCCTGTGAAGAGGAAGGCAGGCGCTTCCCCACGACCTTCGACGGATGTTTGCACTGACCCTTTGGGCATCGCAGATTCCTACAGCCCATCTCTGCCCGGCCCCTCAGGCTCACCTACCACGGCGGTGGCCACCGTGTCCATCTGGAGTCCGGCCTCCGAGTCTCCTCTGCCTGAGGCCCAGCCAGCCGGCCTGGTTGCCTCGGGGCCCTCTCTCACCACGGCCCCTTACGCCATGACCTATGCCCCTGCCTCTACTTTCCGCCCTTCTCCTTCAGCTTATGCGTCTCCAAGCTCCTACTTCAGTGGGCTGGATCCCTACCTTTCTCCCATGGTGCCCCAGTTAGGGGGTCCGGCTCTCAGCCCCCTCTCCGGCCCCTCTGTGGGGCCATCCCTGACCCAGTCTCCCACTTCCTTGTCAGGCCAGGGTTACGGCACCTACAGCCCCGTGGACAGCTTGGAATTCAAGGACCCCACAGGCACCTGGAAATTCACCTACAACCCCATGGACCCTCTGGACTACAAAGATCAGAGTGCCTGGAAGTTTCAGATCTTGTAGAAGAGGGTCCCCAATTCCCCCTTCCAGCTGAATCACCGTCTCCAGGACTCCATCGGCCTTTTCCAGCTTAGATTCCAGGAGATTAGCCCCCCCCCCCAAAAGTAACAGGAAGTTGTAAGCCTGCCAAAGGCTGTGGACATTGCAGCCTCAGGTGCAGGCCACCCTCAGCTCGGTTAGGGAGCTTGGCCCCTTTACCGCCCTATCCCACATCATGAAAGAGGTTCCTTCCTCCCCCGAGATGCCCGCGGCAGTGATCAGTAGATACCATGACTGTGATGCGCATATCTGATGCTTTCCCCGCCCCAGACTTCAGTAAAGGTGCTGAGAGCTTGCTCCAGAAAGAAGAGAAATCTATCTTGCAAGTGACCTGAAGAGTGTTTGGGTCAGAACTCACGGTGCCCCTAAGCCAGGTGTGGGGACTCCATACCTGTCAGTCCCAGCACTGAAGAAGCTGAGGAACTTGAGAGCCAGCCTGGGCTACAAGAGTGAGATTTCGAAACTGATTTGGAAATTTGTGTACAGTTAAAGTTAACAAATGCCAGGTTTACATGGGTAGGTTTAGAGGGTTGTTCATTCATTTTACATGTATATATGATTTATGTATCTGTATGTATATTACCGGCATGAGCCACCAAACTGAGCTGGGAGGCCATGGCTTGTACAGAAAGAAATGCAAAAGAGCCTTGATGTGACTACTGGGAATGACTCGAGAGATGAGTAGAATGTTCTAGAACCCAAGGTGCCCCAGTCACAGGTTCCCATGGTTAGCTTGAGGGGGGCACAAGTGCTGGGGGCTTCCAGGTGTCTGTGGACGTTGAATCTCATCAACAGGATGAAAGTCCTATTGATGGGCCCACCGGGGTAGGGGTCTTTTAGACGTCCCTAGGGTATGTCCAGTATTCTATCCCGTAAGCCAGGAATGGCGGCACATACTTTTGATCTCAACACGAGGGAGGTGGAGGCGGAAGGATTATGAACTCAAGGTCACCCTAGGCTACAATGCAATGTTGAGGCCAGCCTGGGCTACATACATAAAATCCTGTCTCAACAAACTCCCTTCCCCCATACAAATCCCACTTTCCAAGCCCCAAGGCCGATAAGGCAAATGGCCATAGAATGGCAAGTCCAGGGGTTCCCTTTGTTTGATGTTAGCTTCACTGTTCTATCCTTTCCCACTCACTAGCCTCTCAGGTTCCCTCTTCCCTGGCTAAGCAGAGTGAAACTGATTAAAAATGTTGAATTCCACTTAAATCTAGGTGATTTTTTTTTAAAGAGGGGGCAAACTTGGATAGATGGAACGAAATTAAGATTTGCTTTTGTTCTTTCTGTCCGTAGTGTGTTCCTGGATGTTTTCTGTTATGGCGATGATGTTTTTCTTTGTATCTTTTTTTTTTATCATCATCACCATCAGCACCACCATCACCACCACCATCATCTTCATCTTCTCCTTTTCCTCCTTTGCCTTCTTCTTCTTCCTTCTTTGTTTGTTTGTTTTTTTTTTGTTTTTTGTTTTTTGTTTTGTTTTTTGTGAGACAGAGTTTCTTCTCTGTGTGTAGCCTTGGCTGTCCTGGAACTTGATCTGTAGACCAGGCTGGCCTCGAACTCACAGAGATACACCTGCCTCTGCCTCCCTAGTGCTGGGCTTAAAAGGCATGTGCCACCACCATCCAGCCTTTGTATCGTCTGACACTCAACTAAGAAGGAACACAGGACCAGGGATGGTAGAGGAGGCCCGATCCCAGCACCTGGGAGCTGAGGAGGAAGGACCTGAAGTTTAAGACCTGCCTAGGAAACGTAATCACAGATAGGTTGTAAAGGAGGCTGGTAGTGTGTAGGTCAGTGTACAGCCCCCTGTCTGGAATCCCAGTGAGGGGCTGAGGACATGGTTCAGTGACAGGTGCTTGTCTAGACTGTTGGAGGCCCTAGGTTCAGTCCCTAGTACAGCAAAAAGCATACAAGCAATCCTAACTATAGGCATTGTCACAACCACGCACTAGGTAGACACTCATTATTACAGATGAGGAAACTGCAAGGGATGGAGACTCAGGCCACTCGCCATGTCTCACATCTGGGAGAGGGTAGAACTTGTTTTTATTGCTCCCTCCTTGAGGTGTACAGCCCTGTCCATTAAAAAAACATATTTCTAAGCTGGGTGTGGTGGTGCATGCCTTTAATCTCAGCATTTGGGGGGCAGAGGTGAGGCTGTCAGATCTCTGAGTTTGAGGCCAGCCTGGTCTACAAAGTGAGTTCCAGGATAGCCAGAGCTATATAGAGAAACCTTGTCTTGAAAAAAAAAAGGTGTGGGTGTGGGTGTGGGTGTGGATGTGGGTGTGTATTTTACCGGCATGCATTTCCATATACCATGCTCAGGGAGCATCCTTGGGGAACAGAAAAGGGCATCCATTCCCTGGTACTAGAGTTACAGAGGATTGTAAGTGGCCTTGTTGATACTGGGAATCAAACCTGGGTCCTCTGGAACAGCAGGCAGTTCTCTTAACCACTGAGCCACACCCTACATTCCTTTATGAAGGCAGGGTCTCGCTGTATAGGCTTGGCTGGCCTCAAACCCATAGCAATCTGCCTCCCACCTGCCGAGATGACAGATATGTGCTCAGGGTCCTCTGTTTTTTCCCCTGTCCTCTCCCTTCCATTCTTTCCATTTCTGCCCTCACTCCTGTGGCTGTCTGTCCCTCTTCTTGTCTCCCCCTTCCACCTCACGAAGTCTGTTTCCTGTGTCCCTGGACAGGACTAATTTAGCAAATGCTCCAATCCTTTTAGGGCAACAGTCCAGCCTCAGCAGAAAGGCAGGGGACTTATGGAGGATTAGGCTCAGCCTCAGGACATGATGGGGAGGGGACTCTGTGGGGACAACCATTTTTTTTTAAAGACTGGATGACATCTGTTCTTCCAACCAGTCCCACAGGAACACAGCTGTTTTTGTGTGCACCATCACGATACAAACACGGGCTTACTGCTTATTTATTTATTTACTAATTATTTGTGTGCACACGTGTTTGTGTGTGCACGCTCCTGTACTTTTTTAAAAAAAAGATTTGTTTATTTTATTTATTGCATAATAAGTGCTTTATTTGCAGAAGAGGGTACCAGATTACATTATAGATGGATGTGAGCCACCATGTGGTTGCTGGGAATTGAACTCAGGACCTCTGGAAGAGCAGGCGACGCTCTTAACCACTGAGCCATCTCTCCAGCCCTGTGCTCCTGTATTTGTACATGGAGAGATTGGAGGAAGACATGGTGGGGGGAGGGAGGTTTCTTGTTTCATTCTGCCCCTCCCCCCACCTTAATTGTCTCTTAGATTTGTTTATTCTATTTAATGTGCTTGAGTGTTTTGCCTGCATGGAAAACACTCATGCCTGTATGTGCACCATGTATGACTAATGCCCTCAGAGGCCAAACTGGCCCCAGGAATAATTTAAATCAAATTTTGTTTATTTCTCTGTGTGTGGGTGCACGTGGATGTGCACACAGTGAGTGTGAAGGTCAGAGTAACAACGTTAGCTTAGGAGGTTGGTTCTTTCCTTCTGCCATGAAGGGAATGGTTGGCTGTTAGGCTTGGTGGAAGGCATTTTTACCTGCTAAGCTTATCTCCCCAGCCTACGAATCATGAATCACGTCTCAGAAGTTCCAATAATATCTAGACCAGAGAAGCCAGCCAGCGACCTGGAAAATATGGCTCGGACTAAGTTTGCAGAACCTATAGGTCACAACAAAGGTCATACTACCCTGAATGCAACCTATTTTTATACTGATTTTGGAAGCTCAGCAGTAAGTAATTAATAGTTGGGAAGGGGGAACTCGCAGATCTGACCAGCTTGGTTCTACAGAGGGGCATGGATGAGACTTTCATTTCCTGAGAGCGTCTTGCTCAGAGCAAAGCCATTTTAACTAATCTTTAAAAAAAGGATTTATTTATTTTGCCTGACATGGTGGGCACATCTTTAATCCCAGCACTTGGGAGGCAGGTGGATCTCTCTGAGTACATGCGAAGTCTCAGGACAGTCAGAACTTTAGAGTGAGACTTTATAAAAATATAAGACATGAGAGGCAGGCAGAGGCGGTGCACAACTTTAGTCCCAGCACTTGGGAGGCAGAGGCAGGCAGATCTCTGTCAACTAGAAGGTAGCCTGGTCTACAGGAAAGCAAATTCCACTCAAAGAAACATTGTCTCAACAAGCAACTCCCTCCCCAACAAAAAAGACATTAAGACATAATCCCAGCACTGGTGGCACATTCCTTTAATTCCAGAATTTGGGAGGAAGAGGCGGTGAACCTCTATGAATTTGAGGCCAGCCTGGTCTACAGAGTGAGTTCCAGGACAGCCAAGTGAACCCAGGGAAACCCTGTTGAGAATAACCAAAAAGGGAACAACAACAACAACAAAAATTAAGAGATGCTAATATTATTCTATTTTCTTGCATTCGATGTCATTGTTGGGGTTTGAACTCAGCTTGTCCCACAAAGCTGGGCATGTGCTTTCCCACCAAGCCACGTGCCAGGGGAGCTTTCTTTCTTTAAAAAAAATTTAATTTATTCACTTTGTATCCTAATCACAGCCCCTTCCCTCCTCTCCTCCTATTTATTCTCACCCTCTGTCCTTCCCTCTTCCCTGTGCCCGCATCCCCATCCAAGCATGTCAAGGTACGTCAGGACTGTGCACATCCTTTACCGTAGTGGCCTAGCAAGGGAGCCTTGCCAGAAGGAAGCGATTGAAAAGGAAAAGCATGCAAGGAAGTCCTTGTCAGAGACAGGCCCCACTCCCCTTACTTGGGGGTCCTACATGATGACCAGGCTACTCCTCTGGTACATGTATACATATGTGTAGAGAGCCTAGGTCCAGTCCATGCATGGTCCTTGGTTGGTCCTTCAGTCTCCACAAGCACGCCTGGGCCCAGGTTAGTTGGATCTGTTGGTCTTCTTGTGGTGCTCCCATTCCTTTGGGGGTTCTTCTATCCTTCCTCCCACTGTTCAACAAGGCTCTCTGCACTTCCCCCCGGTGTTTGGCTGTGAGTCTCAGCATCTGTTTCAATCCGTTGTTGGGTGGAGCCCCTCAGAGGACAGCTGTGTTAGGTTCCAGGGGAGCTTTGTTAACCTCGGATTAGATTTCGTATTGAATCTTCGTCCTCTGTGATGTCAATGACCTTTCCCTAGGACTTGGTATAAAGAATGTAGTTCTCTATTGCCACAGGTTTCCAGTCACAATCAAGAAGTCAAAGCTTGGCTGGGCCCAGCAATTGGGAGGCAGAGGCAGGTGGATCTCTGTGAGTTCGAGGCCAGCCTGGTCTACAAAGTGAGTCCAGGACAGCCAGGGCTACACAGAGAAACCCTGTTTTGAAAAACAAACAAGCAAGCAAGCAAACAAACAAAAAGAAGTTGAAGCTTCTTTTCTCCTGAATTTCTTCATTTTTCAATCGCTTCCTTCTGGCAAGGTTCCCTTGCTAGGCCACTACAGTAAAGGACGTTCACAGTCCTGACATAACTTGACATGCTTGGATGGGGATGCGGGCACAGGGAAGAGGGAAGGACAGAGGGTGAGAATAAATAGGAGGAGAGGAGGGAAGGGGCTGTGATTGGGATATAAAGTGAATAAATTAATTTTTTTTTAAAGAAAGAAAGCTCCCCTGGCACGTGGCTTGGTGGGAAAGTACATGCCCAGCTTTGTGGGACAAGCTGAGTTCATCTTAGAGTGATTAAACTCCTTAGAAGTGAACTGAAGGGTTTCAGGTATAAATTAAGGTAGTCCAGTCTCTCACAATGCGTCATCAATAGCTGTCAACCAAACACCCATTTATTGCAGGGACAATCTGTGGACATAAACCAGGCCACCATCATGAGAGAGTTTTGAGATCTCTGTGTAGGAGCTTCGGAAAACATCTGGGTAGAGACAGACCATGGGGACTCCAGTGAGCTTGGGGAGCAGAGCGAGACTCTGGATGGCCCAGGTAGAGGGAGATGGAAGTCTGAGATGCTCTCATCTTTCAAGAAGGGTACCTAGCAATGAGAAGGAATCAAGAGTTCCCTGGGCAGCAGGCTGAGTAGAGGTCCATTTACTGAGATGCTCACCAACCATTGGAGAGCGAATTTATTCCAGGCTGGAGCCTCAAGAGGACAGTATCAAGGCTTTACTAGTTTCTCAGATCTCAGGCAAACCAGCACTGAGTCTATCTGCTCAATAAAGAAAGATGTACTCCATAGGGCCAGGATTCCATAGGGTGGGGCTGCAGACTGAGGACTGAGTGGGACGGCAGGGTGGGAGGGTCTGCTTGATATCAGGGTGTCTGTCTTAGTTAGGGTTACTATTGAGTTGAGGAAACACATGACCAAAGCAATTTGGGGAAGGAAGGGTTTATTTGGCTTATGTTTTGATATCACTGTTCATCATCGGAGGAAGTCAGGGCAGGAACCAGAACGCAGGAGCTAATGCAGAGGCCATGGAGGGGTGCTGCTTCCTGGCTTGCTCCTCATGGCTTTCTCAGCCTGCTTTCTTATAGTACCTAGGAGCATTGGCCAAGGATGACACCATTTACAAAGGGCTGGGCCCTCCCCATTAATCTTCCCTCTGCCCCCAGACAGGGTTTCTCTGTGTAGCCTTGGCTGTCCTGGACTCGCTTTGTAGACCAGGCTGGCCTTGAACTCACAGTGATTCACCTGCCTCTGCCTCCCGAGTGCTGGGATTAAAGGTGTGCACCACCACGCCTGGCACTCTCCATTAATATTTAATTAAGAAAATGCCTTTTAGGCTTGTCTGCAGCCCCCCTTATGGAGGCATTTTCTTTTTCTTTTTCTTTTTCTTTTTCTTTCTCTCTCTCTCTCTCTCTCTCTCTCTCTCTCTCTCTCTCTCTCTCTTTGGAGAAAGTGTCTCTCTGTATATCCTGGGCTGTGCTGGACTCGCTTTGCAGACCAAGTTGGCCTCAAACTCATGGTGATCCTCCTGCCTCTGCCTCCTGAGTGCTGGAATTAAAGGCGTGCACCGCCACACCCAGCTGGAGGCATTTTCTTAATTGAAATTCTCTCTTCTCAGATGACTTTAGCTTGTGTCAAGTTGAAATAAAAATTATTCAAGCACAATTGACCCCTTGTTAACTTGACATGCAAACACATCACTGTTAAGCCACAACTTTCCTTTTCCAAGATTTCACACTGAAAACATAAAGTACTTTAAAAAAGACATTTATCTGAGAGTAAAGGGCTGGCAAAAGATTTTCCAAGCAAACAGACACGAGAAGCAATCTGGAGTAGCCATTCTAATATCTAATAAAGTAGATTTTCTTCTTCTTCTACTCCTCCCTCTCCCCCTCCTCCTCCCCCTCCCCTCCCCCTCATCCTTTGGTTTTTTGAGACAGGGTCTCTCTGTGTTAGCCATGGATGACCTGGAGTAGCTCTGTACACCAGGCTGGCCTCAAACTCACAGTGATCTGCCCTCCTCTGTCTCCTAAGAGCTGGGATTAAAGATGTGTGCCACCAGGCATGTCTACAGAATTTCAATAAAAATTAATCAAAAAATATGGGGAAATGACACTTCGTTGCCATCAAAGGAAGAATCCACCAAGCGGACATCACAATCCTGAATATCTATGACCAAAATACAAGGCACATACATTCGTTAAAGAAACACTTTTAGGAGCTGGAGAGATGGTTCAGTGGTTAAGAGTACTGACTGCTCTTCCAAAGGTCATGAGTTCAATTCCCAGCAACCACATGGTGGCTCACAACCATCTATAATGAGATCTGGTGCGCACTGTATACATAATAAATAAATAAACCTTTAAAAAAAAAGAAACACTTTTAATGCTTAAAAAAACACATTGATCCTAAGACATTAATAGTGGGAGACCCCAACACCCCACTCTCAGCATTGAGGCAGAAACTAAATAGAGGAATAATGAAGCTAACAGAGGTCATGAATCAAATGGATCTAACAGACATACACAGAACTTTTAACCCAAACACAAAAGAGTACACCTTCTTCTCAGCACCAAAGGGAACCATCTCTAAAACTGACCGTATAATCGGTCACAAAGCAAGCCTCTAAGGTCTAAAGCTGAACTTCAGCAATAGGATTAACAAAAAGACTACAAACATATGAAAACTGAACAACATTCTATTCAAAGACAACTGGGTCAGGGATGAACTAAAGATATTAAAGACTTCCTAGATTTCAGTGAAAATGAAGGTACATCATATCCAATCATTTGGGACGAAGTGAAAGCAGTGTTAGGAGGAAAGTACAGAGCACAAAGCACCTTCATAAACAAATTGGAGACATCCCATGCAAGCAACTTAAAGGAACACATGAAAACACTAGAAAAAAAAACATGCAGACACACCCAAAAGGAGTAGATGGCTAGAATTCATCAAACTCAGGGCTGAGATCAATAAGTTAGAAGTGAAATAATTCACATAATCGAGGAAACCAAGAACTTTTCTTTGAGAAAGTCAACAAGGTAGACAAACCCTTAGCCAAACTAACTAAAAGACAAAGGGAGAGCATCGAAATCGACAAAATCAGAAATGAGAAGGGAGACATAGCAATGGATATTGAGGAAATAGAAAGAATCATTGGGTCTTACTTCAAAAGCCTATATGCTTCAACATTTAAAAATCTAAATCATATGGACAATTTTATTGATAAATTCCACACACCAAACTTGAATCAAGATCAGGCAAACACAATACATAGTACTATATCCCCCAAGAAATAAAAGCAGTCATCAAAAGTCTCCCAACCAAAAGAGAGCCCAGGGCCAGATGGATTCAGCGCAGAATTCTACCAGACCTTCAAAGAAGAACTAATACCAATATTCCTGAAACTATTCCACAAAATAGGAACAGAAGGAGCACTGCCGAACTCACTCCATGAAGCCACAGTCACCTTAATACCTAAGCCACACAAAGATACAACAAAGAAAAGGAATTTCAGACCAATTTCCCTTATGAACAGAGATGCAAAAATACTCAATAAATTCTGGCAAACCGAATCCAAGATCACATCAAAAATCTCATCCATCATGACCAAGTAGGCTTCATCCCAGACATGCAGGGTGGTTCAATATACGGAAATCCATCTATGTAATCAATAATATGAACAAACTGAGGGGGGCAAAAACCCGCATGATCATCTCCTTAGGTGCTAAAAAATTGGGACAAGACCCTTCTTCAGCTAGCCTCCCGAAGGCTGAGGGAAACTCTCCATCTAGGCTAGAGAAAACACTGGGACCAGATTCTCAGCCCAGCCTTCACAAGAAAAAACAAAACAAAAACAGAACACATTAAGCATGATTTAACTCTTGCCCCGTCAGTCTTGTAGCTGCTTTACAATCAAGGCTTGCATACAACTCCTGATCCGCAGTTTTCAAACTCCCAGGGAATACATGTTTTGTGTGCCAACATGGTATGTAAAGGAAATCAATATGCCTAAGGTCTATAAGGTTTAAAAAAAATGTCAATCTACTGTAAAGACTCCTAAAATAAGGCAGCACATGTAACAGTTAGTACGTGGTGCATGCAGGTAATACATATATTAAGTTGTATTTTGTGAGGTTCTATGTTACAATAAATTTAAAAAGTAAAATTCACCAGGTGTGGTGGGGCATGCCTTTAATCCCAGCACTTGGGAGGCAGAGGCAAGCGGATCTCTGTGAGTTCAAGGCCAGCCTGGTCTACAAATCGAGTCCAGGACAGCCAAGGCTACACAGAGAAACTGTGTCTCACAAAACAAAACAAAAAGTAAAAATCTAGACATGGTGGCTCATATTTTAACCTGGTTTGTAGGGGAATCCCACAAACATCTGCAAATCACAGGACAGTGTGAGCTACACCTTGATACTCTGCCTCAGCAAACAAACCCAAAGGGGAGGTGTTAGTGTATCCATCTGAGGTAATAATTCTCTTGGAGGCTATTTGCCTCCATCTGCTAACCTAGTCCTAGTCCTGTAACCTTCTAGCCCCCCATAGACTATAATCTGGGCCTAGAATGCTTTCAGCCTCTGACTTACTGCTGAATACGATCACACTTTCTAGTTCTTTCTAAACTCAAGACAGACTGCTTCAAATCAGCTGTTCTTGCTTAAAACAACTCTCCTGTCTCCTCAATCTGACTTTCCTCTCATCCTCTGACTGAATTGCTCTTCTCAGCCTCACACTAACCCTAAACAAATGTCTCCAGCACATTCTTTGGTTCATTGTGTCTTCATCTATGTATATCTTGCTGACTTTGGAACCTGTCTCTGTAAAACTGCCTGTAAAACTGAGCTCCCCTGCACGTCCTTTCAACCAGCTGAGTCTCCTTCTGGAAGTCTTGGAGAAATCAGCGACCAAGGAGATACTTAAACATAATAAATTGGCAAGCTAATTGCCAACATGAAACTAAATGGAGAGGAAATTAAGTCAATTCCACTAAAATCAGGGCCAAGCTAAGGCTGTCCACTATGTCTGTCTCTCTTCAATATAATACTTGAAGTCTTAGCCAGAGCAATAAGACAACTAAAGTAGATCAAGGCGGGGAAACAAATTGGAAGGGAAGAAGTCAAATTGCAAACAACTCCTAATCCTCATTTTTCAAACTCCCAGGGAATACAAGTCCGATGTACCAAAGGAATCCAATGTGCCTAAGGTCTACGGTGCTTCCAAAAAAAATCTGTCAATCTCCTGGAAAGATCCCTGAAATGGGGGAAGTTTGCAATCTATGAGGTTTCCTGAACAAGTAAGAGGATAGATGAAGCTGCCCTATTCACTCAGGTGGAAGTAATTAAACTCCCAGGAAAGAAACTTCAGGGAGCTTGGGTTGGAGGAAAAGCAGGGCATTCTTGCAACAAAACAAAACAGAACACCAAAAACCCAAACAAACAAACAAACAAAAAAAAAAACAAAAAAAACAAAACCAAAACAAAAAACCAAAAACCCACCAGCAGCTGTCTGTGGACTCCCATTCAGTATAGGGCCAATGTGTGAACAAACAATCCATGGTCAGGCCTATGTCTATATAAGGGTTTAAGGGCAACTGTGGGACTCTAAGAGCTCCAGTTATCCAGCGAGCAAGATTTAGGATCTAGATGCTCCATGTAGAAATAGCATGATAGTGGTGGTATCATGGCTGAAGAGTAGTTGCCAAAATTATCTAAGGCTGAGGAGATAAATCCCCATCAAGAAGTGAGGAACAAAGTGAATTTCGTGTCCTTTATCTCGGTCTAAAAGAGGCAGAAGCAGGTGGGTCTCTGTGAGGTGATGGCCAGACTGGTCTGGGTAGTGAGACTCTGTCTCAATTTCATAAAGAGATAAAAAAGGAGGAGTATCAGCCATGTCAATATAGAGCAGTGAATCTGGGCAGTGTGCTGCATGAAGGCTCATTTCTTGAGGTGGTCATCAACCAGTGGAGTCCACATTTCTTCTGAGTTGAACCCTTAAGGGTGCAGGAGAATGAAGAGATTTTGGCCAAGAAAGAGTTAATTCTTGTGGTCCCAAGCAAACCAGCCAGCCCCATAAGGTGGGGCTGCACACTGAGTGAGGCCTCAGGGTGGGGTGTCAGGTGGGCAAGAGGGGATTAAGGGTGTGTTGGTGGGAGGGTCCTGGATGGAGAACCTATTTAAGGCCCGATTCCTGGAGTAGAGCATAGAGCTTAGAGCTTCAGGACACATCTGGGAAGATGGAGGAGCCCATTGATATGGAGGGTGAGTTTGCCTGTAAGGATTCATGAGGACCGTGGGGAGGATGGTACTGTTTTCAAGTTCTACCTGCCGTGAATATTATATATTATATAAAATAATATTTTACAGTGTAAATTTGCACCCATGTGATGACCACCTATGTTGAAATTTTGTTGGTTTGTTTGCTTACTTTTTAGAGCTTGGGTCTTTTTCTTTTCTTTCTTTTTTTTTTTTAAGACAAGGTCTCACTGTTTAGCATTGGCTGTCCTTGAACTTATAGCGACTTCCCTGCATCTGTGCTGAGATTAAAGGCATAGGGGATCACCTCTTGGCTTGTTTATTGTTTTGAGGAAAAAAAATCTTTGTGCTATCCAGCTGTACTGGAAAGTTCTAGCTTAGAACTCTCAGAGGTCTTTCTGTCTTAGCAATTTGTTTCCTAGGATTAAAGATAGACTCTGTGCCATGTGATTAAAATATTTTTGTAAAATGGAGGTAATTTTTTTTGGGGGGGGAGCATCTTAAAACATGGCTCACCAGAAAAAGACATTTTGAGAGAAGAGATTTTTGTAAGATATCCACTGCCATCCACATGTAGCTCTCAACTATAATATGAGGTGAAATTTAACATTAAATTTTTTTTGAGACATGGTTTCTCTGTGTAGCCTTGGCTGTCTTGTGCTCACTTTGTAGATCAGGATGTCCTGGAACTCACAGAGGTCTGCCTGCCTTTGCCTCCAGAGTGCTTGGACTAATGACATGTGCCATCATGCTCCATTAAAATAAATCTTCTTGGACTGCGTTTGTAACTGAGATATTGGGTGCTGATATAGGGTAGGCATGAAGCCTGAAGATCCAAACAGAGCAGACATTTGCTCTTATTTCCCTCTAGCCATGCTGTCCTCACAAAATTCAATCATTTCTTGTTTTCTCTCCTCTGCTTTCTTTGATCTTTTATATTCTCCGTTCCAAGGTATTTTTTTTAAAAAAACCTGACAGGGTTTCTTTGTGTAGCCGTGGCTGTCCTGGAACTCTCTTTGTAGACCAAACTGGCCTTGAACTCACAGATTAAACTGCTTCTGCCTCTGTAGCAGTGGGATTAAAGGCGTGTACCACCACACCTAGCCCCTGTTTTTGTCAAATGAAAATATTAAGCAGTTTGTACTGTTACCTCAGAGTGACTCTAGCACAGATGCTCTTAATATTGAAGTTACCTTGCTACATTTAGAAATTATCTTGCATTACAGGTCTGTGCTCTGAGGTCTAGTTTTTATTTGACAAAATTAGGTGTATGTGAATATTCTTTTTTTTTAATCTAAAAAGCTAGAGCCTCATGGAGAGAGATTTTTCTGTTGTAGGTTGATTGCTTTGTTCTTTTTTAGGCAGCGTCTCTTGTAGGCCAGCTATGATTTGAAATGCCTTCATGAAGCTGGTGGGCCTTCAAATCCTCATCTCTGAGGTACTACACAGCTACTGTAGTTAGTTTGATTCATTATTTTTATTGTTTATTTATTTATTTAATTTTTTTTGAGACATGGTTTCTCTGTGTAGCCTTGGTTGTCCTGGACTCGCTTTGTAGACCAAGCTGGCCTTGAACTCACAGTGATCCACCTGCCTCTGCCTCCCGAGTGCTGGGATTAAAGGCGTGCGCCACAGTGCCTGACCAATTTACTTAATGTTTACAATGTTTTGCCTGCATGTGTGCCTGCCTACCAGAAGAGGGCAGCAGATCTCATTACCGATGGTTGTGATCCACCAAGTGTTTTTGAGTTGAACTCAGGACCTCTGAGAAGCAGCCAGGGCTCTTAACCTCTTAGCCATCCCCCCAGCGCTGGGTTGTATCCTCAATAGTAATGAATTTTTCCTTTCATGTACTTCACATGTGTTTGATTTGAAAATTTTATTAACTTATTTAATGATCAATTTATAGCCTGATCACAGCCCCTTCCATTTCCCCGTCTCAGCCCCATCCTCACATCCCTCCCGTCCTTCCTCTATGCCCCCACGGTTATCAACACAGGCTGGCCTATCAAATTGCAGAAGGACTCAGTCCATTTTCTGCCACTGGGCATAGACCAGGCAGTCCAGCTAGGGGGAAGGGATCCAAAGGCAAGCAACGGAGTCAGACATCCTCCGGTCCACACATATGGTACAAGCAAGGTATCTGAAAGTACAGCCAATACATACTTTTTAGTTGTCGTTTTGGTCCTTGTGAGCAACCACGGTGACAGTTCAGTTGTCACTGTAGGTCTTCTTGTGGTGTCCTGACTCTTCTTGCTGCTTCAGTCCTTTCTCCCTCCCTTTCACACGACTCCCTGAGCCCCACCTATTTTTTGCCCGTGGGTCTCTGTATCTGTTTCCCTCAGCTGTCCCAGAGGAAGCCTTGCATGCTAGGCTTCTCTCTGTAAGCATAGCATAGTATCATTAATAGCATTAGACTTTGCCTCTCTGTCATGGGGTGGATCTCAAGTTGAGCTGGTCACTGTTTTTCAGTCCCACAATCTCTGTTCAATCTTGACCTTACAGTTCTTTAGATCAAGGACATTTGGATTGAAAGTTTTGTGGGCATATTTTTTTTAAGATAGGGTTTCTCTGTAGCCTTGGCTGTCCTTGACTCACTTTGTAGACCAGGCTGGCCTTGAACTCAGCTATCGGCCTGCCTCTGCCTCCCGAGTGCTGGGATTAAAGATGTGTGCCACCACACCTGGCTTGTGGGCATTTTTTAGGAGAAAAAAAAAGCTGATGTGGGGTAGGTATAGATATTAGGAAGAGCTGGTGATGGAGAAATAATGTGGTTATATACAATATTCATGTTTCTGAATGAATGGTTTCATTTTGAGGAAGGATTTTTTGTTTGTTTGTTTAATCCAGCTGTTCCGGAACATCTCATGTAAAATGTAATGTGTGGAGGTCCTCCGGCCTTTGCAATGGGACTCCTAGGATTATGGGTAGTTCAAATGCTATGTGATTAAAATAATAAACCTTTTTTTTTGCAGAAAACACAGTAGTTGCTTTGGTGTGTTCCCAAACATGGCTCACCAGATAAAGGCATTTGACGAAAAGAGATTTCTTTAAGATATCCCCTGTCATCAACATCAATCTCTATATGATAGTAACTGTACTTTAAGACATTTAAAGACGTCTCCTTGGTCCCAGTGCCTCACTGAGGCTGAAGGTGCCGGCATAGATAAAAGGATGCGGCCTGAATTTCCATCTCCACATAGCAGACTTTTGCCTCTTGTCGTGCATTCCTCACAAAATCACTTTTCCTGCTTTCTCTCCTTTTCACTCGATCCTCAAGGCTAGTGAGAGAAATAGGTTATATTCCTAGTGAAAATTGAAGGAGTCTTAATAATATGAATTTCTCCTCTCTATCCCCTTGTTTTGGTCTTTTTTTTTTTTTAAGAAAAGTGCTTGTCTCAGTGCCGGTTGTGCTTAATGTCGCTCTGGACTCAAGGCTGACTTTAAACTCAGAATTCTCCTCCTGAATTAATGAAGGATTTGGGATGACAGGCCTTTGCTCCTGTTCTGACTCTTATGTAGATTTTAACACTAAGAATCTATGATTGCTTTTCTTATTTGAAAACCTAGATACTCACATATAGAATATATCTGTTGTTTGAATTTTTTTTTAATCTGTAGAGCTACTCTGATCCTTTTCTTTCCTCACAGGTTCTCCAGTACAAGAAAGTCTTCCAGTAGGACCACATTCCAGCAGGCTTCCATATCCACCAATGGATAGAGGTCTGCCATTAAACCCATCCAACCCAAGAAACTTAGGACCTGAAATGATGCAAGGCTTGCATCAAAATTTCCAAATGTCTTCGTATGCCCTCGGGGATACAGTTTTTTATATGCCCCAAGATCCTGCAAGAAACATGGGTATCCAAAGGCCTCAATATCCCCTAGAGGCCATTGGAATTCCAAAACAGTCAAGCTTCCAAAGACATCCAGTTTTAACAAGCAATTTAGATCACCAAGTGTCTCAAAGTTTCCTCAGTCCTAGAGAATCCCCAAAGCAGTCGACTCTTGAAAGGCATCCAGGCTGTACAAGCAAACAAAATCTCCACATGTCTCAATGGGCCCTAGGGGCTGAAGCAACTTCAAAACCACCAAGTCTCCAATGGAACTCAGAACTTGAAAGGTACCAAGGACCCCAAGAGTCTTTTAGACCATCATGGAAACCACTTCCCCGCATGAACCCAGATCCCCAAGTGCATTCAGGTATGCCAACATCAGGAACTAACTCAGTGGACCCAGTTCCCCAGATGACCTCACCATTCTCAGAATGTCCTGATTGTGTCATTTCTGTAGAGTCTGTGAATCGCTCAGATACATACAATGGCCAGGAAGCTCCCCTCCATACCTCAAAGAAGAGGAGGAAAGAGTGTCGTGCTTCATACTCCCCAGAACAAATCCTAAAGCTGGAAACTTTTTTTAATGGCCAAATGTACCCAAGCAAAGAGCAACGCTTGGATCTGGCTGAAGATCTTGGAGTGACAGACTACCAGATCCAGGTATTACTTTCTTCTCTCTCTCTCTCTCTCTCTCTCTCTCTCTCTCTCTCTCTCTCTCTCTCTCTCTCTCTCTCTCTCCCTGCAGCCAGTATAATTCTCAATTATTATGCTCAATAATTAAAGTCCCACATGTTCAAAATTTCTCACATATTCTGCTTGTACAATTCTTGGGGATCTTAGATGTGGACTGGAGATATCTGTTCATCCAGAGCTGGACTTGGCCTTCAGCTTCTGCATGGGTACTACCCTGGAGCCACATATCCCCATGTAGGGTCTCAGGGACCTAGGCATTAATGTTTCTAGTAATGACCCAGAAGATCTAGGTTAAGTTTCCCTAGTTGTTAGTGTCAGGTCCTAGGCATATTTTGGGGCATCTTGCAACTTGACATTCTGACCCAGGCTGGCACACACAGGTCTTCCTATAACTTCTCTTTTTTGTCTTTCCAGATCTGGTTCAAGAATCACCGAGCAAAGTACAAAAAGAAAAATCTCCAGAATATTTCAGAACCACGAGAGAATATGGAAAGCCATAAGGATGTTGGTGGATCAACCAGTTCTCAAGGTGGCTCATCTGTTCTTGACTCAGCTGCTGAAGAGTCCATGTCTTCAGGCACATCTTATGTGGACTCCATTCCCCAACTTTACCCCAGTCTGGAAGAATCTCTCCACAATGAAGAAGCCTCAGAGGGTGCCAGGTGTGGACTCCAAGAAGACCATTGTGCTGGCCAAGCTTCTGCTGCAGCTGCAGGCCCTGGTCATTTTTTAGTAACCGCAGGTGAGAATGACCCAGCAGTAGCTGAAGGCACCTCAGTTGAATCTCCACTTTTTACTGAAGCTGAATTCCAAGAGTCAAGTCCAGAAGATAAACTGCTCTTGGAACAAATCCTTAATGATCTTGGTGCAGGAGATGGCTGGATGAATTGAGGCACATCACACCCTCAATGAACACTTTGATCCTGGAATGGTTGAGGCCCGGTCATCTTTAAAACAAAGAAGTGGTGTGGTAGTGAAAGTCATCACTCTTAAGACTGAGGGTGTAGATGCAAGCTACTCTGTATTAGTTTCATGTCAGTGTTATCCACACACTGAGGCTGTTTCAAAGGCCATTTGTAGTATTCTCCACCTATTGTTGTATTGTATGTTAAATACCTTAAAAGTATTTCAGAAAACATTTTTTTAAATCTTCTGTTCATTCCAGAATGTCTGATAGATTTACTTTACTGTGTGTGTGTGTGTGGTTTGTGTGTTTGTGTTTGTGTTGTATGTTTGTATCCATAGAAACCTACATCTGGGGCCTGGGAGGGCAGAAAATGGTTAAGGAACTTCTGGGATTGTAACCAATGACATTGTTGAGGCAGCATGTGTGTGCTTGCCACTTAAAGCAAGTCCTCTGCAGTAAGAACTGAGCTCTCTGATTCCAAGAATTATCAAAGGTTTTCTATGAGCTGTAGGAATATCTTAGACGAAGGCTGAGATGTTCGTAGTCCTTTCCAAAAGGAGCATAGATAAAAGCAATATAACGGCTTATTATCAGCTTCAATCCTATGACCTACTCTTGCCATTGAGGTCAGGGTGTATGGACTCTTATATTTATGTGTAAGGAGGATGCTCATATTCATAGAGTAAAAAATAATATATGTACTAAATAAATGCTCTGAAGGAGGCCACATAGAAACCAAAGCAGATTTCTTCTGTCAAATTGTTTAGTGTGTCTCTGAACTCATAGCTCTCCAGTATGTATATGTCATAGGACAAAAATGCAGGAATAATTTTTCTTTTTACACCCTGTGAATCCCATACAAGGAACACCAGGAACCAGGCTAGGTAATAACTCCATTATAAAAAAAACTCAACCTGTAGGCTGTCTGCCCTTGTAACTCTTTATCTTGATACATGGCCTCATTAACCTGCCTAATCAGCCCTGCTTTGCATCCTGGCTACTTCAGATTTGAGTGACTGATATTCTAGACTTGTATCCAAGACCTGTCTTTGTCAGCTTTTTAGGAATGTACACATTGTTTCTCTAATAGTTGTATAGGTTCTGCTACACCAGTAGTAAGCAAGTATTTGTCTTTGTGCATATTTTTACCAGCATGAACTGTCCTTAGTTTAAGTGATCTTGGCAATTTTGACTAGGCAAGATAAACAGTGTTTTAACTGAAAATGCCAGATCATTCTGTTTTACCATTAAAGACCCAGGAGCCCAAGCCGGGGTAAAAACCTGCCAGTTCAGAGAGGCAGAGAAGTCACTCAGCTGGTCTTTACTTTCCAGTTCCTATCCCTGAGGTCTAAGGATGGTGTAGCTTTTGGGCTCATTTGTTTGTTTTAGACAATGTGTCTCTATGAATGGCCCTAGAGACCCTCAAGATATTTGGGTAGATCAGATTGGGTTGACCTTCACAAAGATCCTATTGTCTCTCATGTATGCATGGAATAATGGCATGTGTCACCAAACTGAGGGCGTTTAGCAATTTTTAAAACTGTTGCTCAGCCATTTGTGCTTAAACTTTTTAGGATTTCTCTTTAACCAGTTCTTTTAATGTTTATATTAAGCTAAGTGGCTAACTTTTGTACTGACAGTATTTTAAGTGAAAGTATAAATGTAGTTTTACTCCCATTGCATGTCAGTGTTCATCTTTCCTAAAGAAATGAAAAAGAAAACCAATAAAAATACAAATAAAAATGACCTAGCCTATTTCCATATATTTTCTTTGTTTGTATTGACATTTCTGTAGTGTAACAATGGAAAGATATGGCTTCAGATGGGTTGTTGGAGGGGCTGAGTTTGAGCTTAGATCTTTCTGAGCTCCATGTTTCTACATATCTTCTGATGTGAAAGATCTGGCTTTCATGATCTCTGTTGCAAAGTCAGGAGTAATTCTGATGGGTCTGCATTTATGTTACTTGGCCTTTTTCTATTGCGGCTTTTTTTGTTTTTGTTTTTTTGTTTGTTTGTTTTGTTTTGGAGACAGGGTTTCTCTGTGTAGTCTTGGCTGTCCTGGACTCACTTTGTAGACCAGGCTGGCCTCGAACTCACAGCAATCCATCTGCCTCTGCCTCCTGAGTGCTGGGATGAAAGGCGTGTGCCACCGCCTCTCCTCAGCTCCTGAGAGAGAGTCTCTCCTACATCTCTTTAATTCTGTTGAGAAGTTCCAGGCTTGATAGGAGTCCAAATGCTTTCAACCAAAACTAAGGTGTAATATGGAATCTTAGGGTGTTTGGTTTGCTGCCTGACCAGTCACCTAATATACTTTATAACATTGGAGCCTCATCTTCAGCTTTCTGTGTTGAAATCTCCCACTATTAATGTGTGGGGTCCAGTTTGTGATTTAAGCCTTATTAATGTTTCTTTTATGAATGTAGGTGCTCCTGTATTTGAAACATAGTTGTTCATAATTGATATATCATGTTGGTGTATTTTTCCTTTGTTCATAATTGATATTTTTCCATTGAGGAGTATGAAGTGTCCTTCCCAATCTCTTTTGATTAGTTTTGGTTGAAAGTCTATTTTACTAGATACCAGAATTGCTACTCCAGCTTCTTTCTTGGGTCTGTTTGCCTGGAATACCTTTTTCCAGCCCTTAAAGATAATGTTGCTCTTTATTGCTGAGATGTGTTTCTTGTATGCAGCAGGGTTGATGGGTCTTTTTCTTTGCATCCATCCTGTGGGCCTGTGTTGTCCTCCTTGGGTTGGAGTTTTCCTTTTAGTATCTTCTGTAGAGCTGGATTTTAGTTTAGTTACTGTTTTGTACTTGGTTTTTCATAGAATACCTTAATCTCTCCATCTATGGTTAAACTGTTTGTACTTAGTTTTTCATAGAATACCTTAATCTCTCCATCTATGGTGATTGAAAGATTTGTTGGGTAGAGTAATCTGAGTTGTCATCTATGGCCTCTTAGTGTCTGGATGACACTAGTCTAGGCCCTCTGGCTTTCCTTGTCTCTGTTGAGAAGTCAGGTGTAATTCTGATAGGTTTGCCTTATTACCTGACTTGGAATTTTTATCTTGCTGCTTTTTTCCCCTTTATTAATTTATTCTTGTTACATCTCAATGGTTATCCCATCCCTTGTATCCTCCCATTCTTCCCTCTTTCCCATTTTCCCCTTATTCCCCTCCCCTATGACTGTTCCTCAGGGGGATTACCTCCCCCTCTCTATGCTCATAGGGTATCAAGTCTTTTCTTGGTAAACTGCTGTCCTTCCTCTGAGTGCAACCAGGTCTCCTCCTCCAGGGGACATGGTCAAAGGTGAGGCACCAGAGTATGTGAGAAAGTAATATCCCACTCTCCACTCTACTGTGGAGAATGTTCTGTCCATTGGCTAGATCTGGGTAGGGGTTTAAGGTTTACTGCCTGTATTGTCCTTGGCTGGTGCCTTAGTTTGAGCGGGACCCCTGGGCCCAAATCTGCCTATAATAATGTTCTACTTGTAGGTTTCTAGGACCTTCTGGATCCTTCTACTTTGCCATTCTCCCATGCTTCCCTCATCTAGAGTCCCAATAGAATGTCCTCCCCTCTGTCTCAGTTTCCCGGTAAGTGAAAGCTTTCGTGGGACATGCCCCTTGGGCTAATATGCAGATATAGGTGAGTATATACCATTTGAATCTTTCTGCAATTATCTTGCTGCTTTTAATAGTCTTCCTTTGATCTGTACATTGAGAGTTTTGATTGCTGTTTCTCAGGAGGACTTCCTTTTCTGTTCCAATCTATTTGGAGTTCTCTAGGCTTCTTGTATATTTATGGACATTCATTTCTTTAGTTTAAGGAAGCTTTCTTCAATGATTTTGTTGAAAATATTTTCTGGGCTTTGCTGCTGGGGTTCTTCATTTTCTTCTATCCCTAGGATTCTAAGATTTAGTCTTGATGATGTCCCAGATTTCTTGGATATTCTGGGTCAGGATCATTTTATATTTAACATATTCTTTGACTGCTCTATTCATTTCTTCATTCACATCATCTGTCTCTGATTTTCTTTCTTCTGTCTCCCGAATTCTGTTGGTAATGCTTGTGTCTGTAGATCCTGTCCTCCTCTCCAGGTTTTCAATTTCCAGGATTATCTCAGATTGTGTTTTCTTCATAGCTTCTCTCTCCATTTTTAGGCCTTGAGTTCTTTTTTAATTTCCTTCTCCCGTTTGAGTGTTGTTTCTTTAAGCAATTTGATCAATTTTTCATATCTTCTTTGTGTATTCCTGTTGTAGTTTGAAGGAAATGTTTTCCTCTTTTAAGGTCGCCATCATTTTCATAACCTCAGAATTGAAATCCTTGTCCTGCCTGTTGGGTATGATACTATATCCAGGGCTTGTTATAGTGGTGGGGCTGCTGGTTTCCAGTGGTATCAAATGGTCCTTTGATTGCTGCATGTGTTCTTACACTGACCTGATCCTGCCTGATGTCTCTGGCTACAGCATGTGCCCAGTGCCTTCTTGGACTCTCGAACTTTCTGGAATTTGCTAGATGACTTGAGTTCAGACCAAGTAGTATTCTTGAATGTGATGTCTGCTTGGTGCTAGAACACACAGAGGCTGGTATTTTTTCAGACGTGGGTGGGCTCTGCATTCCTGGGAGCTCACGAGCTGTCCGTCAGCCAGGCTTGTGGCACTAGCATGGGTGCCTGCTGGCTGCTTGTACCACTGTCCGTGTCCTCCCCACAGCATTTTCTGTGGCTTTTATGGGTGACCTGAGATCAGATCAACTTGTGTTCCTGACTGTGGTGCATGCTAGGTGCTAGAACCCATAAACATTCACATTTTTGATAGACAAGGCTCATTCTTTGCTGCCAGATTTCAGAGTTCCCCACCAGCCAGATGTGTGATGTTACACTTTGGAGGCTGCACACCCATTTCTGTGTGTACCTCGGACTTGTTTGTGTCTTTGGCAGGTAGCCAGAGGCTGGACCCCACCATGATCCACACAATTTGGACCCTGCTACTTGTGGTTTACCAGTACTGGTGTTTTGTGGTTCTCAATAAGTCTTTAGGTGGCTGAATAGGCACTAGTGTCCTGTTGATCAAACGAGGTGTGTGTTAGGCACCGCCATCTTGTATCTCCCATGATGGATGCTTTAATAGACAGAAACCACACACACTTGTCTACAGACCCCAGATAAAAGACCATGACAGAAAAATATATGGGAGCCATCAATCTCCAATTTTAGCTAGGAATGGTGGCACACATGACTTCGGTGGCTACACAAGTTAGGCAGAGCATGATGACCTCTGTGATATTGAGGTGAGCCACATCTACAAATTGATTTTTAGGGCAGTGAAGGGTTCACTGAGATAACTAGTTTAAGAAAATAGTAATAAAAAGTTCAATTTGGTGAACTAGAACTTTTGTTTTGTTTAGAAAGTATGAGACATTGGGTATAACAATCATACTCCAGTGAAGGCCAAATGGTCATGTTAGCAGGACTGGACTAAATGTCCTCTATTATTTTTAGTGTGTGAATGTGTCCATTATTTATGAAAGAGAAAGATGCTAAAGTTTGGTGAGTGCAGATGGGGTTGAGAGCTGGAGGAAGGGAAAGAATATGACTGTATACTATTTGCATCTACAAATGCAGTTTTAAACCTTTTGAAGAAGGGTCACTCTGTGTAGCTCCAGCTTTTGTGGAAAGTGTTATGTGGATCAGACTAGACTGCAATTCAAAAGAGATGGATCTATCTTTGCCTCCTAGGTCCTTTAATTAAAGATAGATACCCTGTCAAGCTGATGAGATACATTTAATGATTTTTACTCTTAAAGAGCTAGTAATTATTTATATGAGACAAACAAACAGGCTCAAGAGTTAAATTATTCTTTGTTGTTGCCCTAGTCATTTCTTTGACACAGGTTTTGTCTGTGTAATAGCCTTCCCTGTACTGGGATGGTGTTTTTTTCTTTTTTCTTTTTTTAAAAGATTTATTTATTATTTATACAGTGTTCTCCCCGCATGAGCACCTTCCCACCACAAGAAGGCACTGGATCTCACTCCAGATGGTCATGAGCCACCATGTGGTTGCTGGGAATTGAACTCAGGACCTCTGGAAGAGCAGACAGTGCTCTTAACCTCTGAGTCATCTCTCCAGCCTCCCCCCCCCCACATGTTTTTTTTCAACAAGGCTGGTTTTGATTTAATCTCACTGGGATTAAAGGTGTGCTATAACACATGACCAGCTTGAAGGGTCAATTATTAGGCAGAAATAGATTCTTGAAATGGTCCACTGGTCATAACAAAGTGACTCCAGATTCCTCATACTGGGTTCTTACGGTCCTGATCCACACAGACCAGAGGGACAAACATTTGTGCACCAAATATCTTCCCAGATAGATTATGGGTCATGACCTAGTGAGGGAGGCAAAAAAGCCTCTCTCTAAAAGCAGGAGCCTTAGTGAGACTGATAATCCTCACTTATTTGTATAGTTAAGGCCTAGAAGAAAAGCTAAATGTAAGAAATCAAGTCCTTGGGTAGCAATTTTGAGAGCAAAGAAGATTATTTTCTATGGTGAAAATGGAGGAAGACAAAGTGACACAGTGATTCTGGGTTCCCTTTGAGTTTATTTCTTTCAGAATACAAATTTTTTTCCCCAAAGATAAGTTCAGTTTTGTATATCTTCTTTGGGAAAGATCAGAATAAGATAGACTTGGAAGGAAGAAACTGAGAAAGTAGGTGCTAAAATTAAAAGGCCCCAGAACAGAGGTTGGAGGAACCTTTAGAGAATCCAAGTCTGGGACTCACAGTAACACCAAACGGGATGGTTCCAGATGAGGAAAGTCCACAAAGGCTTGAAGAAATGGAGAAAAGCAGCCCATTGAGATGCCTGGTAGGAAACTTTAGGCCAGCATGGTCAGACTAGATTGTGTTTGTATGCTCTCTAGGTTCAATGACTTTGTGAAGGTCTATATGCTAATGTAAAAATGCAAACCCTCTTTGCTGGTACCTCGGGGCAAGGTAATATAGTGGCCGTGTGCTCCATTACCTAGAGGTTGGAGAGCTGATGTGTATGCACCTTGCCATAGGTTCACATTCAGAAATCTAATGTTTCTTTTTAAATTCTGGAGAGCATGAGTCTAACGTCTCCTTTGTTGGAGATGGTGACAGTCTTGGAGATGCCTTTTCAAACTGGGGCGGATGAAGCTCTAGCATGTTTATCTATTGGAGTAGAATAAGTTTGTAGATATTAAGGCATAAAACCTGTAACAGATAAACATAATTTCGTTGCTCAAACAGTTATAAAAAAATCCAACTATAATTTTTAAAAGGCGGTCCTAAATAGGAGGGGAAGTGACCATCTGCAGAAAATACATTAAATAATGATTTATTGGTTTAAGAATTCTTAACAAGGCAAAGAAGACACCTGCGAAGATACACTGTATTTTAGGAAGGACTGCACAATTAAGTCAGTAATTAAAGGTCCTGATTCCAGAATGGAAGACAGCACATGTGTCGCATTGGGGAGAGATAATATGACGTTGTTTCCACAGGAAACTAAAAGCTATGTAATCCATCCAATCTGATGGAAATCAGATTGGACATGGAGAGACCACCTGGATATCTTGGCTGCAGAAAGAAGGAAAGGAATCAAGAAGAACAAACAGGGAAGGTAATGTGATCACCCCTCCACCGGGACAGCTCAGAGAGTAAAATCTGTTGAGGCAACAATATTTTAGATAATACCAAAGTGTGGCGCGTCACCATGGTACCGAGTCAAGGGCGAGGGACTGTGGATTTAACTCTCTCTCTCTCTCTCTCTCTCTCTCTCTCTCTCTCTCTCTCTCTCCTCTCTCTCTCTCTCTCTCTCTCTCTCTCACACACACACACACACACACACACACACGGGCAATAACACAGCAGGTCCTTCATGCTAATATCAAACATCTCATTTAAGCCCTGACCTTACTACTGAAGATTATATAGTTTCTGTTTTTATGGGTCACACCCATCCTTTCTTCATCTTTCATGTTGGATTCCATATCACTTGAGTTTCCCGTAATAGTGGGGTGGGGTAGGTTGGGGTGTGGTGTACAACCATCATTCCATTAATCATATTGATCTTGTGCCCCAGGCTGTGGCCAGAGTGTCTTTATCTGACCTTTTCTTTCTGTTTTTCCCTAGAGATGTTTAAAGAATCAGTGTGAAAAATACATCTATGTTCAGAAGGCAGCTTATAAATTATATCATTATTCACATGGAAGCTGCATTCCAAACCAAAGCTGGTGCTGAAGACTCAATTGCAGATATTCAGGAACTCTGGAAAGAGATCCTTAAAGATCATGGTATAACAGAGGATGTGATGGATCTTATTACATCACAGTCTGAATGAACACATTGACCCTGGACTGGTTGAGGACCAGAAATCTGTAAAACAAAGAAGAGGGGTGGTAGTGAAAGCCATAATTCTCATTTTGGTTGTATAGATGCATTATCATCTGTATTAGTTTCGTGGCAGTGTGATTCACAGAGTGATAGGCTTTCCAAGGCTAGTTAGAGTATTCATCACTTATTGTTGGATTATACATTAAATAAAAGTATAAAACGTCTTTTTATGGTCTTTTCTTTCCAGAATCTGTTAGAGTTGCCTTTCTCTCTCTCTCTCTCTCTCTCTCTCTCTCTCTCTCTCTCTCTCTCTCTCTCTCTCTCTCTCTCTCTCTCTCTCTCTCTCTCTCTGTGTGTGTGTGTGTGTCATGTCTTGTGTTCCTATATGCATAGAAACTTACATCTGGTGCCTGGGAGGTCAGACAATGTTTTAGGAGCCTCTGGGATTATAACTACTGACAGTTGTGAGGCAGAATACATGTGCTTGCAACTTAAGTCTTGTGCTGAATGAATTTAGCTTGATGATTCCAAAGATGACTAATTGCTTTACATCTTCAGTAGAAATATCTAAATAAAAAAGGCTGTGGTGTTCTTAATACTTTGCAAACATGTAACCATTTTGAAAATTATCTTTCACGTTCCAGTAGATATAAGCAATATAATGGCTCACTATCTGCTTCAATTCTATTTCTAGTGGCTACTATGTCCTATTCTTGCCATTGAGGACAGGGTGTACACCTTCTGTATTTATATGAATGTAAAATGTTCATATACATAAAATAAAAGTACTACATGTACTAACTAAATGATCTAAAGCTGGCCCTTTATAAACTACAACAGATTTATTTTGTAAAAGTTTAGTGTGTCCATGAAACTCATAGCTCCCTAGTGTGTACAAGTTATAGTTCAACATACAAGAATATTTTTTCTTTTTACACCCTGTGATTGTAACATGGGTAATAGTGTCATTTCACTGTACTCAGATAAATATGCTTTGGTGACTTGGGGCCTAAATCTGCATTGTGAAATCCATTCAACTTTTATTTAGCTTTTATTTTATTATCTCAAGCAATATATATATTCACGGTATATACAGATTATACTCTGCTTGGTCTTCTTTTTTTGTTCTGACCCTCTCTCCCTCTTTAACTCTATTTTTGTCTCATAGATCTCTTAACAGCTGAGGTCGTCCTGTTGACTACAACCAATTAGGTCTACTCTGGATAGCCTACTTCCTCTCCCTCTCAGTTCCCCTAGTGCCCCCTCTGTATAGGGGAAGTGTTCAAATGGCAGGAAATAGAAGTCATGTCAGGAACAGTCAACCCTGCTTCCCTACATGGAGAATAAGTTGTCCATCTGCTACATCTGTTTTGTTTTGTTTTGTTTTGTTTGTTTCGTTTGTTTTGAGACAGGGATTTGCTGTTATCCCTGGGTGTCTTGGCCTCGCTCTGTAGACCAAGCAAGCCTTGAACTCACAGTGACCCTCCTGCCTCTGCCTCACGAGTGGTGGGATTAAATGCATGTGCAACCACAACTGGCCTCATCTTCTGGATCTGAACAGGAGGTCAAGGTCACTGCTTGCAAACTCCATGGTTGGTGAAACAGTTTGCACAGGTTTTCCAGCAATGATAGTCTCCTGGGGGAAGTCTTGACATCACTATCCTCAACATTCATTTCTCAACAGAGCTCTTCACTCAGAGTATGGCTGTGAATCCCAGGATATGTCCTGCTTCCCCCTGGATAGAGTCTCTCAGAGGACATATGTGTTGGGCTACTATCCATTTATATGTGAGTATATAGCATATGTGTCTTTCTAGGTCTAGGTTACCTCATTCAGGAAGATCTTTTCCAGTTCCATCCATTTAGCAGCCAATTTCAAGATTTGCTTGTTTTTGGTAGCTGAATAATATTCTTTTCTATAAATGCACCACAATTTCTTTATCCATTCTTTGAGGAAGGGACATCTACCTTGTGTGCCAATTCTGCGTATTACAAATAAAGCTGACAGGAACATAGTTGAGGCATGCCCATGAACATGCATGGGGCTTGGGAGGTCAAATAAGAGTAGCAATCAACAGGATTGGGGTTATAGGTGTTTTGAAGGTGACTTTTAATTGCCTTGACGTGAATGCAGGTCCCGTACACAGGTTCCTTGAGTATTCAAATAGAGCTGTAATACTATTAAATCATCTGTGGGAATCATTCACACCCCTCCATAATGCACGGAGGCAATAGAAAAAAAGTGTAACCTTCTTTAGTTAACATTTTATGTGACTGTGCATTCAAGCCACATGGAGTCTCATTTACCAGCTACAACTCTGTTTATAAATGTTCCTGTGACCACCCTACTGTCTTGGCTTACACTGTGTACCTTTGGGGTACTTGTGTGCAGTATGTTTATTTCATTTAATCTCCTATATATAGCAAAGTACTTCACAGCACACTGAGTCTCTTTTTTATCTATCTCAGCCTGTCTGTGTATCTATCTATCATCTTCCCATTAACACACACACACACACACACACACACACACACACACACACACACACACACACATATGTGTTATGGACCTTAGTGATATATCTGCAGCTGGGATGAGTGCAGTGATTGAAGGAACGCTACAGCAGGGAACTTCTGGCAATCTGCCCCTGGCCTTCATTGTAATGGTAGATAACCTTAAGAGTGTAATATTATTCTTTTCAACGGAATGCCTGCATAGAGTGTCATGGAAATTTTCCCTTTTGTTTCATGGTTTACTGCCTTTTCACCACAGTTTAACTGGTACCCAGTTTTGTCTTTGCAGCTGCTGTGCAATCAACTTTTGCCTATAATGCTTCAAAAGAACCTGTAAATCCACTGTACAGACCACTGAAATGGGCCAGCATATGGTACTGTTCATAGGTGGTACATGCATATAATACGTATATTAAGTTTGCATTCGGTGAGGTTTAATATGAATAAATGAAATATAACCAAATCAGCCAATAAATTATCTTAAAAAGTAAAAATCTAGACATGGCGGATTATATTTTAACCTGGATTTTAGTAGGATCCCCAACACCTCTGCAAGTCACAGGACAGTGTGAGCTATACATTGATTCTTTGCCTCAGCAAACAACAAACCCCAGAGGGAAAGTGTTAACGTGTCTTATTGGTCTGAGGTTATTAGACTCCTTCTGCTGACTTAGTCTTAGTCCTAGAGGCTTCTAGTCTCCATACAGTATCACCTAGGCCTAGAATGCTTTCAGCCTCTGAGACTTATTGCTTACTATGATCACATTGTCTCTTTTTTTCTAAACTCTGTCTGGCTGCCTTCAATGAGCTGTTCTTGCTGAAATTCCTCTCCTAGTCTCTCAGCCGGAAATTTCCCTCTTCCTCTTTCTAAATTGCTCTTCTTTGCCTCATAGTAACTTTGGAAATGTATTGTGAATTATGGATCCTTCTCAATCTCTGTTTTGCTTTGTGTTCAGCTATGTATAGCTTCCTCTCACTGAAATCGGTCTCTACAAAACTCTCCTAGTTAAACCTCTTGTGAATTCCATAAACTTACATTTGATGAATTGCCTCTCACCTAGCTGAGACTCCTGAACTGACTGAAAAGAATGGAGTAGAACTCAGACCTCCATGATGCCTGAGAGCTGGGATTAGTGGAGTGTTTCACCATAGCCTGGAGCTAAGCTTTCCTTTACCTGAAACTTGCTTTATTCTGGCTTGGCCTTGAACTCAGACATCTATTTGTCTGTCTCTTGGGGTTAATGTAATTTCTGAATTCTAGCTGACTTAAGAAGAGTTAGACGAAATTTGGATGTGATCTCTTTCCAGTGTAGCCATGTTCTGATTTGAAATTTCTGTATACAGGTGGGGTCACTATCAAAGTGCAGGGTGGGCTCTGTTTTCAGTACTAAATCTACTATGCAGTGGGCCACTCTTATTATTCTCTATTCACCACTGCTGTATGTCATCTTAAGCTACACAGAGGTTTGAAGTCCACATTAGCTCTGTTACTGAGCCTCACAAAGGCATTTTTGATAAATTTTGTACTCATTTGATAATGCAGTTAACTTTAATCCTTTTGTAGGTATCAAGAAGTTTGGCCATGATTTAGCAAAGTAAACTTGGGCCTTCCATGGCACAGGTTTCCTGCACAAGTAAGTAAAGGGATGAAGTTTCCATATTCACCCAGGTGGAAGTAATTTAACTTCCAGGAAACACACTTAATGGATCCTGTGTTTAGGTAAATGCAGTGCATCCGTTCAAAAAAAACCAACAAAACAAAAGAAATCCAACAGCAGTTCTCTGTGGACTCTTACTCATTATATAGGAAATCTGTGCCCGAACAACCCATGATCAGGCCTGTTCTTATAGAAGTGCATTGGAGCAACTATGGGACGGTAAGGCATCTCATTTTATGGGGAACAAGACTTAGGGTCTAGATGCTCCATGTATAAATAGCAAGATAGTGGTGGTATCATGGTGGAAGAATAGTTGCCAAAATTATCTAAGGCTGAAGAGACAAAACCCCATCAAGAAGTGAGGAACAACATGAATGTTGTGGACTATCCTTTATCCCAGTCTAAAGGAGGCAGAAGCAGTTTGATCTCTGGGAAGTTATCACTGCTCTAGGTAGAGAGACTCTGTCTCAATTTCATAAAGAGATAAAAAAGGAGGAGTATCAGCCATGTCAATATAGAGCAGTAAAGGTGGGCAGTGTGCTGCATGAAGGCTCATTTCTTGAGTTGGTCATCAACCCGTAGAGTCCACATTTCTTCTGAGTTTAACCCTTCACAGTGCAGGAGAACCAAGAGTGTTTGGCTAAGAAAGAGTTAACTCTTGTGGTTCCAAGCAAATCAGTCAGCCCCATAAGATGGGGCTCCACACAGATTGAGGATCAGGGTGGTATGTTACATAGGCAAGAGAAGATTAAGTGTGTGTTGGTGGAAGGGTCCTCGATGAAGAACCTATTTAAGGCCTGATTCCTAGAGTAGAGCTTAGAACTTGAGGTTGGATATTCGAAGTCTGGAGAGCCTTCTGATATCCAAGGTGAGTTTGCTTGTAAGAATTCTGTGTAGATGAGAATGTGACTGCCTGGAGAATATATTCTTTTCAACATCTAGCTGAATAAGACTTATTCTTTCTCCACATGGTCTTCATCACAAGCTCTTGTTTGTTTTAATTAGCTTGGCCTTCTTGATGATGTAAAATAATATTTTAAAGTGTTAAATTCATCCTTGTGATGGCTACCCATGTTGGGTATTTGTTTGTTTGCTTTCTTATTTTTTACTAATGTGGTACATCTATATAATCCAGACTGTCTTTGATTGCTCTGTGGAATCCATAGTTGGAAGGACTTCAGAGATCAACTAATATTTCATCCTTGAAGTGTGGTATTGAATGCCGAAAAACAACAGTGAAAGGGTGTTAAAACAAAATGTTTATTATCTATCATCATCTCCACCTCCCCCACCCCCCACAACCACCGCCTTCATTTGCACCACACTTCTTATTATTTTATGAAGCTTGGATTCTCTCAGAAGACCTGGTTAGTCAGAAAAATTCTCCGTAGACCCATCAGGCCTAAAATTCAGATATGCACATTCCTCTGCCCCCTTACTGGTGGGATTAAAGTTCTAATTCAGCATATCTTCCTCCAACTGCTTGCTCTTTAAGTTCAATGTTAAAATTTTTAGTATTTTGTAAATATTCATCATTTGATTTTGTTGTTTGAGGAAACATTTCTTTGAGGATGACACACACAAAGTCTAAGCTCCATAAAAATGGAACCAATGGCAGAACAAAGATGAGATGCCCTCAAAGTGCAATGTAAGAACACATAATTTTGGAATGTTACTTTTATGTTCAAAAACACTGGGTAGGTTGGGCATGGTGGTGAACACCTTTAATCCCAGCACTAGGGAGGCAGAGGCAGGCGGTTCGCTGTGAGTTTGATGATAGCCTGGTCTGCAGAGTGAGTCAAGAATAGCCAAAGAAACAGAGAAACCCAGTATCCAAAAACCGAACAAAAATGAAGAAAGAAAGACAAACACTGGGTATCTGAAGGATACTTTAATTTAGGGACAATGATCAGTTGAGAAGTTGCTGGATTTGCTTAACTCTCTCTCTTTCTGTTTCTCTCCCTCCCTCTCTCTCTCTCTCTCTCTCTCTCTCTCTCTCTCTCTCTCTCTCTCTTACTATTTTACTAATTTTTGATAAAAATGAAGGATGCAGGTGTTCTCAGGCTATAGATGTAAGGAAGAATCAGTAGTGGGTTTCCTTGGAGACAAAGAATCTTTGTGTAGAGTTGCCTGAATGGGACTTCGTTTGTAGAAAGGCTGTAGTAGAACTCACATCTGACTCCAGAGTGCTCTGATTAATGGTGTGTGCAATTGTGCTTAGCTAAAACAAATCTTTTTGAACTGTGTGTACCTGAGACTTTGGGTGATGGCATAGGTATAGGGATGAAGTCTGAAGGAACAGATGAAGAGACATTTGCTCTCATTTGCCTCTAGCCATGCCTCCCTCACTAACATTAATCACTTCTGGTTTTCTGTTCTCTCTTTGCTTTGGTCTTTAGGGATGGAGATTGAATTAGGGTCATTATCATGGTTGCCATGGGAAGAGATGAATGAAGAACATAAATTTGTTACCTCCATCCCCTGATTTTGCCCCTCTAGACAGGGTTTGTCTGTGTAGTCTTGGCTGTTCTGGAACTCTCTTTGTCGACCAAGCTGGACTCAAACACAATGAGATCTACTGCCTCTGGAGTATTGGGATTAAAGGCATTTGCCACCACATTAGCTCCTGTTTTTGTCCAATGAAAAGATTTAAGTCCTTTGCATTGCTTTTCTCAAAATCAGTCTATCACAGATTGCTATTTATTTAGTCTCAGTCCAGATTAGGAGATAAGTGCCCAACTTCGTGCTGGGGTGAGAGGACTTGCTACTTCCACAAACACTGGTGTCCAGAAGGAGAAATACCTGACCACACCTAGAAACTGATAAACCTGTGCCTTAGTCTTTGGGTTGGGATTTAAAGGGTGGCAGTAATATACTCTGAGGCAGATACTTTTTGACCTCTTTTAGCTGGCATCCAAGATAGGTATCCTACAAAATTGGGCTTCCCTAGCCAACATTCTATAGCCTTGTAACTCTTGCAGATGTCCCTCCACAGCCCTTTTTAAACTGTTATCCCATGAAACCTCTAATGGTAAGGCACAAAGTCTGCATTTGTTGTCTTTAAAACTTGGAGGAAAACGGACCACTAATGTTGTCTGCTGTAACCTCGCACTGGGCTTGTATATTAACAGTAAAGATGGGTTCACTCAGCTTTGCCAATTGGAAGCAAAAGAAAACACCGTTCAGATTCAAGAGAATATATACTTGTTTCACTGGAAGCATCAGATTCAGGAGAATCAGAGTTTGCAGGTTTCTTAATAGGCTGGGGAGCCGTTTTCCAGGGTGACTGGCTGGGAATCAGGGCATATATATATATATATATATATATATATATATATATATATATATATATATATATATATATATATATATATACACACATATGTGTGTGTGTGTGTGTGTGTGTGTGTGTGTGTGTGTGTGTTTAGGAGTTAGTGCAGGAAGGAGCTGCGGTGACCTTTTTATGATTAAAGTCACACTTTCTATTTCTTTCTAAACTCTGGGTGGCTGCTTTAAATCAGCTGTTCTTGCTGAAACTCCTCTCCTAGTCTCTCAGTCTGAATTTTCTCTCATCCTCTTTCTCAATTGTTCTTCTTTGCCTCATAGTATCTTTGGAAATAGGTTATGAACTTATGGATCCTTCTCATTCTCTTTTTTGTGTTCATCTATGTATATCTTCCTCTCTCTGAATGCTATCTCTACAAAACTCACCTAGTTAAACTGCCTGTGAATTCCACAAACTGTACTGCCAGGAACTGAACTACACTTCACTGCCTCTCACTTAGCTGAGTCACCTGAACTAACTGAAAAGAACTAACTATAATTCAGACCTCCATGATTGCATGAGATCTTGGATTAACAGCATGTGTCACCACATCCTGACATGAGATTACTTTATCAAAAACTTGCTTTATTCTGGGCTGGCCTTTAATCGGAGATCTATTTGTTTGTCTCTTGGGATTAAAGTTATTTCTGCATTACACCTGGATTAAGAAGAGCTAGAAGATTTTTGGATGTGATCTCTTGCCCGTTCAGCCATGTTGTGAATTGAATTTTCTCTGTACAGATGGGGTCAATATCAGAGTGTAGAGTGGGCTCTGTTTTCAGTACTAAATCTACTGTGCAGTGGAACATTCTTATTATTCTCTAATGAAAACTGCTGTATGTTACCATAAACTACATGGAGGCTTAAAGTCCAGATTAGCTCTGTCACTGAGCCTCACCAAGATATTTGTGATAAATTTTGTACTAATTTGATAATCTAGTTAGCTTTAATCCTTTTCTAAATATCAAGAAATCTTGCCATGACGTAGTTAAGTAAGATAGATTTTCCACGACACATGTGTCCTGAAGGAGTAATAAGATAGATGAAGCTTCCATATTCACCCAGGTGGAAGTAATTAAACTTCCAGAAAACACACTTCAGGGAGGCTGTGTTGGAGTAAAAGCAGTGCATCCTCTCAAAAAAATACAACAGCAGCTCTCTGTGGCCACATTTTCATTATAGGGCCAATCTGTGACCAAACAATCCATGATCAGGCCTAAGCTTATAGAAGATCTTAGGGGCAACTGTAGGACTGTAAGGGATTTAATTATCCAGGGAACAAGATTTAGGATCTAGATGCTCCATGTAGAAATAGCATGATACTGGTGGTATCATGGAAGAAGAGTAGTTGCCAAAATTATCTAAGGCTGAGGAGACAAATCCCCATCAAGAAGGGAGGAACAAAGTGAATTTCGTGTCCTTTATCTCGGTCTAAAAGAGGCAGAAGCAGGTGGATCTCTGTGAGGTGATGGCCAGACTGGTCTAGGTAGTAAGGCTCTGTCTCAATTTCATAAAGAGATAAAAAAGGAGGAGTATCAGCCATGTCAATATACAGCAGTGAATCTGGGCAGTGTGCTGCATGAAGGCTCATTTCTTGAGGTGGTCATCAACCAGTGGAGTCCACATTTCTTCTGAGTTGACCCTTAATGGTGCAGGAGAATGAACAGATTTTGGCCAAGACAGAGTTAATTTTTGTGGTCCCAAGCAAAGCAGCCAGCCCTTTAAGGTATGGCTGCAGACAGAGTGAGGCCTCAAGGTGGGGTGTCATTTGTGCAAGAGGGAATTAAGGGTGTGTTGGTGGGAGGGTCCTGGATGAAGAACCTATTTAAGGCCTCATTCCTGGAGTAAAGCTTCGAGCTTCGAGCTTCAGGAGGGATCTGGGAAGATGGCAGAGCCTACAGAAATCCAGGGTGAGTTTTCTGTGTAGATGAGAATGTGACTGGCTGGAGGCTGTACTCTTTTCAACTTCTAGCTGCAATGAATAGGAGTCTCTCTTTCTCCACAGGGTCTTCATCACATGATTTTAAAAAAATTATCTTGACCTTGCTGATTATATAAAATTATATTTTAAAATGTTAGTTTGTATCCATGTGATGGCTACCTATGTTTAATATTTGTTTGTTTGTTTCCTTTGTACTCATCCGAGAAGGCTATATATTCCAGCCTGTCTTTGATCTCTGTGGAATCCATAGTTGGAAGGACCTCATAGATATCCTACTACCTCATGCTTCAAAGTGTGGTATTAAATGACTGAAAGCAGCAGTGAAGGTGTGTTAAAAGCATGTGTTTAATATTTCTAATCTTCCCCACCACCACTGCTAGCAGCAGCAGCAGCAGCAACAGCAGCAGTGTGGGTTCCCTGAGAAGACCTGGATATTCTTAAACTTTCTATGTAGATCCATCTGGCCTCAAATTCAGATATCCACATTCCTCTGCCTCTTTAGTGGTGGATGAAAGTTGTAATTCACCATGTCCTCTGTCAACTGCTTTTTCTTGAAATTCAATGTTAGAATTTTAGTATGTTGAAAATACTAATCATCTATCTGATTTTGTTGTTTGAGAAAACATTTCTTTGAAGATGACACACAGATGTCTAAGCTCTACAAACATGGAACCAATTTCAGAACAAAGTAGAGATACCACCAAAGTACAAAGTAAAAAACCATAATTTTGTACATGTTACTTATATGTTGAAAAACACAGGGCTAGCCTGGCATGGTGGTGCATGTCTTCAATCCCAGCACTTGGGAGGCAGAGGCAGGGAGATTGCTGCAAGTTTGAGGCCAGCCTGGTCTACAAAGTGAGTTTAGGACAGCCGAGGATACACAGAGAAACCCAGTCTTGAAAAAGAGTCTCACTGTGTATAAGAAGGATACTTTAATTTAGGCACAATGATCATGTGAGGAATAGTTGGGTTTCATTACCCCTCTCTCTCTCTCTCTCTCTCTCTCTTTCTCTCTCTATTGTACTTAGTAATTTGCTATTTTTTTCAAAAGAAGGGAGTAGATATTCACAGGCTACATATTAAGGAAGAATTTAAAGTGTGGAAGAATGATTGGTCTGTTTGAAGAAAAGCCTTTCTGTGTTACCAGCTGTCCTGGAAAGTGACAACCTGGACCTCTCAGTGGTCATCCTGTTTTAGCAACTTGTCTCCTAGTATTAAAGCAAGGCTCTATACCATGTGATTAAAATATTTTGTACAACATTCTTTTAATAATGGGTCAACTCTCATTGTGCTGTGATTTACATATGTTGTTTTATTATTCTCCAGTAAAAATGACTATTTTCCCATCATTACATCATATGAGGGACAAAATAAATGTATCTATAACACAATCAATATATAAATATTAACAAACATGGCATGCTTAATATCTTGTTTCATTCGTATAGAGTATACTGTATGAATTCATATACCCATATTGTGGTTAGAATTGTTACTTTTAAAGATTTATTTACTTAATATGTTTAAAATGTTCTGCCTGCATGTGTGCTATCCTAGCAGAAGAGGGCACCAGATCTCATTATAGATGGTTGTGATCCACCATATGTTTGTTGTGAATTGAATTCAGGACCTGTGGAAAAGCACCCAATGCTCTTAAACTTTTAGCTTTCTCTTCAGCCCTGATTGTAATCATTAACTGTAATGAATTTTTTCTTTGGTGTGCTTCATATCTATTTGATTTTTACATTTTTCTTATTTAATCAATTTACAGCCTGATCACAGCCTCTTCCATTTATCCTTTTTAGCCCAGTTCTCATGAGCCCTCCCCTCATTCTCTTGTCCCCATCCCCTTAGAGAAGTAGAGTCCCCCGTGGTTATCAACACAGGTGGACATATCAAATTGCAGAAGGACTGAGGTCATCTTCTGCCAATGGGCTCAGAACAGCAGTCCAGCTATGGGTAAGGGATCTAAAGGCAAGCAACAGATTAAGAGACAATCTTTACTCCACTTGATAGTGGACACACATATAGAACAAGCAGCAGATCTGCCTCAAATGGGAAGTAAGCAGCCTTAGTAGAGCCCATTTGTTCTTTGTAGTTGGTGTTGTGGTCCATGTGAGCCACCATGGACCCAGTTAATTTGCTACTGCAGGTGTTCTTCTAGTGCCCTGACTTTTCTGTCTGCCTCAATCCTTTCTTCTTCTCTTCACAGGACTCCCAGTGCCCCACTTGTTTATAGGCTGTGGGTCTCTAAATCAGTTTCCCTCATCTGATGGAGGAGCCTTTCATAAGACAGTCATGCTAGGCTCTTCTATGTAAGTTTAGCAGAGTATTATTAGAAGTGTTAGAGGTAGGCTGTCTGTCGTGGGGTGGATCTCCATTTGGGCCAGTCCTTGTTTTTCAGTCCCACAATCTCTGTTCCATCTTGATCCTACAATTCTTTAGGTGAAGCAATTGTGGGTTGAAGGAATGTGGGAATTTTTCTGAAAATAATAGAAGCTTATGTAGGGTGGCTATAGAGATTAGGAAGAGCTGGGGATGGTGAAAAATGAGGTTATATACATATTCACATTAATAAGTGACAGGTTTTATTTTGAGGAAGAGTTTTCTCTTATTTCCGTCTGTATTGCAAAGTCTTATGTAGAACAGCATATCCTGTAACTCAGAGAGGTCCTCCTGTCATTGCAAGGTAACTCCTAGGATTATATGCTGTCCATATATCATGTGATTAAAATAATTTCACAGACAGCTTTCCAAAAAGACAGTCATTGTTTTTCTGGGTTCCAAAGTTGTCTCACCCGGTGAAGGCCCTTGAAGAGAAAAGATTTGAAAGATGTCCACTGTCATAAACATGTGGCTTCTCAACCCCAATATGATATAATAGTGAAGTTAAAACATTGAAAGACATCTCCATGAACCTTCTGTGTAATTAAGGCTTAAGGTGCTGGTATGGAAACAAGGATGAAGCCTGAATGTCCTTCTCTACAAAGACAACATTGGCTCTGTCTTGCTTCTAGCCATGCCTTCCTCACAAAACTCAATCATTTTCTGATTTCTCCTTTTTTATTCAATCCCCAACACTAGTGAGAGAAACATATCATAAGGATAGTAAAAATGGAAAAAGATGTCTTAATAATATGAATTTATACTCTCCATCCTTGGATTTTTTTTTTCAACGAAAAGCTCTTGTCTCAGTCCTGGGTGTACTTGAAGTCACTCTGTAGTGTAGGCTGATCTTAAGCTGAGAATTCTCCTCCTACAATTATGAAGGACTTGGGATTACAGGCTGTCATTACTCTTCTGACCCTTATGTAGTTTTGATAACACTAAGAGCCTATGATTGTTTTTCTCATTTGAAAACCTAGAGACTCACATAGAGAATTTCTCTGTTGTTTGAATATTTTATCTTTTGAGCTGATGTGATGATTTTCTCTCCTCACAGGTTCTTCGGTTCAAGAATGTATTCCAGTAGGACCACATTGTAGTAGGCTTCCATATCCACCAGTATCTCCAGTTCTGCCATTTAATTTGTCCTACCCAAGCAACTTAGGACCCAAAAGGTTCCAAGGCTTTCATCCAAATTTGCAAATGTCTTCATATGCACTCATGGACACAGGTTTTCAAATGCCACAAGAGCATGCAAGGAATGTATGTCTCCAAAGGACTCAATATCCTCTAGTGCCCACAGGATTTCCTACACAATCAAGCCTCCAAAGACATCCAGTTTTGACAAGCAACTTAGATCACCAAATGTCTCAACGTTTTCTACTTCCTGGAGGATCCCGGAATCAGACGAATCTCAAAAGGCATCTAGGATTTCAAGGCAATCAAAATCTCTACATGTCCCAAAGGGCCCTAGAGGCTCAAGCAACCACCGAACCATCAAGTCTCCAATGGGACTCAGAATATCAAAGGTACCAAGTTCCCCAAGTATCCTTTGGATCTTCAAGTAAACCATGTATCCGTATGGACCCAGATCTTGGAGGGAGCTCAAGTCTGCCAACATCAGGAACTAAACCAGTTCACTCAATACCCCAGATGCCCTCATCTTCCTCAGAAAGGTCTGAGAATTACGGTACTCCAAAGCAGAAAAAGAGGCGTCGCATTAAGTACTCGGAAGAACAAAATCGCCGGCTGCAAGAATATTTTGATGAGTGCATGCACCCAAGGAAAAAGCAACGCGTGGAGCTGGCCGAAAATCTTGGAGTGACAGAGTCCCAGATCCAGGTAGGACTTTTTCTTGACTCTCTCCCCCTGCCACCAATATATTTCTCCAGTCAGCACCTTCACTGTTTTGGAAATCCCTGTCAGTTTGTGCTTGTACAATCCTGGGAGATCATGACAAAGATGTTGACTGTAGATGTTTGTTCATCCAGGGCTGGACATGGCATGCAGCTTGTGCATGGGTAGTGCGCTGGAGACATATTATTACCCTGTAGAGTCTCAGGACCTGGACATTTATGTTTCTAGTAAAGACACAGAAAATCTAGGTGCTTACCCTAGTTTTTGAGAGTTAGGTGGTATCTATCCTTACATCATACTTCTTACAGGCATCTCCTGCAACTTCCTATTTTGAGCCAGGATGACACACGCAGGTCTTTCTATAACTTCTCTTTTTGTGTTTCCAGATCTGGTTCAAGAACCGCCGAGCTAAGTACAAACAGAAAAATCTCCAGAATATTTCAGATCCACCAGAGAATATGGAAAGTCCTAAGGGTGTTGAAGGATCAACCAGTTCCCATAGTTGCTCATCTGTTCTTGACTCTGCTACTTATGAGTCCACGTCTTCAGGGACATCATGTGTGGGCTCCATTCTCCAACTTTACCGCAGTCTGGAAGAATCTCACTCTGCTACTGAAGAGTCCGTGTCTTCAGGAACATCTTGTGTGGACTCCATTCCCCAACTTTACCCCAGTCTGGATGAATCTCACTCTGCTACTGAAGAGTCCGTGTCTTCAGGGACATCTTGTGTGGACTCCATTCCCCAACTTTACCCCATTCTGGATGAATCTCACTATGCTATTGAAGAGTCCGTGTCTTCAGGGACATCTTGTGTGGACTCCATTCCCCAAATTTACCACAGTCTGGAAGAATTTCACTCTGCTATTGAAGAGTCCGTGTCTTCAGGAACATCTTGTGTGGACTCCATTCCCCAACTTTACTCCAGTCTGGAAGAATCACTCCACAATGAAGAAGCCTCATGAGCTGCCAGGTGTGGACGCCAGGAAGACCATTGTGATGGCCAAGCTCCTGCTGCTGCTGCAGGCTCTGATCATTTCCTAATAACCACAGCTCAGAATGACCCAGCAGTAGCTGAGTGTGCCTCAGCTGAAGCTCCACCTCCTATTGAAGCTGCACTCCATGAGGAAGATTATACTGAAGCCTCAAATCCAGTTATCAAGGAGCTCTGGGAACAAATCCTTAATGATCCTGGGGTATCAGAGGACTGGTTGGATTTTGATACATCACTCCTATAATGAACACTTTGACTCTGGAGTGGTTGAGGCCCAGAAATCTTTCCTACAAAGAAGAGGTGTGGTAGTGAAAGCCGCCAGTCTTAAGACTGAGGTGACAACTGTCACCTGTATTAGTTTCATTCCTGTGCTATCCACAGAGTGATAGTGTTTCAAAGGCTACTTGTAGTATTCATCTCTTATTTTTGGATTTTACATTAAATATAAGAAGAGAACATGTTTTTATGATCTGTTCTTTCCAGAATGTGTGTGTATGTGTGCCAGTGTGTGTGTGTGTGTGTGTGTGTGTGTGTGTGTGTGTGTGTGTGTGTGTGTGTGTTGTGTGATGTGTGCCTGTATCCTTAGAAACTTACACCTGGTGTCTGGGAGGTCAGAAAATGTTTTCGGATCATCTGGGATTATAACTACTGACAGCTGAGAGGCTCTATCACTGAGGCATGCATTCTGCCTAATAGTGTGAGATCTAGTCAAGTCCTCTGCTCCTGATCCATGATCCCAATACCCAGCTGATATTCCTGCAAGGAGTTGGTTTTTGAGTGTCTTCTCATTGACAGCTGCTAGCAGAGGTGTCACACACAAATCATCCCAGTTCAAAAAGGGGAATTAGGTCCATGTGAGTCTCCATAGAGCATGCAAGAAGAGACATCTATATGGATAAACAGGCACTAGCAGCTTGTGCTGAGAAGTGGCTAATACCCGTAGATTTCTGTTTTCCTCAGGAGGGATGGCATTACTCTTTCATTTGACCTTGGCGGTTTCGTTTCTAACTCCCCTGCATCAGGGAGTTATCTGGAATGGAAATGCAGTTCTGAAAGCCAGGGACTGGGAGTCTTTCCAGGTAATGACTTCTCTGGATGGAAACAGGTTAAATCATCCCATGCAAACGCATGAAAATACTGATGGAAAGAAAACATGATGAGCAGGAAGCTCTGCAGAAAACCTGACATCATCTCTTAGGACACACAGATCAGAGAGAAAGTGTGCAGAAAACTATTGCTACTTAGTTGAAGAACACCTGTATAAAATGCGGGGGATTCATAACCTAGGCTATCCCACTATAGCACCAAAGGCAAATCTCACTGTCAGCTTTCCTGCTGTCTGGTTCTAGCCCTCCAAAGAACACCTGCAAATCTCCAGTCATTGTCCTAAGCCTGAAGTCACTTGGACTTTGAGGAACAGCAGAGCCTTGAAGGCTGATCCTGAACTAGTGTAGCACTAAAGCAAGAAATGCCATCTCCTGAGAAATGGCTTTTCACCTCAAGGAAATATACCTTATTACATAGATGGCTTATATACACACTTGTGTACACACACAGACGCACACAAATACATACATCTATAATAGGGTCTTAAGATCTCTTCTGGTATGCAGATATTCATAAAATTACACCATTCATAAACATAAAATAAATATATAAATATTCTCTTGTAAAGAGTTTTGGGGAACAGAACATTTCTGGGAGTCCTAGCACAACATACTATGCTCTGCCACTGTCTCTAGACATTATAGAGATGTGAGGCATGTTGAGATTTAATACAGACACATTGGGCAGGCTGAGCCCAAGGATGGAAACCCATTCTCTGGGTATCAGTATCCTAGTTTTAAATTTTCGGTGTGTGTGTGTGCGTATACACTTAAGTGTTAATATCATTCATCAATTTAGCAAGGTGCGTTTGCTTCAGGAGAAAAGAAGTTTTTTAGGTGAAAGCCTTTCTTTCTTTAGTGCTGGACTTGTCTGAGATCTACTTTCAAGGCTTTGCTGTTCCTCAAATTCATAGTGACTTCAGGCTCAGAACAATGAATGGCGATTTGCAGTTGCCATTTGAAAGGCAGTGTAGTGAGACCCTGTTTCAGGAAGCCTAAAACTTGTCAAGTGATGGTGGTGGAAGCCTTTAATCCCAGCACTCAGGAGGAAGAGTCAGAGAGATCTCTGTGAGTTTGATGCCAGCCTGGTGTACAGAGCCAATTCTAGGACATCTCAAATTACACAGATAGACCCTCTGCTTTAAAAATAAAAAGCCCCAACAAACAAACAAATAAAAATGTTGTTTTGGGTGACAGCTCCAGAGCATACAGCTCTATAAGAAGACCCTGATTTGGATCCCAGCATCCACATGGTAGCTCACAGTTTCTTGTACCTTCAATCCCAGGAGAACCTATGCCCTCTGTGGGCACCAGAACACAGGGCACACAGAAAGACTCAGATACACATAGAAAATAGCAGGTGGTGTAGCTATCAGAGACTGAGGTGAAGCATCACGGGCTTCAGTTTTCCCAAGTAAAAGATCTCTTGGGGCCCCTGTGGCTGTGCCCAACCACCTCAGTAACAGCTTCTCTGTATCCACAGGCTGTGGGTGAAGCATTCTGAAATCCACCATCAATACTGTCTTTGGGATATTAGTTGCCATTCCCAGAATCTGTACCAAAGGGTCCTCCCATGGCTGTGTTCAAGGCTGCAGAGGCAGTCCCCTGCATCTTCCTGCTGCCTGTGGCTGAGTTCATGGGAGACAGGACTGTGTGAAACCAGATTCCAGATTCTGGAAACATTTATTATCTGGGCACCTGTCCATCTACTTGATATGTGGAGAAATACTTGTTTGTCTCTCTGAGTGTGTGTACAGATGTATGTATGTATGTATCCATGTGGTTTTTTAAAACACAATCTCATGTATGGCTGTCTGTCCTCGAACTCTGTATGTAGACCAGTTCTGCTTTGAAATACACAGAGATTCCTCGGCATCTGCCTCTCAAGTGCTCGGATTAGAAGTGAATTCGAGTCCAGCCTGGTGTACAAAGTGAATCCAGGACAACCAGTGCTACACAGAGCAACCCTTTCTCAAAAAAACAAAATCAATCAAACAAACAAAACAAGAAGTGAGCCCAACAGTGCCTGGCTGTCAGGGTTACTTTAGAAACAGGGTAGCATGTAGCAGCCTGGCTTCAAACATTCAGTATTGGTGAAGCTGGCCTCAAAGTAGTTCTTCTACCTCCACCTGCAGGATATTGGGATTACAGGCCGACACTACTATGCCTCGTTTTGTAATTTTGTTTTAACTCTTCCTCGGGCTCATTGAGTTGTATTTTAGTGGCTTCCACTTTCACGGTATGGAGTAACATCTGGAGTCCTAGGTATTGATTTCACGTTGAAAAACAGATTTATTTTTGCTAAGAGTGGGTTATTTGGTTCACCATGTCATGAGCCATATAAATTTATTTTTTCTTCTCTTTCCTTTTTTTCCTTACCTATCCCTGCCTGAGGCATGGTCTCTGTATGTAGTCATGGCTGTCCTTGAATTCAATATGTAGACCAGGTGGCATCCAACCCACAATGACCCAGGTGCCTCTGCCTCCTTGATTGCTGGGCTTAAAGGCATGTGCCACCATGCCTCCCCCTTGCTGGTTAGGATTTTCCTTCCTACCTCAGGGTCCTAGGTAAAGACAAAGTGTTTTTTGTGCAGTGTGCATTGAAAAGGATTATTCCTCCTGGATTGGGGAGGATTGGGGCAAGGGCCTGAAGATCGAGATAAAATTTTATTTTTTAATTACAGGTCCTGCATCACTGATGGCATGGAGTTGGGGTTCCAAGGCAGTACTGATCCAGGGTGAGTTTGTGTGTAAGGATTCTGTGTAGATGGTATGAGGATTCTGGGAAGGATGTACTGTTTTCAAATTCTACCTGCCATGAATATGAGTTCTTCTTTTTCCACATGTTCCCCATCACAAATTTTTGTTTGTTTGATTTATCTTCGCTTTTCTGATTATACAAAATTATATTTACAGTGTAAATTTGCATCCATGTGATGGCCACCTATGTTAAAACATTGTTGGTCTGTTTGCTTACTTTTTAAATATCCTGTAATTCTGTATATTGCAGACTGACTTTGATCTCTCTGTAGAGACCATAGGGGGTACAACATCACAGATATCCTACTACCTCCTGCTTCTAAGTGTGCTATTGAAGTCTAGAGAGCAGGACTGAAGGGGTGTTAAACCCGCTATTATCATCAGCAACATCAGTATTTTATTAGGAGTGGATTCTCTGAGAAGCCCTGGATATTCAGAACCTTCCTCTGTAGATCTATCTGGCCTCAAATTCAGAGAGCCACATTCCTCTACCATCTTAGTGGTGGGATTAAAGGTGTAGGTCACCAAACCCTCCTAGAACTGCATGTTCTAAAATTCAATTTTAAAGTTTTGGTATATTGTAAATTTTTGTTTGTTTGTTTGTTTGTTTGTTTTCTGACAGGGTTTGTCTGTGTAGCCTTGGCTGTCCTGGACTCGCTTTGTAGACCAGGCTGGCCTCGAACTCACAGAGATTCACTTTCCTCTGCCTCCCAACTGCTGGAATTAAAGCCATGGACCACCACTCCAGGCTTCCTGTAAATATTAATAATCTAACTGATCTTGTTGTATGACAAACCTTTTCTAAATGTAAGCTCCAAAAATATGGATCTGAAGGCACAACAACTTAGAGATAGCACCAAAGCACAACATTTTTTAAAAACATGAATTCATACAGATTACTGATAGGTTGATAAATACTAGGTATACAGATTACATTGAAGTTTAGTCATAATGATCATGTCAGGGCTACTTCTATTTAATTAACTACCCCCCGTCCCTCATTTTCTCTTTGTCTCTCTCTCTTTTTCTCTGTGTATTGCTATTGTATTTATTTATTTATTTTTTACTAATTCCTTAGACTCTCTGAAGCTCTCAGATGCATAAAATGACCAGGAAGTTCACCTCAGAGCAATAAAGAAGAAGAGAAGGCATCGCATTAAATACTCTGAAAAACAAAACCTAGAGCTGGAAACTTATTTTAATGATCACATGTACCCAAGCAAAGAGCAACGCTTGGAGCTGGCCCAAAATCTTGGAGTGACAGATCCGAGTATGACTTTCTTTTGTCTCTCTCTCCCTGCAGCGACAATAGTTCTCCAATTTTCACCTTCACATTTTCAAAATTTCTCACCTTTTGTGCTTGTACAATTCATGGAGTTGTTACATGTGGACTGGAGATATTTGTTCACCCAGAGCTGGACTTGGCCTTCAGCTTCTGCATGGGTACTACCCTGGAGACACATATCCCCATGTAGGGTCTCAGGGACCTAGGCATTAATGTTTCTGGTAACGACCCGAAGATCTAGGTGAAGTTTCCCTAGTTGTTAGTGTCAGGTGCTGGGCATCCTAAATTCCTACCTCTTTTTATGCATCTCCTGCAACTTTGTCTTGCTATAACTTCTCTTTTTCTCTTTCCAGGTCTGGTTGAAGAACCACCGAGCTAAGTACAAACAGAAAAATCTCCAGAATATTTCAGAACCTTCAGAGAAAGTGGGAAACTCTACGGATGTTGGTGGATCAACAAGTTCCCATGGTTGTTCATGTCTTCTTGATTCTGCCACTGGAGAGTCCATGTCTTCAGGCACATCTTGTATTGGCTCCATTCCCCAAATCTATTCCGGCGTGGAAAAAACTGTCCACATTGAACAATGCTCAGAGGGTACCAAGTATGGAATCCAAGAAGACCATTGTGATGGCCAAGCTCCTGCTGCAGCTGCAGGCCCTGGTCATTTTTTAGTAACTGCAGGTGAGAATGACCCAGCAGTAGCTGAAGGCGCCTCAGTTGGATCTACACATTTTACTTAAGGTGCATTTCAAGTTGCAGAGGCTGCTAAAGACTCCACTCAGAAGTTAAAGTGCTCTTGGATCAAATCCTTAATGATCTTGGTCTATTAGTTGGCTAGATGAATCGAGGTACATCACACCCCCAATGAACACTTTGATCCTGGACTGGTAAAACAAAGAAGTGCTGTGGTAGTGAAAGTCATCACTCTTCAGACTGATGGTGTAGATGCAATCTACTCTGTATTGGTTTCAGGTCACTTTAATCCAGACACTGAGACTGTTTCAAGCGCTATATGTAGTATTCTTCACTTGTTGTTGTATTATATGTTGAATACCTTAAAAACATTTCAGAAAACATTTTTCTTCTGTTTATTCCAGAATGGCTGATAGATTTACTTTACTGTGTGTGTGGTTGTATGTGTGTGTTTGTGTTGTATATTTTGTATCCATTGAAACCTATATCTGGGGCCTGGGAGGGCAGTAAATGGCTTAGGAACTTCTGGGATTGTAACCAATGACATTGTTGAGGCAGCATGTGTATCCTTGCCACTTAAAGCACGTCCTCTGCAGGAAGAACTGAGCTCTCTGATTCCAAAGATTACTAATGGCCTTACATGAATTGTAAGAATTTGTTGTCCTTTGGAAAAGGAGCATAGATAAAAGCAATATAACTTCTCACTATCAGCTTCAATCCTATGACCTATTCTTGCAATTGAGGTCACGGTGTACACTTGCTATGTTTATATGTAATTCAAATTCTCATATACATAAAATAAAAATAATGTACTAAATAAATGCTCTGAAGGAGACCACATATAACCTAAAACAGATTTCTTCTGTCAAATTGTTTAGTGTGTCCATGAAAACTCATAGCTCTCAGGTATGTTTATGTCATAGGACAAAATACAGGAATATTTTTTCTTTTTACACCCTGTGAATCCCAGGCAAGAAACAGAAGGAACCAAGCTAGGTAATAATTCCATGATAAAAGACTCACCTGTAGGCTGCCTGCCCTTGTAATTATTTATCTTGACACATGGCCTCATTAACCTGCCCAATCAGCCCTGCTTTACATCCTGGCTACTTCAGATTTGAGTGACTGATATGCTAGACTTGTATCCAAGACTTGTCTTTGTCAGCTTTTTGGGAACATACACGTTGTTTCTATAGGGCCTGTATAGGTTCCAGCTACACCAGCAGTAACTAAGTGTTTGTCTTTGCCAACATTTTCCAGCATGAAATGTCCTTAGTTTAATTGGTCTTGACAATTCTGACCAAACAAAATAAACAGTGTTTTAATTGAAAATGCCAGATCATTCTATTTTACCAATAAAGACTTAGGATCCTAATGCTGTGCTGAAAACCTGCCAACTCAAAGAGGCAGAGAAGCCACCCAGCTGTATTGCTTGAGCATCTCGAGCATCTAGCTATTGTTTTACAAAGGTAGTGAGGCATCTAAAACCCAGGGACCAAGAGAGATAAGGAGTAGAAATTCTACCAGGGGGCCCAGAATGGAGGGCAACAAGGTAGTAAGCCAAGGGGAGGTGGAGAACCAATTATGGAACTAACTCTGTTCCTGTTCTTCTCGTCTTTCTTTTTTCTAAGCCTTCTCTAAACTTCGGCACGCTATCTTCGACTACCCCAGAGTGATCCATATAAAAGCAACATTCTTCTTTGAGGGAAGCACAAAGTCCCCCTTGCTGAAGATGAAGCAAGCCTAGACCTCTCCTATTTTGTAGAAAGACCTCAATGAGGGATGACAAGGACTTTTTGAGGTGGGATATGGCCATTTTCATCCGCTCCAAGCCTTTATCAATTGACAGGCAAAGATCTAAATAATATTTGTTGGAGAGAACAAGAGAGGTTATGTCCACCCCAGTGCCTGTAGCGCCCAATTCGAGGAGGAAAGCCAGGGTAATTGCAGTTATAGCCTCATGTTTGTTTCTTAGTAGGGTTTGTTCAGTAACAGGACCCCAGTAGTGGGAAAATTGTTCTTCAGTATAATATATTAAGTGGGGACCAATTGAATAAGGATACAAAAGGTAGTCTTACAGTTTTTTTAAATGCGGGGAGTATATACAGGGAGTGAGGCCATCATTACAGGCCCAACAAGTGTTATTACTGGGAAGGATATAATCAGAAAGGGAAGATATCTCTGTGATGGTTATATTACAAAGATGTTGATAAGTGGAGGGAATAACTTTACCTAAACATAACCCGGAGCCTGATAGGGAACTCAAGGGTAGGTTGGAGTTATCTACTTGGGCCCTTCGGCATTTAGAATGGTCAGAGGAATTGGAGATGTTCTCAATTACTGCAATTCCTTTATAAAAAGGAGGGTTAGCGTCCTAGCATAACCAATATGAACCAGTTAGCTCAGGGCGAGAATGATTTGAGGCCAAGCATGTGAAGTTAATGATATTCAGTACCAAATCATGAGTGTTTATCAATCCCAACCTCTGTAGGAGAGTTTCCATGTAGAAGATAATGCAGGAAGGAGCTGCGGTGACTTTTTTATGATTAGAGTCACACTTTTTTTTTCTAAACTCTGGCTGGCTGCTTTAAATCAGCTGTTCTGGCTGAAACACCTCTCCTAGTCTCTCAGTCTGAATTTTCTCTCATCCTTTCTCAATTGTTCTTTTTTGCCTCATAGTATCTTTGGGAATAGGTTATTAACTTATGGATCCTTCTCATTCTCTGTTTTTTGTTCAGCTATGTATAGCTTCCTCTCTCTGAATCCTGTCTCTACAAAGCTCTCCTAGTTAAACTGCCTGTGAATTCTAGAAACTGAACTGCCAGGACATGAACTACACTTGACTGCCTCAGACCTAGCAGAGTCACCTGAACTGACTGAAAAGAACTAACTAGAATTCAGACCTTCATGATTGCCTGAGATCTTGGACTAACGGCGCATGTCACCACACCCTGGACATGAGATTTACTTTATCTAAAACTTGCTTTATTCTGGGCTGGCCTTTATTCGGAGATCTATTTGTTTGTCTCTTGGGATTAAAGTTATTTCTGCATTCCAACTGGATTAAAAAAAGCTAGAAGATTTTTGGATGTTATCTCTTGCCAATGCAGCCATGTTGTGAATTGAATTTTCACTGTACAGATGGGGTCAATATCAGAGTGTAGAGTGGGCTCTGTTTTCAGTACTAAATCTACTGTGCAGTGGGACATTCTTATTATTCTCTAACGAAAACTGTTGTATATCATCGTAAACTACACAGAGTCTTAAAGTCCAGTTTAGCTCTGTCTCTGAGCCTCACCAAGATATTTTTGATAAATTTCGTACTAATTTGATAATGTAGTTAACTTTATTCCTTTTGTAGGTATCAAAAAATCTTGCCATGACTTACAAAAGTAAGGTAGGTCTTTCATGACATAGGTTTCCTGAACAAGTAAGAAAATAGATGAAGCTTCCATATTCACCCAGGTGGAAGTAATTGAGCTTCCAGGAAACACATTTCAGGGAGGCTGGGTTGTAGTAAAAGCAGTGCATCTTCTCCAAAAATACAACTGCAGCTCTCTGTGGCCATCTATTCATTATAGGGCCAACCTGTGTCCAAACAATCCATGAGAAGGCCTATGCTTATAGAAGATATAAGCAACGGTGGGACTGTAAATGATCTAATAATCCATGGAACAAGACTTAGGGTCTAGATGCTCCATGTAGAAAGAGCATGATAGTGGTGATATCATGGCTGAAGAGTAGTTGGCAAAATTATCTAAGGCTTAAGAGACAAAACCCCACAGGAAGTGAGGAACTACATGAGTGTTGTGGACTATCCTTGATCCCAGTCTAAAGGAGGCAGAAGGAGGTGGATCTCTGGGAAGTGATGGCCAGACTTCTCTAGGTAGGGAAAATCTGTCTCAGTTTTATGAAGAGAGAAAAAAGGAGGAGCATCAGGCATGTCAATATAGAGCAGTAAAGGTTGGCAGTGTGCTGCATGAAGGCTCATTTCTTGAGGTGGTCATCAACCAATGGAGTCCACATTTCTTCTGAGTTGAACTCTTCACAGTGCAGGAGAACCAAGAGTTTTTGGCTAAGAAAGAGTTAACTCTTGTGGTTCCAAGCAAACCAGGCAACCCCATAAGGTGGGGCTGCACACAGATTGAGGATCAGGGTGGGTGTCAGGTGTGCAAGAGGGGATTAAGGGTGTGGTGGAGGGAGTGTCCTTGATAAAGAACCTATTTAAGGCCTGATTCCTAGAGTAGAGCTTAGAACTTGAGGTTGGGTCTTCGAAGTCTGGAGAGCCTCCTGATATCCAAGGTGAGTTTGCTTGTAAGAATTCTGTGTAGATGAGACTGTGACTGCCTGGAGGATGTATTCTTTTCAACATCTAGCTGCAATGAATAAGAGTTATTCTTTCTCCATATGGTTTTCATCACAAGCTCTTGTTTTTTTTATTAGCTTGGCCTTCTTGATGATGTAAAATAATATTTTAAAGTGTTAATTTCATCCATGTGATGGCTACCCATGTTGAATATTTGTTTGTTTGCTTTCTTACTTTTTACTAATTGGGTACATCTATGTAATCCAGACTGTCTTTGATCTCTCTGTGGAATCCATAGTTGGAAGGACCTCAGAGATAAATTAATATTTCAGTCTTTCAAGTGTGGTATTGAATGCCAGAAAACAACAGTGAAAGGGTGTTAAAATCACAAGTTTATTATCTATCATCATCTCCACCTCCCTCCACCCCCCAGAACCACCACTTTCATTAGCAGCATCTTTCTTAATATTTTATGAAGCATGGATTCGCTGAGAAGTCCTGGATAGTCTGAAATTTTCTCTGAAGACCCATCAGGCCTCAAATTCTGATAGCCACATTCCTCTGCCCCCTTACTGGTGGATTAAAGTTGCAATTCAGCATATCTTCCTCCAACTGCTTGTTCTTCAAATTCAATGTTAAAATTTTTAGTATTTTGTAAATATTAATCATTTGATTTTGTTGTTTGAGAAAACTTTTCTTTGAGGATGACACACACAAAGTCTAAGCTCCATAAAATGGAACCAATGACAGAACAAAGGTGAGATGCCACCAAAGTGCAATGTAAGAAAACATAATTTTGGACTTGTTACTTTTATGTTGAAAAACACTGGGTAGGCTGGACATGGGGGTGAATGCCTTTAATCCCAGCTCTAGGGAGGCAGAGGCAGGCAGCTTGCTGTGAGTTTGATGAAATTCTGGTCTGCAAAGTGAGTCTAGGACTGCCAAAGAAACAGAGGAACACAGTGTCAAAAAACAAAGAAAGATGAAGAAAGAAAGACAAACACTGGGTATCTGAAGGATACTTTAGTTTAGGCACAATGATCAGTTGAGAAGTTGCTGAATTTCATTACCTCTTTCTGTTTCTCTCTCTGTCTCTGTCTCTCTCTGTCTTTCTCTGTCTCTCTCTGTCTCTCTGTCTCTGTCTCTGTCTCTGTCTCTCTCTGTCTCTCGCTCTCTCTCTTGTATTTACTAATTTACTAACATTTGATAAAAATTAATGAAGCAGATGTTCACAGGCTCTTGATGTAAGGAAGAATCAGGATTAATTTTTTTATTGAAACAGGGAATCTCTGTGTACCTTGCCTGGTTGGGCCTTAATTTGTAGACCAGGCTGTCGTGGAATTCAGAATGCCTCCAGAGTGCTTTGATTAATGGTGTGTGCAATTGTGCTCAGCTGAAAGAAATCGTTTCGAACTGTGTGTGTACCTGAGACTTTGGGTGATGCCATAGGGGTAGGATGAAGTCTGAAGGCACACATGTAGCAGACGTTTGCTGTCATTTACCTCTAGCCAAGCTTTCCTCTCGAAATTTTATCATTTCTTGTTTTCTGTTCTCTCTTTGCTTTGGTCTTTAGGGATGGAGATTGAATTAGGGTCATTTTCATGGTAGACATGGGAAGAGATGAATTAAGAACATAAATTTGTTACCTCCATCCCCTGTTTCTCCCCCATCAAGAAAGGGTTTGTTTGTGTAGTCTTGGCTCTTCTGGAACTGTCTTTGTAGACCAAGCTGGCCTCAAACTCAGTGAGATCTACTGACTCTGGAATATTGGGATTAAAAGCATTTGCCACCACATTAGCTCCTGCTTTTTTCCAATGAAAAGATTTAAGTCCTTTGCATTGCTTATCTCAAAATCAGTCTATCACAGATTCCTTTTTATTTAGTATCTGTCCAGATGAGGAGATAAGTGCCCACCTTTGTGCTGAGGTTAGAGGACTTGCTACTTCCACAAACACTGCAGTCCAGAAGGAGAAATACTTGACCCCACCTAGAAACTGATAAACCTGTGTCTTAGTCTTTGGAGTTGGGATTTAAAGGGTGGTAGTAATATACTCTGAGGCAGATACCTTTTGACCCCTTTTAGCTGGCATCCAAGATAGGTATCCTACATAATTGGGCTTCCCTAGCCAACATTCTCCAGTCTTGTAACTCTTGCATATGTTCCTCCACAGTCCTTTTTAAACTGTTATCCCATGAAACCTCTAATGATAAGGCCCAAAGTCTGCATTTGTTGTCTTTAAAACTTGTAGGAAAACGGACCACTAATGTTGTCTGCTATAACCTCTGACTGGGTATGTACATTTAAAACAAAGATAGGTTCACTCAGCTTTTCCTATTGGAAGCTAAATAACTCATCTTTCAGATTCAGGAGAATATATACTTGTTTCACTGGAAGCATCAGTTTCATGAGAATCAGAGTTTCCAGGTTTCGTAATTTGCTGGGGAGTCATTTTCCAAGGTGACTGGCTGGGAATTAGGAGATACGTGTGTGTGTGTGTGTGTGTGTGTGTGTGTGTGTGTGTGTGTGTGTGTATATATATATATATATATATATATATATATATATATATATATATATGTTTGTGTGTGTGTGTGTGTGTGTATGTCCAATCTAGGAAATTTGGAGGAATGAAATTCACTTTTTTGTTTTCAGGTCCATTCAAGTCCATTTCTCATTTGAATAGCACTGTAGTAGCTGAATTGGTTAGTTGAACAATGATAGGATCTTAGTGTTGGGTCAGTCCTGGGGGTGTGGGTTTTGCCCATACCTCCACTGAATATTTGATGTAACTCTGAGAAATATTAAATCTGTACTTATTTTTGAAGCAGAACTTTTATTTACCAGTTTATTTTGTTATAGTAGTTTGTTGTGTTGTTTTCTTTTTGTGTGTGTTTTGACAGCTGGTAAAATGTCAGAATTGTTCTGGCTATATGTAAGTCCAATTGCATCCATATTTCTTTTGTGACATGGTGTTTTATTTTATGCAAAAGATCTTTCCCCATTTAGTTATCTGTTGTTAAACACTCTTTGCTCTACCATCATGATACTACATTGGATTTTCAGGATCACAGTGTAGATTGAGACTTTTCAGTATGACATCTTAGACAAAAAAAAAACCTTGTTTTGGGATTACCTATATCAGATAAGATTAACAGTTACTCAGAAGGAGAATTACAGGCACTAAAAGACGAGGTTATAATTGTACACTTTCCCTTAACTATGGACTTCAATGGATCAGGTCTTTGTTTTAAGGTAGAAAGGGGACACTGGATACAGCCTGTATTTTACAGTGGGATAGGCACTTCCATCATGGACACAGATTGCTGAAGTCAGAGCTTCAAAAAACAGAATGCTGTTACAAAGCAGTTTACTTAGGACAAACTTTCTGATCAAATGCTTGATATTTTAAACAGCAAAGGCTACTCAAATACAGAAACAATAGATTTGCTTTCTTAAGGATATATTTGTCCTATTCTCTAATTGAATATTTGTGTTCCCTCACTTTTTTTCCTTTGGGTTTTTCAAGAGAGGTCTTCTCTATCTTACTGTTCTTGACTTTCTTGTGTGCTTTCACTTTTAATATTTTTCTTAAGGATGTATAGTTCTGTGACACTTTAGAATGGGAGAAATACAATTCTTGAGGAACAGCAACAATAACATCTGTTTTAATCAGGAGGGGAAGAGAGAGCCATGAGCTATTGCATAATTTGCTATGTTCGCATGGCATATAGAAGCTTATGTGGGGGGGGGTGTAGAGATTAGGAAGAGCTGGGGATGGAAAAAATGAGGTTATATACATATTCACATTAATAACTGACTGGTTTTATTTTGAGCAAGGGTTTTCTCTTATTTCCTGCTGTATTGCAAAGTCTTATGTAGAACAGCATATCCTGTAACTCAGAGAGGTACTGCCTTTGCAAGGTGACTCCTAGGACTACATGTCATCCATATAACATGTGATTAAAACAATTTCATAAACAGTCTTTTCCAAAAAAGGCAGTAATTGTTTTTGTGGGTTCCAAGTTGGCTCATCCGATAAAGGACCTGAAGAGAAGAAATTTGAAAGATGTCCACTGTCATAAACATGTGGCTTCTCAACCCCACTATGATATAAAAGCGAAGTTAAAACATTGAAAGACATCTCCATGAACCTTCTGTGTAATTAAGGCTTAAGGTGCTGGTATGGAAACAAGGATGAGGCCTGAATGTCCTTCTCTACAAAGTAGACATTGGCTCTGACTTGCTTCTAGCCATGCCTTCCTCACAAAACTCAATCATTTTCTGATTTACTCTTTTTTATTCCATCCCCCAACACTAGTGAGAGAAATAGATCTTATTCATAGTAAAAATGGAAAGAGATGTCTTAACAATAAGAATTTATAGTCTCCATCCTCTGTTTTTTTTTTTTTTTCAAAGAAAAGCTCTTCTCTCAGTCCTGGGTGTACTTGATGCCACTCTGTATTCTAGGCTGATATTAGGCTGAGAATTCTCCTCCTGCATTTTTGAAGGAGATGGGGTTACAGGCTGTCATTCCTCTTCTGAGCCTTATGTAGTTTTTTAAAACACTAAGAGCCTATGATTGTTTTTCTCATTTGAAAACCTAGAGACTCACAGAGAATTTATCTGTTGTTTGAATATTTTATCTGTAGAGCTGATGTGATGATTTTCTCTCCTCACAGGTTCCCCAGTTGAAGAATGTATTCCAGTAGGACCACATTGTAGTAGGCTTCCATATGCACAAGGATCTCGAGTTCTGCCATTTATTTCATCCTACCCAAGAAACGTAGGACCCAAAAGACACCAAGGCTTTCATCCGAATTTCCAAATGTCTTCATATGCACTCATGGACACAGGTTTTCAAATGCCACAAGAACATGCAAGAAATGTACGTCTCAAAAGGACTCAATATCCTCTAGTCCCCACAGGATTTCCTACACAATCAAGCCTCCAAAGACATTCAGTTTTGACAAGCAACCTAGATCCGCAAATGTCTCAAAGTTTTCTACTTCCTGGAGGATCCTGGAATCAGACGCATCTCGAAAGGCATCTAGGATTTCAAGGCAATCAAAATCTCTACATGTCCCAAAGGGCCCTAGAGGCTCAAGCAACCACCAAACCACCAAGTCTCCAAAGAGACTCAAAATATCAAAGGTACCAAGTTCCCCAAGTATCCATTGGATCTTCAAGTAAACCATGTATCCGTATGGACCCAGATCTCGGAGGGAACTGATGTCTGCCAACATCAGGAACTAAGCCATTTCACTCAATACCCCATATGCTCTCATCTTCCTCAGAAAGGTCTGACAATTACAGTGAAGTTCACCTCAGTACTCCAAAGCAGAAAAAGAGGCGTCGAATTAAGTATTCCGAAGAACAAAGTCGCCAGCTGCAAGAGTATTTTGATGAGTGCATGTACCCAAGCAAAGAGCAACGCAGAGAGCTAGCCCAGAATCTTGGAGTGACAGACTGTCAGATCCAGGTATGACTTTTTCTTCAATCTTTCCCCTTGCACACAGAGTATTTTTCCAGTCAGCACCTTCACTGTTTTGGAAATCCCTCTCAGTTTGTGCTTGTACAATCCTGGGAGATCATGCCATAGACGTTGACTTTATAAGTTTGCTCATCCAGGACTAGACATGGCATTCTGCTTGTGCATGGGTACTTCCCTGGAGACACATTTCAGTATGTAGAGTCTCTGGGACCCAGACATTTATGTTTCTAGTAAAGACATAGAAAATCCAGGTGGTTACCTTAGGTTTTGAGTGTTAGATGGTATCTCTACTGACATCCTACCTCTCTTTAGGCATCTCCTGCTACTTCCTATTTTGACCCAGGCTGACACACACATGTCTTCCTATAACTTCTCTTTTTGTGTTTCCAGATCTGGTTCAAGAACCGCCGAGCTAAGTACAAACATAAAAATCTCCAGATTGTATCAGAACCACCAGAGAACATGGAAAGCCCTAAGGATGTTGATGGATCAACCAGTTCCCATGGTAGCTCATCTGTTCTTGACTCTGTCACTGGAGAGTCCATGTTTTCAGGGACATTTTGTGTGGACTCAGTTCCCCACCTGGAAGAGTCTCTCCACATTGAACAAGGATCAGAGGGTGCCAGGCATGATCTCCAAGAAGACCTTTGTGATGGCCAAGCTACTGTTGCTGCTCCTGCAGGCTCTGGGAATTTTCTAGGAAGAGCGACCCAGAATGACCCAGCAGTAGCTGAGTGTGCCTCCACTGAAGCTAAACGTCACATGGAAGCTGAATTCCAACAAAAAGATGGTGCTGAAGACTCAATTGCAGATATTCAGGAACTCTGGAAAGAGATCCTTAAAGATCATGGTATAACAGAGGACGTGATGGATCTTATTACATCACACTCCGAATGAACACATTGACCTTGGACTGGTTGAGGACCAGAAATCTGTAAAACAAAGAAGAGGGGTGGTAGTGAAAGCCATTAGTCTTCTTTTGTTTGTATAGATGAAATATCGTCTGTATTTGTTTGGAGAAACTGTTATCAACAGAATGAGAGGGTTTCCAAGGCTACTTAGAATATTCATCACTTACTGTTGGATTATACATTAAATAAAAGTACAAAACATCTTTTTATGGTCCGTTCTTTCCAGATTCTGTTAGAATTTCCTTTCCGTGTGTGTGTGTGTGTGTGTGTGTGTGTGTGTGTGTGTGTGTGTGTTGTGTCTTGTGTGCCTATATCCATAGAAACTTACATCTGGTGCCTGGGAGTTCAGACAATGTTTTATGAGCTTCTGGGATTACAACTACTGACAGTTGTGAGGCAGAATACATGTGCTTGCAACTTAACTCAAGTCATGTGCAGAAAAAACTTAGTTTGATGATTCCAAAGATTTTGCTTTATATTTAGAAAGAATTTACAAAGAATTGCTTTACATCTTCAGTAGAAATATCTAAATAAAAAAGGCTGTTGTGTTCTTAATCCTTGGCAAAACATGTTACCATTTACAATTTGTTTTTCACGTTCCAGTAGAGAAAAGAAATATAATGGCTTACTATCATCTTCAATTCGATTTCTAGTGGCTGCCATGTCCTCTTGTTGCCATCGAGGACAGGGTGTACACTTTCTATATTTATATGAACGTAAAATGTTCATATACATAAAATAAAAGTACTATATGTACTAACTAAATGGCCTAATGCTGGCCCTTTATAAACTACAACAGATTTATTTTGTAAAAGTTTAGTGTGTCCCTGAAACTCATAACTCCCTGGTGTGTACAAGTTATAGTTCAACATACAAGAATATTTTTTCCTTTTACACCCTGTAATTGTAACATGGGCAACAGTGTCATGTCACTGAACTCAAATAAATATACTTTGGTGACTTGGGACCTAAATCTGCATTGTGAAATCCATCCATAAATTTTTTATTTAGTTTTTATTTTATTAACTTAAGCAAGTTTGTTATAATTTATTCACAGTATGTACAAATTATAATCTGTTTGATCTTCTTTTTTGTTCTGACCCTCTCTCCCTCTTTAACTCTATTTTTGTCTCATAGATCTCTTAACAGCTGAGGTTGTCCTGTTTGACTACAACCAAGTAGGTGTAATCTGGATAGCCTGCTTCCTCTTCCTCTCAGTTCCGCTAGTGCCCCTCCATACATTGGAAGTGATCAAATGCAGGAAATAGATTTCATGTCAGGAGCAGTCAACCCTGCCCCCCTACATGGAGAATAAGTTGTCCCTCTGCTACATCTGTTTTGTTTTGTTTTGTTTGTTTGTCTGTTTTGTACAGGGATATTCTGTTATCCCTGGGTTACTTGGCCTCGCTTTGTAGACCAGTCTAGCCTTGAACTCACAGTGACCCTCCTGCTTCTGCCTCTGGAATGCTAGGTTTAAAGGCCTGTGCCACCACAACTCGTCTCATCTGCTGCATCTGAACAGGAGGTTAAGGTTCTCTGCTTGCAAACTCCATGGTTGGTGAAACCATTTGCACAGGTTTTCCAGCCCTAATAGTCTCCTGGGGGAAGTCTTGACATCACTATCCTCAACATTCATTTCTCAACACAGCTCTTCACTCAGAGTATGGCTGTGAGTCCCAGGATATGTCCTGTTTCCCCTCTGGATATAATCTCTCAGAGCACATATGTGTTGGGCTACTATCTACTTGTATTTGAGTGTATAGCATATGTGTCTTTCTTTGTCTAGGTTACCTCATTCAGGATGATCTTTTCCAGTTCCATCCATTTCGCAGCCAATTTCAAGATTTCCTTGTTTTTGGTAGCTGAATAATATCCCTTTCTATAAATGTCCCACAATTTCATTATCCATTCTTTGAGGGAGGGACATGTACCTAGTGTGTCAATTCTGGGTATTACAAATAAAGCTGACAGGAACATAGTTGAGGCATGCCCATGAACATGGATGGGGCTTGGGAGGCCAAATGAGAGTAGCATTCAACAGGATTGGGATTATAGGTGTTTTGAAGGTGACTTTTAATTGTCTTGAAGTGAACGCAGGTCCCTTACACAGGTTCCTTGAGTATTCCAATAGAGTTGTAATACTATTAAATGACCTGTGTGAATCATTCATGCTCCTCCATAATGCACAGAGACCATAGAAAAAGTTTTACCTTCTTTAGTTAACATTTGATGTGACTGTGCATTCAAGCCACATGAAGACTCATTTACCAGCTGCAACTCTGTTTATACATGTTCCTATGACCACCCTACTGTCTTGGCTTACACTGTGTACCTTTGCTGTACTTGTGTGCAGTATGCTTATTTCATTTAATCTCCTATATATAGCAAAGTATTTGTCAGCACACTTAGACTCTTTTGTATATATCTCAGCATGTCTGTGTATCCTTCTATCAACCTCCCATCTATATATAAATTAAATATAACCAAAGCAGCCAATAAATTATCTTAAAAAGTAAAAATCTAGACATGGTGGCTTATATTTTAACCCGGATTTTAGAAGAATCACCAACACCTCTGCAAGTCACAGGACAGTGTGAGCTACACATTGATACTTTGCCTCAGCAAACAACAAACCCCATAGGGAAAGTGTTAACGTGTCTTATTGGACTGAGGTTATTTGACTCCATCTGCTAACTTACCTTAATCCTGGAGGCTTCTAGTCTCCATACAGTATAACCTAGGCCTAGAATGCCTTCAGCCTCTGAGACTTATTCGTTACTATGATCACACTATCTCTTTTTTTCTAAACTATGGCTGGCTGCTTTCAATCAGCTGTTCTTGTGGAAACTCTTTATTTTATATTATATTTTATATTTTATTTATAGTTTGCTTTATTCTAGCTTGGCCTTGAACTCAGACATCTATTTGTCTGTCTCTTGGGATTAATGTAATTTCTGATTTCCAGCTGGCTTAAAAAGAGTTAGAAGAATTTTGGATGTGATCTCTTTCCAGTGTAGCCATGTTCTGATTTGAAATTTCTGTATTCAGGTGGGGTCACTATCAGAGTGCAGGGTGGGCTCTGTTTTCAGTACTAAATCTACTTTGCAGTGGGACACTCTCATTATTCTCTGTTCACAACTACTATATGTCATCATTAGCTACACAGAGGTTTGAAGTCCACATTAACTCTGTTACTGAGCCTCACCAAGGCATTTTTGATAAATTCTGTACTCATTTGATAATGCAGTTAACTTTAATCCTTTTGTAGGTATCAAATGTCTGGCCATGATTTAGCAAAGTAAACTTGGGCCTTCCATGACACAGGTTTCCTGCACAAGTAAGAAGAGGGATGAAGTTTCCATATTCACCCAGGTGGAAGTAATTAAACTTCCAGGAAACACACTTAATGGATCCTGGGTTTGGGTAAATGCAGTGCATCCGTTCAAAAAAAAAACCAACTAAACAAAAGAAATCCAACAGCAGTTCTGTGTGGACTCTTATTCATTATATGGGAAACCTGTGCACAAACAACCCATGATCAGGCCTGTGCTTATAGAAGTGCTTTGGAGTAACTGTGAGACTGTAAGGCATCTCATTTTACCCAGAACAAGACTTAGGGTCTAGATGCTCCATGTATAAATAGCATGACAGTGGTGGTATCATGGTGGAAGAACAGTTGCCAAAATTATCTAAGGCTGAAGAGACAAATCCACATCAAGAAGTGAGGAACAACATGAGTGTTGTGGACTATCCTTTATCCCAGTCTGAAGGAGGCAGAAGCAGATGGATCTCTGGGAAGTGATAGCCAGACTGCTCTAGGTAGGGAGACTCTGTCTCAGTATTATAAAGAGAAAAAAGGAGGAGTATCAGCCATGTCAATATAGAGCAGTAAAGGTGGGCAGTGTGCTGCATTTCTTAGGTGGTCATCAACCAGTAGAGTCCACATTTCTTCTGAGTTGAACCCTTCACAGTGCAGGAGAACCAAGAGACTTTGTCTAAGAAAGAGTTAACTCTTGTGATTCCAAGCAAATCAGGCAGCCCTATAAGGTGGGGCTGCACACAGATTGAGGATCAGGGTGGTATGTTACGAAGGCAAGAGAAGATTAAGGGTGTGTTGGCAGAAGGATCCTGGATGAAGAACCTATTTAAGACCTGATTCCTAGAGTAGAGCTTAGAACTTGAGGTTGAATCTTCGAAGTCTGGAGAGCCTTCTGATATCCAAGGTGAGTTTGCTTGTAAGAATTCTGTGTAGATGAGAATGTGACTGACTGGAGGATATATTCTTTTCAACATCTAGCTGAATAAGGGTTATTCTTTCTCCACATGGTCTTCATCACAAGCTCTTGTTTGTTTTGAATAGCTTGTCCTTCTTGAGGATGTAAAATAATATTTTAAAGTGTTAAATCACATCCATGTGATGGCTTCCCATATTGGGTATTTGTTTGTTTGCTTTCTCATTTTTTACTAATTTGGTACGTCTATATAATCCAGACTGTCTTTGATTGCTCTGTGGAATCCATAGTTGAAGGACCTCAGTAATAAACTAATATTTTATTCTTGAAGTGTGGTATTGAATGCTGAAAAACCACAGTGAAAGGGTGTTAAAACCAAATGTTTATTATCTATCATCATCTCCACCTCCCCCACCCCCCACAACAACCGCACACTTCGTATTATTGTATGAAGCATGGATTCTCTCAGAAGACCTGGATAGTTAGAAATTTTCTCTGTAGACCCATCAGGCCTCAAATTCCGATATCCACATTCCTCTGTCCTTTTACTGGTGGGATTAAAGTTGTAATTCAGCATATCTTCCTCCAAGTGCTTGTTCTTCAAATTCAATGTTAAAATTTTTAGTATTTTGTAAATATTCATCATTTGATTTTGTTGTTTGAGAAAACTTTTCTTTGAGGATGACACACACAAAGTCTAAGCTCCATAAAAATGGAACCAATGGCAGAACAAAGATGAGATGCCACCAAAGTGCAATGTAAAAAACCATAATTTTGGAATGTTACTTTTATGTTGAAAAACACTGGGTAGGTTGGGCATGGTGGTAAATGACTTTAATCCCAGCACTAGGGAAGCAGAGGCAGGCGGTTCACTGTGAGTTTGATGATAGCCTGGTCTGCAGAATGAGTCTAGAACAGCCAAAGAAACAGAGAAACCCAGGACCTAAAAACCAAACAAAGATGAAGAAAAATAGAAAAACACTGGGTATCTGAAGGATACTTCAGTTTAGGGACAATGATCACTTGAGAAGTTGCTGGATTTCATTAACTCTCTCTCTCTTTCTCTCTCTCTCTCTCTTGCACGTATGTGCGCGCATTTACTATTTTGGTAATTTTTGATAAAAATTAAAGATGCAGGTGTTTGCAGGCTATAGATGTAAGGAAGAATCAGTAGTGGGTTTCTTTGGAGACAAGGAATCTTTGTGTAGCCTTGCCTGAATGGGCCTTAGTTTGTAGACTAGGCTGTAGTGGAACTCACATCTGACTCCAGAGTGCTCTGATTAATGGTTTGTGCAATTGTGCTCAGCTAAAACAAATATTTTTGAACTGTGTGTGTACCTGAGATTTTGGGTGATGGCAAAAGAGTAGTGTTGAAATCTGAAGGCACAGATGAAGAGATGTTTGCTCTCATTTGCCTCTAGCCATGCCTCGCTACCAAAATTTAATTATTTCTCCTTTGGTCTTTAGGGATGGAGATTGAATTAGAGTCATTTTCATGGTAGACGTGTGAGGAGATGAATTAAGAACATAAATTTGTTTCCTCCACCCCATGTTTTTCCCCCTCAAGGCAGGGTTTGTCTGTGTAGTCTTGGCTGTTCTGGAACTCTCTTTGTAGACCAAGCTGGCCTCAAACTCAGTGAGATCCAAGTGCCTCTGGAATATTGGGCTTAAAGGCATTTGCCACCACATTAGCTCCTGTTTTTGTCCAATGAAAAGATTTAAGTCCTTTGCATTGCTTATCTCAAAATCAGTCTATCACAGATTGCTTTTTATTTAGTATCAGTCCAGATTAGGAGATAAGTGGCCACCTTTGTGCTGGGGTGAGAGGCCTTGCTACTTCCACAAACACTGGTGTCCAGACGGATAAATACCTGACCACACCTAGAAACTGATAAACCTGTGTCTTAGTCTTTGGAGTTGGGATTTAAAGGATGGCAGTAATATACTCTGAGGCAGATACCTTTTGACCCCTTTTAGCCTGCATCCAAGATAGGAATCCTACAAAATTGGTCTTCCCTAGCCAACACTCTATAGCTTTTTAACTTTAGCAGATGTCCCTCCAAAGCTTGTTTATAATCTGTTATCCCAAGAAATCTCTAATGGTAAGGCACAAAGTCTGCATTTGTTGTCTTTAAAATTTGGAGGAAAACGGACCACTAATGTTGTCTGCTGTAACCTTCCACTGGGTATGTACATTAAAAGCAAAGATGGATTCACTCAACTTTGCCAATTGCATGCTAAAGAACACCTCTTTCAGATTAAAGAGAATATATACTTCTTTCACTGGAGGCATCAGATCTAGGCGAATAAGAGTTTACAGGTTTCTTAATAGGCTGGGGAGCCGTTTTCCAGAGTGACTGGCTGGGAGTCAGGATATGTGTGTGTGTGAGTGTGTGTGTGTGTGTGTGTGTGTGTGTGTGTGTGTGTGTGTGTGTGTGTGTGTGTAGGAGATAGTGCAGGGAGGAGCTGCGATGACCTTTTTATGATTAGAGTCACACTTTCTATTTCTTTCTAAACTCTGACCAGCTGCTTTAAATCAGCTGTTCTTGCTGAAACTCCTCTCCTAGTCTCTCAGTCTGAATTTTCTCTCATCCTCTTTCTCAATTGTTCTTCTTTGCCTCATAGTATCTTTTAAAGTAGGTTATGAATTATGGATCCTTCTCATTCTCTGTTTTGTGTTCAGCTATGCATAGCTTCCTCTCTCTGAATCCTGTCTCAAAAAAACTCTCCTAGTTAAACTACCTGTGAATTCTAGAAACTAAACTGCCAGGAACTGAACTACACTTCACTGCCTCTCACCTAGCTGAGTCACCTGAACTGACTGCAAAGAACTAACCAGAATCAGACCTCCATGATTGCCTGAGATCTTGGAATAATGTCTTGTGACACCACATCCTGAACATGGGATTTACTTTATCTAAAACTTGCTTTATTCTGGGCTGGCCTTTATTTGGAGATCTATTTCTCTGTCTCTTGGGATTTAAGTTATTTCTGCATTCCAACTGCATTAAGAAGAGCTAGAAGATTTTTGGATATCATCTCTTGCCAGTTCAGCCATGTTGTGAGTTGAAATTTCTCTGTACAGATGGGGACAATATCAGAGTGTAGAGTGGGCTCTGTTTTCAATACTAAATCTACTGTGCAGTGGGACATTCTTATTATTCTCTAACAAAAACTGTTGTATGTCATCATAAATTACACAGAGGCTTAAAGTCCAGTTTAGTTCTGTCTCTGAACCTCACTAAGACATTTTTGATAAATTTCATAGTACTTTGATAATGTAGTTAACTTTAATCCTTTTGTAGGTATCAAGAAATCTTCACATAACTTAGTAATGTAAGGTAGATCTTCCATGACACAGGTTTCCTGAACAAGTAGGAAGATAGATGAAGCTTCCATATTCACCCAGGTGGAAGTAATTGAGCTTCCAGGAAACACATTTCAGGGAGGCTGGGTTGTAGTAAAAGCAGTGCATCCTCTCCAAAAATAAAACAGCAGCTCTCTGTGGCCATCTATTCATTATAGGGCCAAACAATCCATGATCAGGCCTATGCTTATAGAAAATATAAGCAACTGTGGGACTGTAAAGGATCTAATTTCCCAGGGAATATGATTTAGGGTCTAGATGCTCCATGTAGAAATAGCATGATAGTGGTGATATTATGCCTGAAGTACAGCTGCCAAAATTGTCTAAGGCTGAAGAGACAAATCCCTATCAAGAAGTGAGGAACTACATGAGTGTTTTGGACTGTCCTTTATCCCAGTCTAAAGGAGGCAGAAGCAGATGGATCTCTGTGAGCTGATGGCCAGACTACTCTAGGTAGGTAGACTCTGTCTCAGTTTTATAAAGAGAGAAAAAAGGAGGAGTATCAGCCATGTCACTACAGAGCAGTGAAGGTGGGGAATGTGCTGCATACGGCTCATTTCTTGAGGTGGTCACCAACCAGTGGAGTCCACATTTCTTCTGAGTTGAACCCTTCACAGTGCAGGAGAACCAAGAGTGTTTGACTAAGAAAGAGTTGACTCTTGTAGGTCCAAGCAAACCAGGCAGCCCTATAAGGAGGGGCTGCAAACAGATTGAGGATCAGGGTGGGGTGTCTGGTGTGCAACAGGCATTAAGGGTGTGTTGGTGGGAGGGTCCTGGATGAAGAACCTATTTAAGGCCTGATTCCTGGAGTAGAGCTTAGAGCTTGAGGTTGGATCTTCGAAGTCTGGAGAGCCTTCTGATATCCAAGGTGAGTTCCCTTGTAAGAATTCTGCGTAGATGAGAATGTGACTGCCTGGAGGTTGTATTCTTTTCAATATCTAGCTGCAATAAATAGGAGTCTCTCTTTCTCCACATGGTCTTCATCACAAGCTCTTGTTTGTTTTATTTAACTTGGCCTCTTGATGATGTAAAATAATATTTTAAAGTGTTAAATTCATCCATGTGATGGCTACCCAGATTGAATATTTGTTTGTTTGCTTTCTTACATTTTACTATTTAGATATGTCTATATAATCCAGGCTGTCTATGATCTCTCTGTGGAATCCATAGTTGGAAGGACCAAAGAGATAAACTAATTTTTCACTCTTCCAAGTGTGGTATTGAATGCCGGAAAAGGACAGTGAAAGGGTGTTAAAACCACATGTTTATTATCTATCATCATTTCCACCTCGTCCCCACCCCCATAAGCACTGCTTTCATTAGTAGCACCCTTCTTATTGTTTTATGAAGCATGGATTCTCTCAGAAGACCTGGATCATCTGAAATTTTCTCTGTACACTCACCTGGCCTCAAATTCAGATATCTATATTCCTCTGTCTCCTTAGTGGTGGGATTAAAGTTGTAAATCAGCATATCTTCCTCCAACTGCTTGTTCTTCAAATTCAATGTTAAAATTTTTGGTATTTTGTAAATATTAATCATTCGATTTTGCTGTTTGAGAAACCTTTTCTTTGAGGATGACACACACAAAGTCTAAGCACCATAAAATGGAACCCATTGCAGAACAAAGGTGAGATGTCACCAAAGTGCAATGTAAGAACACATAATTTTGGACATGTTACTTTTATGTTGAAAAACAGTGGGTAAGCCGGGAATGGTCGGGAATGCCTTTAATCCCAGCCCTAGGGAGGCAGAGGCAGGTGGTCGCTTTGAGTTTGATGATAGCCTGCTCTGCAAAGTGAGTCTAGGACTGCCAAAGAAACAGTGAAACCCAGTATCAGATAAACAAACAAAGATGAAGAAAGAAAGACAAACACTGGGTATCTGAAGGATACTTTAGTTTAGGCACAATGATCATTTGAGAAGTTGCTGGATTTCGTTACCCCCCCTCTCTCTCCCTCCCTCCCTCCCTCTCACTATTGTTTTTACTAATTTACTAATTTTTGATAAAAATGAAGGAAGCAGATATTTCCAGGCTTTTAATGTAAGGAAGAATCAGGAGTAATTTTGAGATAGGGAATCTCTGTATAGTCTTGGCTGAATGGGCCTCAATTTGTAGACTAGGCTGTAGTGGAACTCAAATCTGACTCCAGAGTCCTCTGTGTAATGGTGTGTGCAATTATGTTCAACTAAAACAAATCTTTTCGAACTGTGTGTGTATATCAGTCTTCCGGTGCTGGCATAGGGGTGGGGATGAAGTCTGAAGGCACACATGTAGCAGATGTTTGCTCTCATTTGCATCTAGCCATGCCTCCCTCACGAAATTTTATCATTTCTTGTTTTCTGTTCTCTCTTTGTTTTGGTCTTTAGAGATGGAGATTGAATTAGGGTCATTTTCATGGTAGACATGGGAAGAGATGAATTAAGAACATAAATTTGTTACTACCATCCCCTGTTTTTCCCCCTCAAGACAGGGTTTGTCTGTGTAGTCTTGGCTTTTCTGGAACTCTCTTTGTAGACCAAGCTGGCCTCAAACTCAGTGAGATCCAAGTGCCTCTGGAGTATTGGGATTAAAGGCATTGGCCACCACATTAGCTCCTGTTTTTGTCCAATGAAAAGACTTAAGTCCTTTGCATTGCTTATCTCAAAATCAGTCTATCACAGATTGCTTTATATTTAGTATCAGTCCAGATTAAGAGATAAGTGGCCACCTTTGTGCTGGGGTGAGAGGCCTTGCTACTTCCACAAACACTGGTGTCCAGAAGGAGAAATACCTGACCCCACCTAGAAACTGATAAACCTGTGTCTTAGTCTTTGGAGTTGGGATTTAAAGGATGGCAGTATTATACTCTGAGGCAGATACCTTTTTACTCCTAATAGCTGACATCCAAGATAGGTATCCTACAAATTTGGTCTTCCCTAGCCAACAATCTATAGCCTTGTAATTCTTGCAGATCTTCCTCCAAAGCCTGTTTATAATCTGTTATCCCATTAAACCTTTAATGGTAAGGCACAAAGTCTGCATTTGTTGTCTTTAAAACTTGGAGGAAAAAGGACCACTGATGTCTGTTGTAACCTCCCACTCGGTATGTACATTAAAACCAAAGATGGGTTCACTCAGCTTTGACAACTGGAAGCTAAAGAACACATCTTTTAGAATCAAGAAAATATATACTTGTTTCATTGGAAGCATCAGACTCAGGAGAATCAGAGTTTGCAGATTTCTTAATAGGCTGGGGAGCAGTTTTCCAGGGTGACTGGCTGGGAATCAGTATATGTGTGTGTGTGTGTGTGTGTGTGTGTGTGTGTGTGTGTGTGTGTGTCCGATCCTGGAAATATGGATGAATGAAATTCACTTTTTTGTTTTCAGGTCCATTCAAGTGCATTTCGTATTACTTGATCAGCATTGAGGTAGCTGAATTGTTTAGGTGAAAAATTATAGGATCTTAGTGTTGAGTCATTCCTGGATGTGTGGGTTTTGCCAACACCTCTTTTGAGTATTTGATGTAACTATGAGAGATATTAAATCTGTATATATTTTTGTAGCAGAACATTTATCTACCACGTTTTTTGTTATAGTAGTTTGTGTGCATTGTTTTCTTTTTTGTGTGTGTTTTGATGTCTGGTAAAATGTCGGAATTGTTCTGGGTATCTGTAAGTCTAATTGCATCCTTATTACTTTTGTGACTAGGTGTTTTATCTTATGCAAAAGATCTTGCCTCATTTGGTTATCTGTTGTTAAACACTCTTTGTTCTACCATCCTGATACTACATTGGATTTTCAGGATCATAGTGTAGATTGAGACTTTCAGTATGAGATCTTAGACAAAAAAAACTTGTTTTGGGATTACGTATATCAGATAAGGATAACAGTTACCCAGAAGGAGAATTACAGGCAGCAAAAGACAAGGTTATAGTTGTTGACTTTCCCTTAAATATGGACTTCAATGGATCAGGTCTTTGTTTTAGGGTAGAAAGGGGGCGCTGGATACAGCCTTTATTTTACAGTGGGATTGGCCCTTCCATCATGGACAATGATTGCTGAAGTCAGAGCTTCAAAGAACAGAATGCTGTTACAGAGCATGTTGCTTTGACAAACTTTATGATCAAATGCTTGATATTTTAAACAGCAAAGGCTACTCAAATACAGAAACAATAGATATGTTTTCTTAAGGATATATCTGTACTGTTCTGTAATTTAATATTTGTGTTCTTTCACTTTTTTCCCTTTGGGTTTTTCAAGACAGGTCTTCTCTATGTAACTGTTCCTGACTTCCTTGTGTTCTTTCACTTTTAATATTTTTCTTGAGGATGTATAGTCCTGTGACACTTTAGAATGGGAGAAATACAATTCTTGAGGAACAGCAACAATAACATCTGCTTTTTCAAGAGGGGATGAGAGAACCCTGAGCTATTGTGTAATTTGCTATGTTCTTATGACAGATATTCCTACCCTTGACAGAGCATTTTTCTTCCTATTAAGTCAAATATTGTTGCACTTTCCATAGTTTCTTGTTTTTTTTTCTTTTGAAACATATTTTTAACATTACTGTCATATAATCATGAAACCATTTCTAACATAAACCTGAGTAGATTTTGGCCTTTTATTATATTTCTTTTCTCTTTCTAACTTGTAGCTTTTGTACATCACCAACTATTGAAACACATTTAGAAGTCACAAGACAGATACTAAATTGGCAGAACTGAATCTTCCTGATGAAGCTAACCAAAATGGCTTCACAGCTCAGAAAAACCTTTAAGCCTGAGTCACCACCAAATGACTTTGAAACAGACAATCTAGAGTCCATTCCAAGCTGGGATTCTGTTGTGAATTCTGGAGAAGACAACTCTAACTCGCCAAGTCCTCAGCTGAACTTTTCCCCAAATGACAATGGCTCTTTGGCAAAGCAAGAGCTAGAAAGACTCTGGGAGATATTCACCTCATGGTTGCAGCCAGAAAAACGGAGCAAGGAGCAGATGATTTCTCAACTGGTCTTTGAGCAGTTTCTCAACAGTGGGCACTACAAGGACAAGGATGCCTTAAAAGAGAAGTGGGAATCAAGTGGGGAAAACATGGAGAGATTCATGGAGGGTCTGACTGATGAGTGCTTGAAACCTCCTGTCATGGTGAGTACCTGGGGTGAGGGATGACTAAATTGGGAGGAAAGACAGTCATTGGGATTTGGGGAAAACAGGAAGGCTAGGCTGTTTGTGTTATTAGTGAAACCATCCTTTTCCAAAGCTCCATGGACGTCTCACTTTGTCTTTTCTCTGGAGACTGACTCAACAACATGAGCAAACAAAGTGTCAATAGTGACTTGAGAGTACAGACTTGTGAGTGCCAGGATAATATCCTTAGAGATAGGATTAAGAGAGATGAGCTAACCCACAGTCTGATGATTCTGCACAAACAGGTTAAGGGGAGGTATTACATCATCTACTGGTTTTTTGACAATGGTCTCTTGGTTTTTGAGTACAGGTCCATGTCTCCATGTAGGGGCAGGGAGCCCTCTTTTCTGATCATCTTTCCTTAAAACAAGTCATCAGTGAATTTAAAGAGCAGCAATCAGCAACATCTGCAACAAGAGACGACGGAATCACACCCCTTCAGACGCCACATGGCAGGATCATCGCAACAGGTGAGTGTGGATACTTGAAAGATAGGGATGTTGTGTGAGATCACTTCTGGGGTACAGTTTCATAGACTGTCTTAATTCCACAGGATATGAAGACACTCAAGATGGCTACAAGCACTCCCAGCACACCAGTGAAGTAAATAGTGGTGTTTATAGTCTAGAAAATGAAAGGGATCCCCTTCTTATTATCCAAGGATATCAAAATCCTGAGCCTGAAGAGGGAGATATTTTTCGTGGAATCCCCCACGGAGCCAAAGGGACAAAGCAAGGCTCCTCCAGGCACCAGGATCAGTCCCTCTGGCAAAGATTTCCTGAAGCTGTACCCATGGAGTTACAAGCAGGATTGTCCTCCAGGCTAGACCACACTGAAGACAGTGAAGATGGCTGCAATGCTTTCTGGAACGCTACCGAAGTTAATGCTGGTGCTAGCAATACTGGAAATGAGATATACCCCCTTCACACTATTCAGGGAGAAGATCCTGAGCCTGAAGAGAGATGCTTTTCTCATGGAGACCTTGTCAAAGCTACAAGAGGAAGTCAGGGCCCCTTCAGGTCCCCAGGGGAGTCACAAAGTGCACCTTCTTCTGAAGATTTCCCAGTGGAGGTATTAATGCTCCTCTCTAAGCCACAGTGGCCTCCCTCTCAGTCTGTCTCTCTGTACCAGAATCTTGAGGCCAACTCCACAGGTACAGGTCAGCAGGAGAGACTCCACAGAGACCTGAAAACACACAGTTGTGATCAATGTCCCCAAACCTTCAAGTACCGGTCTAGACTTTTAGCCCACCAGAGAAAACATAGGAACGAGAGGACATTTTTCTGTCCCTCGTGCCATAAAGGCTTTTATAAACACTCAGACCTCCGTGTTCATCAGGTCATCCACAAGCAAAAGAAGCCTTTCACATGCTGCACATGCAGAAGGTCCTTCAGTCACAAGACCACCCTGCATGCTCATGAGAGGATTCACACAGGAGAGAAGCCCTATACCTGCTCCCTGTGTAACCATAGCTTCTGCCAGTCATCTACCTACCACCGGCACCTGAGGAACTGTCACAAATGATACTGAACTCTAAATCTTCCCAGTCCAAGGCCAGCACAGCTTTAGCCTCGAATTCTCATTTGTATATGAAGAAACACATCACTTGTTAACAACAGTTAGCCAGTGAAAATGTAACATGAACCTTCTGGATTATACCTTCCACCCAAAGTTTGTCCCACTGTACTGCCACATGAGGGCAAAGAGGGCAAGTCATTTGTCAGAACAGACTGACTCTCTGAGGAAACACACCTATGTTCACATACCATGCAGAAATGTTGGGGGTGAATGATGTTTTCCCCTGATGTGCTTGGTGTGGCCTTTGATCACGCCACCAGGATTCCTCAAACTCATGGAGATTTAATACCCTTTATCTCCCCTAGTTCTGGGGTTATAGGTCTGTGCCACCATGCACAGCTTTATTTTTTAAAGCTTATTTATTTAGTCATCTATTATTTATAGAGTATTCTGCCAGAATCTGTGGCTCCAAACCAAAGGATGGCACCAGATCTCATCATAGATTGTTGTGAGTTTTCATGTTGCTCTGGGTAATTGAACTCAGGACCTTTGGAAGAACAGACAGTGCATTGACCTCAGAGCCATCTCTGTAGCACCATGAACAGCTGTATGAAACCATGTTTGATGCACCTGAAGAGGACTGAGCCCTGGAACTCCGGCAAGCATGCCAGCAGCTGTCCATGCACAATGTTCTTGCATCCTCACAGCTTTGAGTTCCCAGGTCCGGAGGACTTGGGCCAGCAGATTTCAGCAGAGCTGCAGCGAGGTTGTGGTGCTAAGAGAAAGATTTGTGCAATGGAAAATTCTTCTGCAAATTGCTCAAAAAGGGTAAGAAAAGATCTCAAACACCATTTCCTAACTGAAAAATGCTACTGCAGAAAGTGAAGAAGTTGGACTGTGAAGCAAACTGTTTGACCCTGTTGTGTAGAGCAAAGAGCAGACACAGATATTGATACTGACCACAGGCAAGGGCCAGAATTTGACCTGATGCTTAATATTTTGATATCAGTTACTGAGTTTTCCTCTGTAGACGTCAACTCTTGTAAAGCAGCCTCAGAAACACCAGGACTTGCACATCTCCCTTCTAAGAAGGAAGTGAAGAGACACTGGAGGCTGGATGTCCAATAAACACAGGCACAGCTCCCAGCACCAGAGCCAGGATACTCTCAACTGAAGTTAATAACCATCTTCAGCACCCTGTTGCACGTCAAGTGGAAGATATTTCTAGCACTAATTTGCAAAAGATCACAATCTCAGACCAAATGGAACCCTCTTAGGAGTGAGATTCCTAAGAATTGTCATTACATAGAAGTGCTAGAAATATGAGCCCAAAACCCATTGCCTGCTCCTCATAATTTTTAGGCCAAAGTCTTAACAACACATCAGAATGACTCATCAATTCACTATCAGAGAGGCCAGTCTACTGCTTCCTCAGAAGTACAGCGATGCAGGCGTGGTATCATGTTGATGACATGACAGGAGCAGGCCTCTTCCACTCCTCCATGTGCCTGCACAGCTGCTCTCTATAGGAAAGTCATTGGCACTGCAGAAACAGCAGATGAAGAATAGTTATACTATGAGTACTGATTCTTCAACCCCATCAGAGTCTTAAGAAGGAAATATTATCTAATATGTATGAAGTGAAGGCAAGCAGCATGCAGAAGTATAGAAATTCCGGAGACAGTTGACTCCCTGGAGAGTCTGTAATGATGGGACATCCAGTTTTCATCTGACAGCTCAGGACTTCGGACACACATTTCTGTGATTCAGGAATTTTGAAGGACTTGTATATCAAATATCTGCAGAGTTAAAGAGGTTATTTCCCAGTGTCATGCTTCTTCATAGATTGGAAAGTCACCCTGCTATCAGCAGGAGAAATAAGAACAGTTTTCTTCCAGTGGCTTTATATGCCACATTTGTTTCTTTGATGCCCACCGTCTTCCCTGAAGTAGATTGGAATGTTTACATCTGAATCTCCTCATGATTTTTGAAATAAAAATCTTTTTACATATCGTCTTCAATTAATTAATTCATAGTACATCTCAATTGTTATCCCATCCCTAGTATCCTCCCATTCCTCCCTCCTGCTTACCTCTTACTCCCCACCCCTATGACTGTGATTGGGAGGAACTTCCTCCCCATGCCTAGGCTCATAGGGTATCAAGTCTCTTCTTGGTCGCCTGTAATCCTTTACCTGAGGGCAGATAGAAAGTCAGACGACCTTTCATATCATGCATGAAATCATCAATACTAGGTTTTATCTTCCTGCCGGCTTATTACCTCCTGGCTGACCAAAGAATTATGCCTCCCATTGTTTGCTGCAGGGCCTCTAGTTGACAGGTCCCTAATTTCATTAAACAATGGCAAGAGGTTACTTCTTATGTCCCTCTTGTATTTGCAATTCTTAAACCAATGATTTCCTTCACACTGCAGCTACATTACCCTGGAAATCTTGACATACCATTACCATTATGGTCATAATCTCCTTGTACTCTTCTGTGTATATCTACTTCTCAAGAGTCAATACATCTGTTGCTTTGAGGTCTGTTCCTTTTAAATATATATATATATATATATATATATATATATATATATATATATATTTATATATATAGTTATATAGTTATATAGTTATATAGTTATATAGTTATATAGTTATATAGTTAACAATAACACCAGGACTTGCACATCTCCCTTCTAAGAAGGAAGTGAAGAGACACTGGAGGCTGGATGTCCAATAAACACAGGCACAGCTCCCAGCACCAGAGCCAGGATACTCTCAACTGAAGTTAATAACCATCTTCAGTACCCTGTTGCACGTCAATTGCTCTAATATCGATGACTGCAGAATCACAGTTGAGAGGCAGGGACATGGAAGGTTTTGACTTCGTGTTCCCTAGCACACTGTTAGCCATAATCAGTAGTTACAGGACACACCAGATCAAGATTTTTAAAAGAAATCCGAGAGTGAAAAGGAATCCATGATGTCAGGCGGTGACAGGGCAACTTCAGCAGCCTCCAAATCACTGAGCTCTTTAAGGAATTGCTGGTCTTTGATGAAAGTGTCATCTTGAACAAGTTCTGTGAGTTTAGCTGTGTTGACTGATGGAGTCTTTGTTGGGTTTCCAGCTGCACTTGTGTCTGTTGCAGAAAATGCTGATGAAGCTGTGCAGAAATATGAAGGTTGGACTGAGGCTGGAATTCGGGCTGTAGCTGGGTGTTCAGAGGATGGACATGCTGCTGATAGATCTGGGATTCTGTCTCCTGTTCCTGTGGATTGCCTAGACTGTGCGAACATCAGGGTTTCCCATGCAAGAGTCATATTGTTCTCATCAGGGGAGAAGATGGATTCTGGGTCTGGGAACATACTGGGATGGAATGGAGGAGGAGAGCTGACACGTGTTGATTTCTCCCCCAAGGAAGAAATGGACTCTGAATCTAAAGACATACTCGATGGGGTGAGTGGAAGAGAGTTGGTGGAAATAGACTGTTTCTGGGACACAGAATCTTCACAGACAGAGGCTAGAGGAATCCCAGTGCCTTTGGTGCTGGCAGATAGGTCACAGGAAGCTTGGCCTTGCTTCCCAAGTGGTACACTAGATGGGCAGGCAGGTCTGTCGCAGGAAACGTGGTCTTGCTTCCCATCATGATTCCCAGGTAGTTTCTCAAGTTTCTTTTGATTCTGCCTAGCTTGCTTATTCTTGAACCATATCTGGAGAGAAAAGGGAAAATGGAAATCAAAACAAGTCAGCTGTATCATTAAGCTCCCAAATATTAACATACTGTGTGAAAATTCTGGCTATTGGTTGCTATGCTATGCAACACATATCCCAAATCTCTCACATTCCTGAGCCCAAGAATGATGATGGCAGTATGAGCTGGACATGAAAACCAACAGACTACGGTAACTTCTTCTAGGAGTTGCAATTGTGATGTGTGACTAAATTCTACACCTCCCAGATTAGAGAATGACAAAAGATTTTCACCAACCGTAATCTAACCAAGAGATAAATATCATACCTATTTGAGAAATTTCACCCCAACAAATCAAATAATCCATTTATAAATGGGGCACATGTACAGATCTACCAAAAGGCCATAGATAACAAATCCTTGCCTATACCCAAAATATTCTCCTCCTTACTGCATGGCCACTTGCTCCACTGAGTACACTGGAGAGTTAAGTAAGAATGAATAAAGAAAATATGGTGCATTTACACAATGGATACTAGTCTGGTATCAAAAAAAAAAAAAACCCAAAAAACAAAAAAAAAAACCCAAACCTTCAAATGTTCAGGGAGATTGGTGGAACTAAAATGACCATTTGGAGTAAGGTATCTCAGACCCAGAAAAACACCCAATGAAAATCTGCATGGTATATATTAACTTATATGTGGATATTAGCCCAACTAGATGTTCTCTGAGAAACTCCAGCCTGAGGTGTTGTCAGCACAGATACTGGGATTGATAGGAGCATACTTGGTGAATGGGTGATGAGAGTTGCATGGAAGAGGTGAGCATGCAAACAAAAGGAAGGGTTAGGACCTCCCCTAGGGGCCCAGCATATCTGGAATGAAGGGAGCTTTCAGAACATCATACAGCAAGCAAGGACATGGCAAGCAGAAAACTGAGACATTATGTGCAGACATAGCCAAGGGTCAAATCATTCTGAGTGTTCTCATGGGGGAGGAAAAAAGAAACTGCCTATGAAATGAACTTGGGTGCCCATAAAATGATCACTGCCCTTTGGATAGACGGCCTTGAAGGTACACAGAGGGAAGAGATGCATACTATTCTGATGAGAATGGAAAAGCTGAGGTCAGACAGTAGGAGAGAAGGGCCTACCCTTTCTCAGGTCTAGGAGAGCAGAGTAGGGCAGAAGAGGGAAGACAGTGGGAACAGGAAGAGAAGAGTGTAGGGATTACATTCAAGATGTACTATGGATAATTACAATATATAAAATAATTTTAAAGATCATTCTTAGTGAGGTAAACTAGAGCCAGGAGGAAACACATGATATGTAAGTGCTTATAAGCAGTTATTAGAAATATAACGAAGAACTAAAATCCACAGACCCAATGAAGCTAAGCAGAGTCCAAAGAAAGATGCTTGAAACTAACTCAGAACAAAAAAGACCATCAACATCCAAAGTAGATAGGGGCAATGAAGTGATTTGGAGAATTGGAGATGGGTTGGGAAGGATAAATGGACTGAGGATAAGATTGGCAAAGAGCTGAGGAGGGTGTGTGAGGAGAAGAAAGAGGAGAGAAAACAGAAATCTGGAGAGAGAACACCTATGGGTAGAGGGGGCAGACAGCAGTGTGGCATAACTGTCTTCTGAGAGGCTTCAACTATCAGCTGATGGGGACATACACAGTAACCCAAGGCCTGGCAACAGGCTGAGTTGAGGGACTGCTGTGGATGAGTAGGAGGAAGAATGAAGGGAGCCAGATGGGTGAGAGACCCCATGAAATCCTTCAGAGTAATCTTACCTGGGTATTCAGACTGAGCCACCCGCCAAAACTTTTATGTGGACAGAAAGTAGATCATCTAGTCTTTGATAATAAATGTGCAGCTTTGGTCACAATGATGGTCCACTATCGCAATGAGTAAGGGCTGTCTCTGACTCTGATATCTACTACTGGGTAATTCTTACTAGCTGAGCTTCCTCATCACTCCCAGGTGGGAAATGATGTGCTTTGGCCTGCAGTGACTTGAGATAATTGGCTGGATTTGTTATGCTTGGGGGCCTCCCCTTAACTTGGAGGAAGGCATCAGAGCATAGCATGGGGAATGGGCTGAGTGGAGAGTAGGGAGGCACGGGAAATTTGGGTATAAAGTGGTTAAATAAATAAATAAATGAGTGGAGAATAGAAGAAATCAAAACAGATGCAAACCTAACCATGGACACAACTCCACCAACCTTGTACAACCTGGAACTAATCAAAGGAACTCCAAGCAAATGGAGAGAAACCTGAAATCAAGCATTCAGGGAAGTGTGCCCTTGGCTGGTTAGGGAGTGGTTATCTGACTAGTAGAGAGAAGGAGACACAAGATGGGACATACCTTGATCTGGTGCTCTGTCACGTGGAATTCATGACCATCTACCAACAGGCTGCAGTCTGTGAGGCGGGAAGTCTCCCACAGCTCCCCTAGGTCAGCAGTCAATGTGCACCTTGGAACCTTTATCGCTTGTGTCCAGTCCTCTTCAGAAATGCTATAGGTGTCTCGGGCCATGGTCACATTGCAGAGCAGGGTGAGGTTGTTCTCAGGGAGGTCTTCTGCCAGGGCCAAAAGGAAATCTTGAAGGACAAACATTTTCAATCCCCAGTTGTCGCCAGGAAGGAACTTAAAGACCCGTGGGCTACTCATTCCCAGAGTTTTGTCTCCTTCCGCATTTATAATACAAAACTGGAACTTTGCCCAAACAGGGGTCTTCGGACTCCTGAGCAACACCAGGTAAACGGACACGTAATCTTTGCTTTCTATGTCAATGCCTTTGGGGTGAACTCTCAAACACCATTTCAGGTTGTCATTGGCTCCTGATGAGAAAGTCCCACTGAAAATGGGGTCCGGCATTCCCTCCAGGCAATAGGAGAAGTTGTGGATGGTCCACCTGTAGGAAATCTCCTGTACAGCAATATGTGTGTAGCCCTGGGTCGCGACTGCCTTGTCCCCTGACATTTCTACTGGAGACAGTGTGAGTTTCAATTTCTATGAAGCAAAGAATTAAGATATGGTTTCTCTTCTTCCTGTAGGACATAAGAACAAAAACTTTTCAGAATTTTAATGTCTCACCTCCACTCTGTTCCCTACTTGCTGAGACTGGAAAGTTGTGTGTCTCTGTAATTATCTACCCAGATTTCAATATGAATTTCAGACAAGACCGTCCGAGCCCCTAGTGACTCTTACATTACTCCATTTCCTTCTCTGTACTGAATTAGACCAATTGGTAACTAGTTTTGCCTATAATACACAATTTTTTAAGTGTTCGGGAAATTTTTATGCATTCTCTTAAAAAATTTATGTATATTTAAAATTTTTTCAGTTGATAACTCAATGTAGCCCCCTCCCTCATTTCCTCCAGGCACCACCCTAACACCTTTGCCCCTCGATTTTCCTATCCAAGTCCTCAGAGAAGGGGAGCCCTTCTCCCCTACCAACTGACCCCAGTCTCTCAGGTCTCCTCAGGTCTGCCTACATCCTCTTCCTCCGCAGCATGGTAAAGCACATGGTCACAGGAAAGTCATCTAAGTGCAGGCAACAGAATCCATGGCAGGAACAGCCCCAACTCTACTTATTATGGGCCCCATATTGAGATGGAGATGCCAATAGGCTACCTCTGAGTGGGGTGCCTGCCTTTTCTCCATGCATGCTCCTTCTTTGGTGCACAGGAATCTGCAGGGACTATGGGCCGTAATTTCTTGGCTCTGTTAGTCTTTTATAGAGATCCTGTCCCATATGGGTCCTTCTATCCCCAACTCCTCCATAGCACTCCCTGTACTCTGCCCTAAGTTGAGCTGTGAGACGGAGTTTCTGCTTTGATCTCCTGATGGGTAGAGCCAGGGAAACAATGCCCTGCACAATAGCCACAAAACCATAAAGAATCTTGATGTAACTGTAACCAAGGAACTAAATGTCTTGTATGAAAAAAAAAATCAAATTTCTGAAGAAAGAGACTGAAGAAGATATGAGAAGATGGAAAGATCTTCCATGCTTGAGGATGGGTAGGATTAACCAAGAAACAATGGCCATCTTACCACAGCCACCCACAGATTCAATGCAGTTCCCATTAAATGCCAACACAATTATTTACCGCCCCTGAAAAACCAGCTCTCAACTTCATTTGGGACGACAAAAATCCAGAATAGCTAAGACAATCCTGAACATGAAAGCGTCTGCTGGAGGGATTGTTGTCCCTGATCTCAAGATGTACTATAGAGCAACAGTGATAAAAAGTACATGGTACTGGCATAAACACAGACAGGTGGATCAATGGATTCCAATGAAAGATCCAGAAATACACTCATACATGTAATTTTTGAGGAAGAAGGCAAACCATACAATAGAAAAAAAAAAGCACCTTCAATGAATGGTGCTGCTCTAGTGTGTGTCTACATGTCAAAAAAATGCAGACAGATATGTTCCATGATGTTGGATTCAATGTGATCCCTGAGATGGTGAACAAGAAAATCCTGTCTGAGATCCCATTTTGGTCCTTGAGATTGTGAACTGTTTATACTGCCTTTGATAACATTTTGACCCCTGAAATTGTGAACTATAAAAACACAGGATTTAATAAAGTGAACCCTAGGTCAATGGGTGGAACAAGCAAGCAGCTGACAGGGATTAAATGTAGGCGAGGCTTTGAGTAGAGGAACAATTAAGATAGCTTTCAAGATAACAGGATCTTGGGATTTTAGCTTGAGCTCCTTGGCCTTTGGTGCTTGGCCTTTGGAAGCTTTTGGACTTGGGTTTTTAGGTATTTTCTTCCTGGGCAGTCAGCTGAGCTAATAAGACTTTGGGACCTTTTCCATCAGGAGGTGAGCTGAGCAGGAAGGGTAGCTGACTGCTTTCTCTGCCTCTCTGAGCTAGCAGGATTTTCACCAGAACATCTGTCTCCAGTGTCTTTATTGGAGAAATAAAGTGATCTGGTAATTTCACTGAAACCATGCTAGATCCATAGTTATTACATTGGAAAACTCAAGTCCAAGAGGACAAAAGACATTAATATAAAATGAGGAACAATAAATCTATTAAAAGAGATAGAGTGAAAGATCCTTGAACTCTTTGGCACAGGAGACAACTTCCTGAAGAAATACCAACAGTCCAGACTCTAAGATCAACAATTAATAAGTGAGACATCATTAAGTTGAAAAGTTCCTATGAGACAGAGGCCACTGCCAAAAAGCAAAACGATAGCCTACTGTCTGAGAAAAGACCTTTACACACTCTACATCCAACAGAGGGCTAATATGCAGTCCAGATAAGGAACTCAAGAAATTAAACACCAACAAAGCAAATAATCCCATTAAAATATTGGGTACAGAGCTGAACAGAAAACTCTCCAGGAAAAAATATAAAATTTCTAAGAAGCACTTAATGAAAGGTCAACATCCATAGCCATCAGGAAAATACAATCAATACCTCTCAGGAATTTCATCTTACACCTTCAGAATGGCTAAGACCAAAAATTCAAGACAAAGCACATGCCCGTAAGGATGTGGAGAAAGGGGAACACTCCTTCATTGCTAGTGAGAGTGCAAACGGGTACAACCATTTTTGGAATCATTCTGGTGCTTTCTCTGCAACTTAGGAACAGCACTCCCTCAATACCCAAGCATACCACTCCTCGGCATATGCACCAAAAATGCTCTACCATACAACAAGGACATTTGTTCTACAATGGCACTGGTAATGGCCAGAAATGGGACAATCCAGATGTTCCATGGTCCATCTACACCATGGAATTCTATTTTAGCTATCAAAAACAAGGACAGCATGAAATTTTCAGAGTGACAGAACTTAGAGAGTGAAGGAAGCTAGATCAAGGGCATTAAGGAGAATGACTTACAGGCTGCAGTCAAGCTAATCCACTGACCACTGGCTGTGCACAGAGATGCCAAGAGGCCTGTCAGTTGTTCAGTCCAGGAGGCGATGTCTCTGCTGGTCTTCAGTATACACTGCAATTCTGTAGACGCAGGCTGTAATGCTGGTGATGGACTGCACTTGCTAGCCAAGAGGGGCCAAGAGGCAGAAATCTCAAGCTGCCCTCTTCCCTGCCCTTATATAGTCTTGCAGGGAAGGTGTGGCCTAATTAAAGGTGTGGTTGCCAGGCTCAAGACCTGGATTAAAAGGGTGTGGCTCCTTGTTTGGAGATCTAGTGTCAACTTTGTGTCTTTGGACCTCCAAATCAGGATTCCATATGGATCTGCCTACTTGAACTGAAGCAAAATCTTTCTCCCAGGGAGCCCTCCATTCTGGGGTTTGAGTTCATTCCAGATGGACTCAAGGTTTAGCAAGAAGGGTCATCCCATGTGTATCTTCTTCCTGTAGCTAAGTCCATACGTGAAGGGATGGTGTGAATTTCTACACAGCTACTCTTTCCTCTTGTGATTGTGTCACAATTATCCCTGCCATGAACGTGAAAATGGAAGGAGTGTTTTACTCATCTGTCAGGGGTCTGACTGTCACAACAGGCGGGCAGGTGGAAGAGCTCACATATGGTGTCTCACAAGCATAGCTAGAGACCTCTGAATGTGCTGTCTTCTTCGCTGTCTTTTTCCAATGCAGACTCATGGTCCCTGCATGGGTCTATGCACCTTTATTCATGATCTTTCCTCTCTGCCTCAGATTTTCATCCTTGGAATAACTATGTCATCCCCATGTATGCAATAAGTGTGATATTCTAAGTAGCCTGGTTGGCTGAGGTTGAAGAGACCATGTTAAAAGCTGTCAGACTCCATTTTGTGAGAATCATCTTTAAACCATTCCAAAGACCACAAACCCTGGAAAAATTCCTTGCTGGAGGGCAAACTGATCTACACTGAGCTGGAGTCTGTTTGCACCCTTGTTATGTATGATTCAATGGAGTCATAATTCACCCTTTGCCATCCACATACTGGATTACACTTTTCATGTACACTAAACACTGCCATGCACACTTTCAAGACCATCCAGATCTGTTTGTCAGCAAAATACCTTGAGCCAGAGCTGACCACCCTGTTTCACCATCCCCAGCAATCTATAAGCTAATTGTGGTTTTCATCCTTTACATATGCAATACAAATTTGCCTCAAGAATCATTCAGATAACGAACTGGCCACCTGCCTGAGCTGAGAATAGGAAGCTTTTATTTTAAGCTTCTTTGTCTTAAGTGAGTTTCCTAGGCTTCCACTCCAAACTCAAGAGGCCTTATAGAATAATTTGAGGCAGCAGGAATGCTGGCTGTTGGATAGGTGTGCCTGGGCATTCAAAATGAGATCTTGTCCTCAAACACAAACAATATCAATAATCCCTTTAATATCCTCACCCTTAAATATAACCCACTAAACACCAATTCTCAAATGGAACCAATATTCTCCTTCTGTAAATTATATTGCTGAGGCTGAAGGAGAAGCACAAAAATTAAGGCACAGGGTGGGACACAGCCTGAGTTTTAGGGTGCTTTAGAAACAAAGATCGTTTGAGTTGAGGCTGTCCTTCTCAAGTCTCTAGGGTGCAAGCCCATCTACCCACAAGCAGAGCAGTGAGCAGCACCTGGGCCATATGCTTCAGGCAGAACTGCAGTGCACAGTGTCTGGGTTGTAGAGCCCAGAGGAGATCTCACGGTGTAGAGCACTAGTAAATCTGACATCAGGCCACCAAGTCTATCCATGGAAAGTCACCAGATGGGAATCACACCCAATTTTTCAACATAAAAGTAAGAAGGTCCTGGGCAACGCTCTTGCAAAACCTAAGAGAATACAGATGTCAGTCCAGAATACTATACCCAGCAAAAGTATCTATAACCATAGATGGAGAAATCAAGATATTCCAAGACAAAAAGAAATTCAAACAGTACGTATCCACAAATCCATTCATGCAGAAGTCACTAGAAGAAAAACTCCAGCTCAAAGAGACTAACTACACCCAGAATAACACAGGAAATAGATAACCTAACTTTATCAAAACAAAAATGAAACACACTATCACTAACAACATTGAAATCAAAGGACCTAACAGTCACTGGTCATTAATTTCTCTAAACCTCAATGGTCTCAACTCTCCAGTAAAAAAGACACAGACTAACAGATGGGTGTATAAACAAGACCCAACATTCTGCTGAGTCAAGAAACACACCTTTCCAAGGCTTTAGACATGAACGGCTGTGGAATTTTGTCAAATGCTTTCTTGGTCTTTAAAGAGATGATGAGGTGTTGGTGTTTCTTTCAGTTTGTTTGTATGGTTGATTACAATGATGGTTTTCAGTATATTGAACCATCACTGCATCCCTGGGATGACACCTACTTGATCATGGTGAATGATCTTTTTGATACCATCTTGTATTTGGTCTGCAAGGATTTTATTGAGGTTTTTTTTTTCATCAATGTTCATAAGAGAAATGGATCTGAAGTTCTTTTCTTTTGTGTGCATATGCACGGGAATCCTGCGTGTGCATATACATGGGAATCCTGCGTGTGCGTATGCACGGGAATCCTGCGTGTGCGTATGCACAGGAATCTTGCGTGTGCATATACACGGGAATCCTGAGTGTGCATATACACAGGAATCCTGCGTGTGCGTATACACAGGAATCCTGCGTGTGCATATACACGGGAATCCTGCATGTGCATATACACGGGAATCCTGTGTGTGCATATACATGGGAATCCTGAGTGTGCGTATACACGGAAATCCTGCGTGTGCGGAATCCTTTGTGTGCGTATACACGGAAATCCTGCGTGTGCATATGCACAGGAATCCTGCGTGTGCGTATACACAGGAATCCTGAGTGTGCGTATACACAGGAATCCTATGTGTGCGTATACATGGGAATCCTGCATGTGTGTATACACGGGAATTGCACTCTTGTGTCTTCTCTTGTGACACTTTTCTTCCTGATTCTTTCCTTTGTCCAACATTGATGTGATATTTTTTTGTTTTATCTTAATATATTTCACTTGGTTATTACCTCTTAGAAGCCTGTTTCTTACTAATGAGAGATAGAAAGGGAGTGAATCTGGGTGGAAGGGAAAGGAGGGGAACTGGGCAGAGTGGAGGGATGGAAAACTTTAATTGGGATTCACTTTGTGAGAAAAGGACCTTTTAATAAAAGGGGGAAAGAAGAGTAATAAGGAATGTGATGGCCAACGCTTGGAGTCCCAGCCTCGGGAAGCTGATGGGGACAACAGTGGTGGATGCGAGGTTGAACTGGGCTGAATTGGGATGCTTTGCCTCAAAACAAATAAGAGCCAGGCAGTGATGGCACATGCGTTTAGTCCCACCGCTAGAGAGGCAGAAGCAGGTGAATATGTGGGAGTTCGAGGCCAGGCTGGTCTGCAGAGCGGGTTCCAGAAAAGCCAAGGCTACACAGAGAAACCCGGCCTCAAAGTAAATAAAAATAAATAGAAACCAGCCAACCAGCCAAAAGGAAAGAGGAAAACTTTTATTTATTTTTTTTAAGTTTGTGGGTACTGGAGACACAATTGGGTCGGCAGAGCAGTTGTGGCTCTCGTAGAGGACCCTTGCTCTGTTTCCAGGACACACAGGGCACTTTTCAGCCAGCTGGAGCTGGAGCTCAAGGGAAGCTGAGGCCACTTCTGGCCTCCACGGCCATGTGCATCTCTGTACCCAAATATAATCCAAAAAAAGGTAAAGCAAATCAAAATTTTAAAGTCACGTGATTCTAGTAGTGTTTGCGATCATTGAATCTCCTTTTGGTCCAGCCAACTCTGCCGAGCTGTGAATGTTCGCACCAGCATCACAGCCTTCCCTCAGCGCTTCCTGTCAGCACATCCCAGGACGCTCTTCTGAAAACTGAAGAGTACTCCGAAGTGGAGGGAGCCTTCTTCTGGCAGAGAAGTGTTCGATGGGCCAGGGATGCATACATCTTACTTTGTTTTAAAAATATTGTTGGTGATTGATTCCTTAAGATTGCATACCCTGTGGGCCAGAGTTCTCAACTTTTGTGTTGTTGTAATCCGTTAACACAGTTCCTCGTGTTGTGTTGACCCCAACCATAACATGATTTCCTTGTTACTTCATATTGTAATTTTGCTACATTTTTGTGAATCTCGGTATGCCAGACATCTGATAGGCAACCACTACAAAATGTTCATTCAGCCTCTAAAGGAGTTAAAATCTACATATATTGTGAAAACCACTGCTCTAGGGCATACCTGCTAGGATACCAGGTAAAATATCTTCTCTTCTCCCTCTGTTTTCTCAGATCCCCATGTTTGCAACCGAACAGCAGCAGCAGCAGCAGCAGCAGCAGCAGCAGCAGCAGTGGCGGCAGCAGCAGCAGTGGCAGCAGCCCACCTCCATGCCTGCCCATGGCTCACGTGGATCCCACAGAACATCCCCACCTAATATCCTCCCACTCTTCCCTTCATCCCAGCCCATCCCCCGCCCCCAGACTCCAGCAGGCACCCAGTGCTAACCCCCAGGCCATGGCTGCCAGAAGACCCAGTAGTATTTGGGCTGAATATCTCTTCTTCCTCAGCTCCCCCCAGGGCAATCCCTCAGTACCATCTCTGGCTCTACAGCAGACACCCTGTGGGGGACTTCACTGCCCCACTCCTCACAGATGCTGAGGGTCCCACAGATCTTACCATTCCAAACCATCCCCTTCTACGTGACTGCTAGCAGTAGGAGTAGGACATCTCTGATTCTTCTGGCTGCTCTTGAGACCCTCTGCCTACTCCTGTGTTACCTCACCCAGCCCTGGTGTGATGGGTTAAGCCTACTCTTAGTGCATCTTGTCAAGTTGTGGTCAGTTATTATCCCCGAGAGACATACTTTGTTTGGAAGAAAAGTAGGAACAGTAGGTTTAGAGGAGAAGGGAAGGAGTGGGGGCCGAATTTGGAGTAGCGTAGGTAGGGGAGGCTGCAGTCAGGATGTACTGCTTGAGAGAAGAATAAAGAAAAAGAAAAAATAAGTTACCTCACACAAAAAGAACCAGGGCCAGATCATTTTAGCAGAGACTTCGCCAAGACTTGCAAAGAACAGTTAGCACCAATACTCCTCAAATAATTCCACTAAATAGCAACAGAAGGGTCATTGCCCAATCTGTTCATGATGCTACTGTTAACCTCAAACCCAATCTACATAAAGACCCAACAAAGTAAGAGAATTACAGACCAATTTCCTTTATGAAAAATGATTCAGAAGTACTCAATAAAATACTCAAAATCCAAACCCTAAGTCACATCAAAGCTCATCCACCATGTTCATCCTCATGCCAATGATGCAAGGTGGTTCAACATGCAAAAACCAGGACATTGATTCTACTGTATAACCAAATTGAAAGATGAAAGCACACATCACCTCATTAGATGTAGAAAAGGCCTTTGACAAAATCCAACACCATTCATGAGAAACATCCTGGAGATATTAGAGACACAACAACTGAGCATAATAAAGGCAGGATCCAGCAAGCCCACAGCCAGCATCAACCTACATGGGGAGACACTCAAACCAACTCCACTAAAATCAGGAACAAGACAAGGTTGTCGACTCTCTCTCTACCCATAGAATATAGTACTTGATGTCTTCGAAAAAGCAATGAGACAACTGAAGGAGATAAAGGGCACACACATTGGAAAGAAGAAGTCAAAATATTCTTCTTTGCAGATGATATGAAAGTAGATGTGTGAACCTAAAAATTCCACCCGGGATCTTCTACAGCTCATAATCACTTTCATCAAGTACCTGGATAACAATGTACTCACAAAAGTCAGCAGAGCTCCCATATAAAAATGATAAACAAAATTAGAAAGAAATCCAGAAACCCACCTTTCACAATACTCTCAAGGAATATAAATTTCTTGAGCTAACTTTAGCCAAGCAATCAAAAAACTTATAAGACAAAAATTCAAGTCTTTGAAGAAAGAAGTTGAAGAAGATATAAGAAGATGGAAATATCCCCAATGCTCACAGATCAGGAGGATTAACCTAGTAAAAATGACCACCTTACTAAAAGCAATCTACACACTGGATGCAATCCCCACCAAAATGGCACCACAACTATTCACAGATCTTCAAAGACAGTTCTCAATTTCATATGGAAACCCAACAAAAACACAACAACAACAAAAATGATAGCTAAAACAATCCTGAACAATAAAACGACTACGGGATTTCTCCTCATTTCTGATTTCAAGTTGTCTTATAGGGTTATAGTAATGAAAACTGTATGGTATTGGCCTAAAGCAGACATATTGATCAATGGAATGGAATTGAAGACTGAGATATAAACCTAAATACCTATCTATGGACACCTGATTTTTCATAAATAGGCTAGAAATACACACTGGGAAAAGAGACAGAATATTTTACAAATGGTGCCAGTTTAATGTGCCTTCCTTTTTTTACACACTGGAAAAAAGACAGAATATTTCACAGCAGTGCTGTCTAACTTGTCTTCTTCCTCCTGAGCCTCCTGAGCTTAGAGGTAAAAAAAAAACAAAAACAAAAACAAAAAACAAAAATAAAAGAAAAAAAAACAAAACTTAAGTGTTAGTCATAATTGGAGGGTGCGGCAGCAGGGAGGTGGAAATGCTCCAGCCTGGGGAAAGTGTGTAGGGGATGTGTGCGCACTGCAGGGGTCCGCTCCTCTGCTTCCATTGGTTCATGCTGCAATGCTTCAACAGTGACTTAAACAGCAGGAGATTTACACAGTGCATGTGTGTGTGTGTGTCTGTGTGTGTGTGTGTGTGTGTGTGTGAGAGAGAGAGAGAGAGAAAGAGAGAGAGAGAGAGAGAGAGAGAGAGAGAGAGAGAGAGAGAGAGAGAGAGAGAACACAAAACAATCAAGGCTTGGAGTGGAAAAAAGAGAAATAGGAAAGGGGAATATTTTTTTCATTTCTCTGACTGCTTACAGTATTCGCATAGGTCCCAAATAATATTAGAACCTAAGATACCGTTTTGAACTGATTATCTGATGGGAATTCTGGCCAAGTTCAATTGCAAAAGTGAATAAATTTAGGGCCCATCAGTGTTCTTTAAACAAGTCTCACCTGTTTGATTTACCAATGAAGACTCAGGAGCCAGAGGCTGGGGTGAAGGCCTGTTAGCTCAGAGAGGCAGAGAAAGCACCCAGCTAACCTTCCTACTCAGCTCATATCCCAGAGGAAAAAGCCAAAAGCTAAAAGCCAAAATCCCCCAAAGCTCTTCTTCAGCACTCTGTCTTAAATACTCTTAAATACTCCTTAACTCAGTGGCCCCCCTTTCTCTTTAATCCCTGTCAGCTGGTTTGCTGCTCAACCTTTTGACCTAGGGTTAACTTGACTTAATCCTGTTACAGAAAGCAATTGGAGCCAGGCATGGTGGTGCAAGCCTTTTGTTTTGTTTTGTTTTTATTTGTTTGTTTTTGAGACAGGGTTTCTCTGTGTATCCCTGGCTGTCCTGGACTTGCTTTGTAGACTAGGCTGGCCTCCAACTCACAGCAAACTGCCTGCCTCTGCCTCCGTAGTGCTGGGATTAAAGGCTTGCACCACCAAGCCTGGTTTGGCACATGCCTTTAATCACAGCATTTGGGAGGCAGAGGCAGGCAGATCACTGTGAGTTCGAGGCCAGCCTAGTCTACAAAGTGAGTCCAGGACAGCCAAGGCTACACAGAAAATCCCTCTCTCAAAAACAGAAAACATCAACCAAAACAAAACAAAAAACCCAGGAGGACCTAGAAAAGCTGTGATAGTACAGGCAGCTCTGGAGGGAGGGCAGGAGAGGAAGAGGTGCAATAAACCCAACTTGTGCCCATGAAGACTGCAGAATTGCATCTCCAAAGGTGAGGAGATGAGGTCAGGTGAAGAAGGCTGGCCATGAACTTAAAGAACATTGGTGCACGTACATCTGCCTCAAAGAGGGGTGTCTGAGGCTCAACAGTCACTTCCTGGGATTCAGAGAAACATTTACACCCACCAAAGCAGAAACTTATCTGGCTGCCACGGGTGAAGAAGCAGGTGATAAGCAGTTGGTGAGCCAGAAGGGGAGCGTGTGGGTGGTGGACTGGAGGTGAGGGATAGGGTCCCAGGGCAGCTCAGACCCCAAGGAGGAGCACAGGAACCTGGAGAGCCTGCCTGAGTCATAGGACCAAAGTCTCACACCTCAGGTGGAAGTGTACACTAGCAGCTGGGAACCAAGAAATCCCACAAAGCCACACAGCACAACAAATCTCACCAAGAGGTTTACTGGGAGGGAGGAACCCAGGAGGATGGCTGCCTCTCCTCAGGCAAGACGCATCAGAGGACCGAGAAGAGACAGGGCTTGTATAGGATGTCCTGAGAGAGGGGAGCTTTCCAAGTGGGGGGATGCTGGGATTTCAAGTCCAGAGCTTGGACTTTTCACTGTATAGGGTAGGCGCTAGGTCTGGCCTTTAGGGGAGTTTGAGTGTTCTTTGGGTGGAAAATGAAAGTTGGAGGTCCTCAGGCACCTGTGCTGGCCACCCACTGGCTTTGAGGGCCTTAAAGATAACATTTTTGGTCTTTTGAAGGGACCTGACCCCAGGGGCCTCACGTACCCCAACACCTCCCAAAGACCCCAGTTGCATGGCTAGGTTTCAGGTTTTCACTCTGCCTAACTAGGCCAAGTTTTTAACAATTCCTGAAAAAACCACAAGTTATGGACAGCTCATGGGCAGCTAATCAGCTTATAGAATAAAATGGCCAGATACCATGTTTTTATTACTTTGTGACCTCCGTAAAGAACACAGCTGTCCCCATGCAATCAAATTAAAAGCCAACACCTGAGTAAGAGCCAAAATTTCAGTGACTCAAAAGTCCCCAGTAACCAAACAAACAGCCAGTCTTGAATCCCCTGGTACACTCTGACTCAATTCTGTTCTCACAGGTCCCTCCAAGTGTCCATAAATTTAGCCTGCATGCTCATTTCGGGGAGAGGGTCCCCTCCAGTGCTAGATTAAAAGCACTCTTTGACAGGAACTCTGGTGCCCTATATTTGACCACGACCCCTTGATGGGGAGGCCTGGTGGCACTCAGAGGAAGGATAGCAGGCTACCAAGAAGAGACTTGATACCCTATGAGCATATACAGGGGGAGGAGGTCCCCTCTCAGTCATAGTCATAGGGGAAGGGAGTAGGGGGAAAATGAAGGGAGGGAGGGAGGGAGGAATGGAGGATACAAGGGATGGGATAACAATTGAGATGCAATATGAATCAATTAATAAAATATTTTTTTAAAAAAGAATTTAAAAACCACTGTGTTTTTGCATACTGCCTTGGAGCTTTTCTTCAGCAGACAACTCTGACCCTAACATTTTGCCTTTAGACACTTCAGCTTTTTTAATTTCTGTTATTCTTAGGTTTGGTCTCATCATTCTGTTCCTGATTTCCTGGATATCTCATGAAATGAACCTTTTAGGTTTTAATGTTTTCAATGGAAATATATATTTCTTCTATCAAATGTTCAGTGCCCGAGGCTCTCTCTGCTTCTCCCGCATTCTGATGGTGATGCTTGTAGCTGTAGCTTCCCTTCACTTACCTAGACTTTTGACTTCCAGAATTCCCATTTTCTTCTCTTTATTGTTTCTATTTATATTCTCAAGCCTTATGTAGTTTCTCCTGTTTTCTTTAGCTGTTTGTATTTCCTTTAAGGAATTTGTTCATTTTTCCAGTTTTATTTTTGTTTTTGGAGACAGGGTTTCTGTGTGTAGCCTTGGCTGTCCTGGAATTACTCTGTAGACCAGGCTGGCCTTGAACTCATAGTGTTCCACTGCCTCTGCCGCCCGAGTACTGGGATTAAAGGCGTGTGACACCACTGTCCCGTTCATCTTTAATTTTGTTTCTTTAAGGACTTACTCACTTCTTTGTTGTTGTTGTTTTTGTTATTTGTTTGTTATGAGACACAGCTTCTCTGTGTGTAGGCCTGGCTGTCCTGGAACTCACTTTGTAGAGCAGGCTGGCCTCAACCTCACATAGATCAGCCTGCCTCTGCCCCCCATGCGCTGGGATTAAAGGCTTGGGCCACTACAACCCAGTTTGTCTTTTCTTTTGTTTCCCTAGGGATTTATTCACTTTCTTAAAACCTCTGTCATCCTCATGAAGTTCATATTAAGGTTTATATCTTGTGCCTCAGCTGTGGTGGGGTATTTGGGGCTTGGATCTAGAGCAGCAGAAGAGAGGAAGATGACAAGCAGCTTTCTTGGCAGGTTTGACCTGTGGATTATCACGGAGCGATTGCGTTTGTTGCTGGAGGAGGGTCAAAGGCAATTGTCTGTGAGATCCACAGGCGATGTAGACAGGGGGTGGAGGAAGGAAGGCTGCACATGGTGTTCTGTCACAGCTATGGGGGTGATACTGGGGGACTGGATTGGCACGGAAGGGGGGAGCGATGAGAACCTTCAGTTGCCTCACCTGTTTCCCTGCCCTGCTCTGCTGCCCTGTTCCTAGTGAAGGCCTACCGTGTTGGGGCTGGGATGATGGGGGGTGTTGGGGTAAGGAAGACTGAAGGAGAAGATCTGTGTGAGCCATTGGAGGGGGGGACAATAGGGTCAGACAGGAAAGAAAGACCAGAGAAGAGTTTCTGCTACAGAGCTGTGACTGAGAATGGGGTTATTTGAAGTGGGGGAGCAAAGGATGGTACATGGATCTGCTTTTGGACTTCTTGTTACCCTAGAAAGAGTGGCCCTTGGCTTACCATGGGGGCCTGTGCTGGGCTGGTGGAGATGGCAAAGAAAGAGCAGAGGGGAGTTAGAAGGGAAGATGTGCGGTATCCATAGCAGATGGGAACAGTGGGCAAAAGAGGCCCTCACAGGAGGTCTGCTGCAGAGGTGGGCATGACACTATGGCACTGGGTCTGTGAAGAGTGGGGAAGGTCTGCAGCAGTCTGCCTGGATTTCTGGCAGTCATGGCATGGATCCATGTTTCTCAACACTTTGCGGTGGTGTCTAATGACCCTTTCAAAGAGGTAGAATATCAGAAATCCTGCATATCAGGGGTTTCCGTTATGAGCCATTGCAGTAGCCATATTACAGTTCTGTTTCATGAATTGCTGTTTAATTATGGCAACGACAATATAAGTCTTTTACAAGTGATGTTGAAAAGTTTTCTTTAACATTCATTTAAAGAACACTGAAACACTGTTGTTGTTGTAAGTTTAAAATAGGGTCTGATTTTGTAGCTTTTGATGCCTTGGTATTCTTGATGTAGATCAGGCTGGCCTCCAACTCATAAAGCTCTACCAGAATTACACTCTGGAGTGCTGGGGTGAGAAACTGAGCCTCTATGCCACAAAGCAATAAAGCATGAGGACATCAGCCTCAGAAACACAGTGTGAGGGGCTGTCTCTGACTCTGTTGCCTGCCTTTCAATCTCCTGCACGTTGCTGGTCGGCTTTGTCTGGTCTCACTGGGAGAGGATGCAGCTAGTCCTGCTGGGACTTGATGTACCAGGGTGGGTTGGTACCCATGGAGTGGAGGGCTCCTCTTCTCTGAGAATAAGGGGATGGGAGGGTGGGGGAGAGGATGTGATGGTGGGCCTGGGAGGGGGACAAGAGAAGGAACTGAAATCAGGCTGTAAACTGAATGAAAAAAATGGACAGCCTCAACTCAAATGAATGTTTCTCAAGGCGGCCTTAATCTCACTGTGTCTCTTAGGTGGCCCTGAAGTTTAGGTGCTCCAGGGTGTGAGACAGACTGAGCTCTATGAATGGAGGCCATCCTGGTTTACATCAACAATTCCAGCCTAGCAAAAAGGACCTAGTGAGATTGTATCACAAATTCATAAAAACAGTAACAATACAAATAATAATAGTGTTAGTGTTGTCTGAATAAATGTTACAGAAAATATTTCAGTGTCATTCATAAAAGATTAACAATGTAGTCACCACAATTAAATAGAAATTCATGAACCAGGCATGCTGTGGTTTCTCTGGCTGAATCACCTCTGTGAGTCCTAGGCTACTTTGACCCATATATCAACTTCTAGGACGGCTAGGCATACATAAGTAACAGCTGTCAAAAACAAAACATCTTTAATTCCTGCTAAAATGCTTCAGACTGCCAAAGTAATAGAGAATTTTCGGAGATGTTTGTCATCTTTAAGAAAGTAACTGATGGGCTGGAGAAATGTCTCAGCAGTTAAAGATGGTGGATACCTTTCCAGAAGACTAGCATCCAATTCACAACATTCACAAAGCAGCAAACAACAGTTGGTAAGTCCAGCTCCAGGGGACCCACAGTGCGGTGGATAAGATACTTATGTGAGCTTAGCATTACCCTCCTGGAAGAGTTGGCAGAAAGGTTTTAGGAGTGAGAAGTAGAAACTGTTTGCTTTACTCAACTGGGCCATTAACTATTGATTGGAACTCATAACTATTGAGACAGCATGTGTAAGACACATGAAATCTCCTGCCAGACCAAACCTCAGCATGGAAGAGAAGGGAAGGACGAAATCCCACCACAGAGGAGCTATTGGCAGCTGGTGGCTTCTGGGAGAAGAAGTGTCAATTTTCTTCAATGGTGTGATCCTTGGTGTGTTGACCACACAGCAGGGTGGTCCTCACCGTCCTCACAGAGTAGACGGAACGCACAAACTGGAACTGATGGGGGCAGAGAGGAAAAGAGAAAGGAACCCAAAGTTTGCTGGGAAGAGAAAGGCAGGTATGGTTACCCTCAAATCTTATAAAGATTAGATCTGACCAGGAAGGACCTCTTAGTATGTAAAATACGAATGCGTTCGAATAGTGAGGCAATCTTAAGGACTTCCTGGTGGTTCTGACATGACATTCTTTCATACAGCTTGGAGATCTAATGCCCTCTTCTGGCCTGTCAATGTACACGCAGGCAGAGCCGTGTATAATTTGTACACCTTGCTTGTCCCATAAATATACCTATGCTAATAATTTCAAAAGTTTGCTCATTTTCAGAGCAAAAACCCAGGACAGTAGTGAAGACAAGGCAGGCATCCTGGCTTATTCAACCTCAATTACGGCCTCTGGCACAATGAGCAAGGCACCTCAACTGTCATTTCCTTGAGAAATTATATATATACAGATATAGCTATACTAATAACTTCAAAAGTTTGCTTATTTTCAGAGCAAAAAAACAGGACAATAATGAAGACCGAACCTCTGCCTCTGGCACTACTGTTTCCTCAAGAAATTGCATGCATATTAAATCAAAAAGGCTAGTCAAAAGGATCGATCCCAAAACGACTGGGCAGAAACAGATACAGCTAGCTTTTCCAGCACTTGACCAATATCCTGTTTTTTCAAAGGGTAACAAAAAGATGTTTTCACCCTCAGACAGCAAAAAAATAATTTGGAGAACACGACGTCCCCATTCCTAGTAGGAGGGGTGGGTGTTTTTGGTGGGTTACCAATGTTCATTTTTGCTTAAGGGGGTTAGCTATAAGGTAATAAAAGTTTCACTTAGGGAACTAACAACCACTGGTAATTAATATCTCTCAACACCAATGGCCTCAACTCCTCAATACAAAGACACAGGCTAACAGAATGAATGCAGAAACTGGACCCATCATTTTGCTGCACACAAGAAACACCCCTGATCAATAAAGATAGTCATTACCTCAGAGGAAAGGGCTGGGAAAAGGTATTTCAAGCAAATGGACCCAAGAAACAAGCTGGAGTAGCCATTCTACTGTCAAAAAAATAGATTTTCAACAAAAACTAATCAAAAGAGATATGGAAGGACACTTCATACTTATCAAAGGAAATATATACCAAGATGGCATCTCAAACCTGAACATCTATGTCCCAATTCAGGATCACCCATATTCATAAAAGAAACATTCCTAAAGCTTCATTACACACCAAACCCAACATATTAATAGTGAGACACTTCAACATCCTATTCTCCCCAATAGACAAATCATTAAGGCAGAAACTACATGGAGAAATTCTGAACCTAATAGATGTCATGAATCAAATGGACCTGAAAGATAACTACAGAACATTTCACCCATACACAAAAGGATATACCTTACTCTCAGCACCACATAAAAACTTCTCAAAAATTGACTGTACACTTGGTCACAAAGAAAACATCAACAGATACAAGAAGATGGAAATAGCCCTTGAATCTTACCAAACCACCATGGGCTAAAGCTGGAACTCAACAATAACAGAAACAGTAGAAAGCCTACAAAGGAACTCCTACAGCTGATAAACACCTTTAGCAAAGAGGCTGGATACAAACTTAACTGGAAAAAAACAGTAGCCCTCCTTTATACAAAAGAAAAACTGGCTGAGAAAAAAATTGGGGAAACAACAATTTTCACAATAACCACAAAATGCATAAAGTATCTTAGAGTAACTCTAAGCAAGCAAGTGAAAGCCTTGTATGACGAAAACTTCAAGTCTCTGAAGAAAGAAATTGGAGAAGATATCAGAAGATGGAAAGATCTCCCATACTCATGGATAGGTAGGATTAACAAAGTGAAAATGGCCATCTTGCCAAAAGCACTCTACAGATTCAATGCAATTCCCATCAAAATGCCAGCACAATTCTTTACAGACCTTGAAAGAACAGCTCTCAACTTCATATGGAAAAAACCCTGAATAGCTAAGACGATCCTACACAATAAAAGACCTTCTGGAGATATCTCCATCCCTGATCTCCAGCTGTAATGTAGAGAAACAGTGATAAAAATGGCATGGTACTGCATAGAAACAGACTGGTGGATCAATGGAATCAAATAGAAGACCCAGAAATAAATCCACACACCTGTGGACACATGATTTTTCACAAAGAAGCCAAATTCACACAATGGAAAAAATAAGATAGCATCTTCAACAAATGGTGCTGGTTTACCTGCATATCTGGGTATAGAAAAATGCAAATAGATGCAAATTAATACCCTGAACAAAATAAAAGTCCAAGTAGATTAAAGACCTCAACCTAAATCCAGATGCATCAATCTGTTACAAGAAAAGCTGGGGAGGAGCCTTGAGCTTGTTGGCTCAGGAGACAACTTCCTGAACAGACCACCAACAGCTCAGGCTCTAAGATCAACAATTAACAAATGGGACCTCATGAAACTGAAAAGCTTCTACAAAGCAAAGGGCACAGTCAACAGAACAAAAGGACAGCCTACAGACTTGGAAAAATGGTCACCAATTTCACATCTGACAGAGGGCTAAGATCCAAAATACATAAGGAACTCAAGACAGTGAACACCAACAAACCAAAATAATCCAATATAAGAGGGGTACAGACCTAAACAGAGAATTCTCAAGGAAGGAATACTGAATGGCTGAGCAACAGGTAAAGAAAAGCTCAAGTTCCTGGTCATCAGGGAAATACAAATCAAAACAAACAAAAAACCAAAACAAAATAAAAAAAACAGGGGGAACACAAAGTCTATGTTAAAACAAAACTAAACAAAATAACAACAACAACAAAACGGTAGGAGGAGATTTGCTAAACAACGAATGAAAACAAGCCAGGCCTGTGGCCCAGGCCTTTAATCCCAGCACTCAGGAAGGCAGAGGCAGATGCATCTCCCTGAATTCAAGGCCAGTCTGGTGTTCAAAGCAAGTCCAGGACATTTAAGGCTGTGTGAGGTGTTTATTTTTCTGTGTCTGTCTCACTCCATCTCTCTCTTTTTCTCTGTCTGTCCCTTTCTGCTTCTGTCTCTCTGTCTCTGGTTATACACTCTGTGTGTCTCTTTCCAGTGGTAGGAAGCCAGCCCAGCCATAAAAATTTTGACCTACAACCTGTCCTGTCTACAAGACATGATGAAGAAATGGTGTCTCAGAGCTGCTGGGTGTAGGCAGCTACTGGTCTAACTTGAGGTCCATCCCAGGAGAGGGAGCTCATGCCTGACACTGTCTGGATGGCCAAGTAAAAGCTGGATAGCCCAGAGACCTAGAGTGAAACCAAACAGGCCTGGAAAAAAGTTAATTAAATGACTCCTATTCTGCTATACCCATAAATCAGTCCTTGCTCAATAATCATCAGAGGCTTCTGTAGTGGGTGTAAACATGTTTTTGTTTTGATCCCAGTTGTGGGATGCATATTGGATGTGAACATGTTTTGGTTTGACCCAACTGTGGGATGGGGGACAGACTTATGAGAGAACAGATGATATTTATCCACTTAGAAGTCAAACAACCTCAGGGGTGGGACTGGGAGAGGGCACTTGGTTTTTGCCAGCTGAAACTCATCCTAGTACAGACTCTGAGAGGATATATATATATATGAGCCGAAAACAAGAGGTTGGGGCTTTTTGGGTCTTGGTATTGTTTGGCAGTTCATCACTCCACTTTGAGACGCTCCTAGAGAGAACCACTCCAGGGAAGGCCTCGAGGCTCCAGGCTCCAGCTGCTGTTCCAGGTTCCAGCAGCAACTTTGGTGGAATTGCTGGTCTGCAGAAATCCTTCTGAGTATGCCAGGGGAATCGCTCCCAGGGACTAAAATCAAAAGGATCTACTTCTCCTGTTCCCACAAATCTCCTTTCTCTCCTAGCTAGACTAGGTAGGTAGGAAGGGAGGTGTAACCCTTTAGAGAACCCCAAAGAAAGTAGGTTTGGAAAAGGCGAAGCCTACGGGCTTCCTCTGGTATCTAGTGAGAGCAGATGCAGGGACCAACAGGGAATATTAGGTGGATCTCAGGAAAACAGCCAAAAGGTGGGGGAGAATGTCGGAGGAAGAGGGGTTGAGGACACCAGGGGAAAACAGCCCACAGAATCAAATAAGCAGGGCCCACAGGACCTCACAGAGATGGACTGAGCAATCACAGGGCCTGTGTCTGTCAGAGCTATGACCTCTGCAAATATGTTTTGATGTTTTTGTTTTTGTTTTTTGAGGATTTCTTTGTGTAGCCCTGCTGCCCTGGACTGACTTTGTAGACCAGGCTGGCCTCACACTCCTAGAAATCTACCTGCCTCTGCCTCCCTGAGTGCTGGGATAACAGGCATACACTGCCACTCCTGGTTCTGTTTTGATTTTTTTGTTTTTTAGCTTGGGGTTTTTGTGGTAATCCTAACAATAAAAGTGAAGATGTCTTTCACTTGTTTGCCCAATCTTGGGATTGTTTTCCTCTGACTGGGTTGCCTCACTCAGCCTTGATTTGAGGGTTTCATTCCAGGGTGCCCCACCCCTTTTTATTTTTTGAGACAGCATTCTTCTATGTAACCCCGGCTGTCCTGGAAGTTGCTCTGTAAACCAGGCTGCCCTCAAACTCACAGAGCTATGACTTTCTCTTCCTCCTGAGCGCTGGGATGGAGTGTGCTCCCACAGCCCAGTGTTGTGTTCTCTTGGTGTCCTTGGAAAACCTTGTGTTTCCTGAAATAAGACGGAGGAGAGGGACAGAGGTGGGAGGAACAGGAGGAGAAGTGGAAGGGAGGACTGTGGTGAGGCTGCACTGTAAGCATGAACAATAATTAAAGACAAAAAGGAAAAAATAATTATGCCACCTCACCAACCCCACCCCAAAACACACACACACACAATTTTTCATAAAGGAAATTGGTCTGTAATTCTCTTTCTTTGTTGGGTCTTCATGTAGTTTGGGTATCAGGGTAACAATGACCTCATGAACATATGGGCAATGACCCTTCTGTTGCTATTTAGTGGTATTATTTGAGGAGTATTGGTGCTAAATGTTCTTTGCAAGTCTTGGTGAATTCTGTACTAAAATGGTCTGGCCCTGGTTCTTTTTGTGTGAGGTAAGTTATTTTTTCTTTTTCTTTATTCTTCTCTCAAGCAGTTCATCCTGACCGCAGCCTCCCCTCCCTATACTCCTCCAGATTCTGCCCCCTCTACTTCCCCTCTCCTCTAAAACTACTGTTCCTAATTTTCTTCCAAACAAAGTATGCCTCCTGGGGATATCAACTGACCACAGCATGACAAAATGCACTAAGAGTAGGCTTAACCCATCACACCAGGGCTGGGTGAGGTAACACAGGAGTAGGCAGAGGGTCTCAAGAGCAGCCAGAAGAATCAGAGATGTCCTACTCCCACTGCTAGCAGTCATGTAGAAGGGGATGGTTTGGAATGGTAATATCTGTGGGACCCTCAGTAGCTGTGAGGAGTGAGGCAGTGAAGTCCCCCACAGGGTGTCTGTGGCAGAGCTCAGGCAGGGGGCCAATCCAGAATCTCAATGATCCTTGAGGCAAATTTGTATTGCATATGTAAAGGAAGAAAACCGCAATTAGCTTATAGAGTGCTGAGGATGGTAAACCATGGTGGTCAGCTCAGACTCAAGTGATTTTGCTGACAAACAGATATGGATGGTCTTGAAAGTGTGCATGGCAGTGTTTAGTGTACATGCAAAGTGTAATAGAGTATGTAGATGGCAAAGGGGCAGTTATGACATCATGGAATCAAACATAATAAAAGTACAAATAGACTGCAGCTCAGTGTAGATCAGTTTGATCCTCCAGCAAGAAATTTTTCCAGGGTTTGTGATCTTTGGGATGTTTTAAGGATGTTTCTAACAAAATGGAGTCTGACAGTTTTTATCATGGTCCCTTCAGCCTCAGCCAACCAGGATACTTAGAATATCACACTTATTGCATACAGGGGATGACATAGTTATTCCAAGGATGATTATCTGAGGCAGAGAGGAAAGACCATGAATAAAGGTGCATAGACCCATGAAGGGACCATGAGTCTGCATTGGAAAAAGACAGCGAAGAAGACAGCACATTCAGAGGTCTCTGGCTCTGCTTGTGAGACACCATAGGTGAGATCTTCCACCTGCCTGCCTGTTGTGACAGTCAGGTCCCTGACAGATGAGTAAAACACTCCTTCCATTTTCAAGCTCATGGCAGGGATAATTGTAACACAACCACAAGAGGAAAGAGTAGCTTGTAGAAATTCACATAATCCCTTTACATATGGACTTAGCTACAGGAAGAAGATACACATGGGATGGCCCTTTGTGCTAAACCTTGAGTCCATCTGGAGTGAACTCAAACCCCAGAATGGAGGTCCTGCCTGTGAGAAAGATTTTGCTTCAGTTGAAGTAGGCAGATCCATATGGAATCCCGATTTGGAAGTCCAAAGACACAAAGTTGACACTAGATCTCAAAACAAGGAGCCACACCCCTTTAATCCAGGTCTAGAGCCTGGCAACCACACCTTTAATGAGGCCACACCTTCCCTGCAAGACTATATAAGGGCATGGAAAAGGGAAGCTTGGGATTTTTGCCACTTGGCCACTCTTGGCTTGCAAGTGCAGTCCATCACCGGCATTACAGCCTGCTTCTGCAGGTTTGCAGTGTATACTGAAGACCAGCAGAGACATCGCCTCCTGGACCGAACAGCTGACAGGCCTCTTGGCATCTCTGTGCACAGCCAGTGGTCAGTGGATTAGCTTGACTGCAGCCTGTAAGTCATTCTCCTCAATGCCCTTGATCTAGCTTCCTTCATTCTCTAAGTTCTGTTACTCTGAAATTTTTATGATGTCCTCGTTTTTGACAGCTGAAATAGAATTCTATGATGTAGATGGACCACAGTTTCTCTATGCATTCTTTGGTTGAGGGACATCTGGATTGTCCAATTTCTGGCCATTACCAGTAACATTGTAGAACAAATGTCCTTGTTGTATGGTAGAGCATCTTGGGTATATATGCCCAGGAGTGGTATGCTTGGGTATTGAGGGAGTGCTGTTCCCAAGTTTCATAGAAAGTGCCAGAACGATTTCCAAAATGGTTGAACCCCTTTGTACTCTCACTAGCAATGAAGGAGAGTTTCCCTTTCTCCACATCCTTACTAGCATGTGCTCTGTCTTGAGTTTTTGGTCTTAGCCATTCTGAAGGTGTAAGATGGAATCCCTGAGAGGTATTGATTGTATTTTCCTGATGGCTATGGATGTTGAGCCTTTCGTTAAGTGTTTCTTAGAAATTTCATATTTTTTCCTTGAGAGGTTTCTGTTCAGCTCTGTACCCAATATTTTAATGGGATTATTTGGTTTGTTGGTGTTCAATTTCTTGAGTTCCTTATATGGACTGCATATTGGCCCTCTGTTGGAAGTAGAGTTGGTGAAGATCTTTTCTCAGACAGTAGGCTATAGTTTTGTTTTTTGGCAGTGGCCTCTGTCTCATAGGAACTTTTCAATTTAATGATGTCTCACTTATTAATTGTTGATCTTAGAGTCTGGGCTGTTGGTATTTCTTCAGGAAGTTGTCTCCTGTGCCAAAGAGTTCAAGGATCTTCCACACTATCTCTTTTAATAGATTTAGTGGTCCTTGTTTTATGATAATGTCTTTTGTGCTCTGGCACTTGAGGTTTGTGCTGTATTAACTATGGATCTAGGATGGTTTCCGTGAAATTCCCAGATCACTTTATTTTACCAATAAAGACACAGGAGACAGATGCTGTGGTGAAAAACCTGCTAGCTAAGAGAGGCAGAGAAAGCAGTCAGCTACCCTTCCTGCTCAGCTCACCTCCTGATGGAAAAGGTCCCAAAGTCTCATTAGCTCAGCTGACTGCCCAGGAAGAAAATACCTAGAAACCCAAGTCCAAAAGCTTCCAGAGGCCAAGGAGCTCCAGCTAAAATCCCAAGATCCTATTATCCTGAAAGCTATCTTAATTGTTCCTCTACTCAAAGCCTTGCCTACACTTAATCCCTGTCACCTGCTTGCTTGCCCCACCCATTGACCTAGGGTTAACTTTATTAAATCCTGTGTTTTTATAGTTCACAATCTCAGGGGTCAAAATGGGATCAAAGGCAGTATAAACAGTTCACAATCTCAAGGACCAAAATGGGATCTCAGACAGGATTTTCTAGTTCACCATCTCAGGGATCACATTGAATCCAACATCATGGAACATATCTGTTTGCTTTTTTGACATGTAGACACGCACTAGACCAGCACAATTCATTGAAGGTGCTTTCATTTTTGTATCATATGGTTTGCCTTCTTCCTCAAAAATTACATGTGTGAGTGTATTTCTGGATCTTTGATTGGATTCCATTGATCGCCCTGTCTGTGTTTATGCCAGTACCATGCACTTTTTATGACTGTTGCTCTATAGTACATCCTGAGATCAGGGACAACCATCCCTCCAGAAGATGTTTTCATGGTCAGGATTGTCTTAGCTATTCTGGGTTTTTGTTTTCCCAAATGAAGTTGAGAGCTGGTTTTTCAGGAGCTGTAAAGAATTGTGTTGGCATTTAATGGGAACTGCATTAAATCTGTGGGTTGCTGTGGTAAGATGGCCATTGTTTCTTGGTTAATCCTACCTATCCTCAACCATGGAAGATCTTTCCATCTTCTCATATTTTCTTCAGTCTCTTTCTTCAGAGATTTGATGGTTTTTTTTTCATACAAGACATTTAGTTCCTTGGTTACAGTTACATCAAGATTCTTTTTGGTTTTTGTGGCTATTGTCCAGAGTGTTGTTTCCCTGGCTCTACCCATCAGGAGATCAAAGCAGAAGCTCAGTCTCACAGCCCAACTTAGGTCAGAGTACAGGGAGTGCTACGGAGAAGTTGGGGATAGAAGGACCCATATGGGATAGGATCTCTATAAAAGACTAACAGAGTCAAGAAATGTGGGCCCATGGTCCCTGCAGATTCCTGTGCACCAAAGAAGGAGCATGCATGGAGAAAAGGCAGGCACCCCACTCAGAGGTAGCCTATTGGCATCTCCATCTCAATATGGGGCCCATAATAAGTAGAGCTAGGGCTGTTCCTGCCCTGGAATCTGTTGCCTGTACTTAGATGACTTTCCCGTGGCTGGGTGCTTTAACATGCTGCAGAGGAAGAGGATGTAGGCAGACCTGAGGAGACCTGATAGGCTGGGGTCAGTTGGTAGGGCAGAAGGGCTCCCCCTCTCTGAGGACTTGGATAGGGAAATCGAGGGGCAAAGATGATGCCTGGAGGAAATGAGGGAGGAGGCTACAATTGGGTTATCAAGTGAAAAATATTTAAATATACATAAATTTTTAACAGAACGTATAAAAATTTCCCAAACACATAAAAAGTTGTGTATTATAGGCAAAACTAGTTCCCTGTTTATCTAATTCAGTACAGAGAAAGAAATGGAGCAATGTAAGAGTCACTAGGGGCTCGGACGGTCTTGTCTGAAATTAATATTGAAATCTGGGTAGATAATTACAGAGACACACAACTTTCCAGTCTCAGCAAGTGGGGAACAGAGTGGAGGTGAGACACTAAAATTCTGAAAAGTTTTTGTTCTTATGTCCTACAGGAAGAAGAGATACCATATTTTAATTCTTCGCTTTGGATAGAAATTGAACCTCAAACTGTCTCCAGTAGAAATGTCAGGGGACCAGGCAGTCGCGAACCGGGGCTACACACATATTGCTGTACAGGAGATTTCCTACAGGTGGACCATCCACAACTTCTCCTTTTGCCTGGAGGGAATGCCGGACCCCATTTTCAGTGGGACTTTCTCATCAGGAGCCAATGACAACCTGAAATGGTGTTTGAGAGTTCACCCCAAAGGCATTGACATTGAAAGCAAAGATTACGTGTCAGTTTACCTGGTGTTGCTCAGGAGTCTGAAGACCCCAGTTTGGGCAAAGTTCCAGTTCTGGATTATAAATGCGGAAGGAGACAAAACTGTGGGAATGATTAGCCAACAAGTCTTCAAGTTCCTTCCTGGCGACAACTGGGGATGCAAAATGTTTATCCTTCAAGATTTCCTTTTGGCCCTGGCAGAAGACCTGCTCCCAGAGAACAACCTCACCCTGCTCTGCAATGTGACCATGGTCCAAGACACCTTTAGCATTTCTGAAGAAGACTGGACACCTGCGATAAAGGTTCCAAGGTGCACATTGACTGCTGACCTAGGGGAGCTGTGGGAGACTTCCCGCTTCACAGACTGCAGCCTGTTGGTAGCTGGTCATGAATTCTGGGCTCACAAGGCCATCTTAGGGGCTCGCTCTCCGGTTTTCAGAGCCATGTTTGAACATGACATGAAGGAGAAACAAAAACACCGAATTGAGATCCAGGACATGGAGCCTCAAGTCTTCAAGGAGATGATGGGATTCATTTACACGGGGAAGGCGCCAAACCTCCACAGCTTGGCCCCTGATGTGCTGGCAGCTGCTGACAGGTATGGCCTGGAGCACTTGAAGGCCATGTGTGAGAACGCCCTCTGCAGGGACCTCTCAGTGGAAAATGCTGCTCACACTCTCTTCCTGGCTGACCTCCACAGTGCACAAGAGCTGAAAATGCAGGCCCTGGGTTTCATTACAGGTCATGCTTCCGAGGTCTCTGAGACCTCAGGGTGGAAGGAAATGGGGGAAGCCCATCCCCACTCGCTGGCTGAAGCATTCCAGTCCCTGGCTTCTGCACAGGGTCCTTGGCTGGAGCCCCCTCTCAAACGCCTGAAGAGATCCTAGCTCTTGGTTAGATGTGACCTAGCCCTGTCTTCCTCAAGGGTAGACAGTGCTGTGACCAGTGACCTCCAGGTACACCAAGGCATTGATGCTGCATTTACAGTGGATCTGGGGAAAGACAGCCTGGCGGCTCAGGATTTCAAACATCTGGAAGAAGTTGAAATGATTGCCATGTGGGTAGCCCAGGGCTCTGCTGTGCTCTACCTAACATCTGCCTTCTTTCTGGAATTGTTTCATTTTGTCCACTGACTTGAAGACTGAGTCAACTTAGGTGCTTGCAGGAAACACAGTATCAAGAGATGGTTTTTAGGAGGTGTCGGGGAACCTGTTTTGATTCGACTGAGCAGAACATATGACCAAGGGGTCAGGAACAAGGAGAAAAGAAACATTAACATGTACTCTTAAAGGTAGGAAAAGACAAAAAGACTTGTTTTCCACCCATAACTCAGTATGTGGGGACTGGAGAGTTAACTCAGGTGATAAAAGCAATGGTGCTCTTGCAGAGGACATGTTGACTCTTCCCAGCACACAGAGGAGTTTTCATCCATCTGTGACTGGACATCCAGGGACCTGAGACACTTTCTGGAGTGCATGGGCACATACTTCTCTGTAGACAGAGCCTTGCAATTGAAATAGAAAGTGAATAAAAGTGTTTTAATCAATTGTAGAGTCCCTTTATTTTTTATTATTAATTAGTTAATTAACATTCTTTACATTAGACTGGAACTTCCCCTCTCCTCTCCTCCCTGTCCCTTTCTCTCCCCTCCCCTCCTCCCTGTCCCTTTATCTCCCCCACTCCCTGTTCCTGTCTATCCATTCCCTTCCCTTCCTCTTATGCCCCTCCCTTTCTATTCAGCGAAGAGGAGAACTCCCATGGGTATCAACCCACCCTGGCATGTCAAGTACACCTGGTGGCATCTTCTATTGACACTACACAAGGTGGTCGGTGGTCCCCTTAGGGCAAAGGGACCCAAAAGCAGGCAACAGTCAGGGCCAGTCCCCACTCCTCCTGTTAGAGCCCACATGAGGACCAAGCTGTACCTGTTACACCTGTGTGCGGGTCTAGGTCTACTCCATGTATGTTCTCTGCTGATGGTTCAGTCCCTGCGATCTCCCATGGTCCCAGGTCTGTTTTGTAGGTTTTCCTTTTGTGTCCTTGACCACTTGACCCTTTCAATCCTTCCTCCCCCTCTTCCATGAGCCTGGTGAGGGGGTGCACGCCTCTAATCCCAGCACTCAGAGGGGGCTGAGGCAGGTGGATCTATGAATTTGAGGCCAGCCTGGTCTACAAAGAAGTCCATGACAACCAAGGCTACACAGAGATACCTTGTGGCCAAAAAAAAAAAAAAAGATTCTCTGAGCTCTGCCTAATCTTTGCATCTGTTTGCCCTGCTACAATACTTTTTTTTTTTTAGACAGGGTTTCTCTGTGTAATCTTGACTGTCTTGGTCTCACTTTGTAGACCAGGCTGGCCTTGAACTCACAGAGATCGCCTTGCTTCTATCTCCCTGGGTGCTGGGATTAAAGGCGTGCATTTCAGCATCAGGCTCATGGTAAGGAAGGAAGGGCCAGGGTGGTCAAGGAAGCCACCACACCCAGCACAGCTGCAGCTTCTTCATACTGCTCCTCACGTTGTGATGACTCCCAACCATTAGATTATTTCCTGGCGACTTCGCAACTGTAATACGGTTCTGCTATGGCTCATAACGGACACACCTGATATGCAGGATTTCTGATATTCTACCTCTTTGAAAGGGTCATTAGACACCACCGCAAAGTGTTGAGAAACATGGATCCATGCCATGTCTACCAGGAAACCAGGCAGACTGCTGCAGACCTTCCCCACTCTTCACAGATCCAGTGCCACAGTGTCATGCCCACCTCTGCAGCAGACCTCCTGTGAGAGCCTCTTTTGCCCACTGTTCCCATCTGCTATGGATACCGCACATCTTCCCTTCTAACTCCCCTCTGCTCTTTCTTTGCCATCTCCACCAGCCCAGGACAGGCCCCCATGCTAACCCAAGGGCCACTCTTTCCAGGGTAACAAGAAGTCCAAAGGCAGATACATATACCATCCTTTGCTCCCCCACTTTTAATTTTCCCGTTCCTAGTCCCAGCTCTGTAGCAGAAACTCTTCTCTGGTCTTTCCTTCATGTCTGAGACCTCATCTCCCCCTTCCATGGGTCACACAGATCTTCTCCCCCAGTCTTCCTTACCCCAACGCCCCCCATCATCCCAGCCCCCAACACAGCCGACCTTTACTAGGAACAGGGCAGCAGAGCAGGGCAGGGAAACAGGTAAGGCAACCCCCCCTTCCGTGCGAATCCAGTGCCCCAGTCTCACCCCCATAGCTTCTACAGACCGCCTTGTGCAGCCTTCCTTCTGCCCACACCCCCCTACATCTTCTGTGGATCCCACAGACAATCCCCTTTAAACCCCCTCTTTTCCACTCATGGCTGTATTCCAGACACAAATGCAATCGCTCCGTGATAACCCACAGGTCAAACCTGCCAAGAAAGCTGCTTGTCATCTTCCTCTCATCTGCTGCTCTAGATCCAAGCCCTGATTCCCCACCACAGCTGAGGCACAAGACATAAACCTTAAAAGGAACTTTATGAGAATGACAGAGGTTTTAAGGAAGTGAATAAATCCTCAAATAAACAAAAGAAAAGGTATGGCTGGGTGTAGTGACCCAAGCCTTTAATCCCAGAGCTTTGGGGGCAGTGGCCAGCTGACCTCTGTAAGTTTGAGGCTAGCCTGGTCTACAAAGTGATTTCCAGGACATCCTGGCCTATACACAGAGAAGCCCTGTCTCAAAACAAACAACAACAACAACAACAACAACAACAACAACAAAGAAGTTAATAAATCCTTAAAGAAACAAAGTTAAAGATGAGCTGGACAGTGGTGTTTGCCAGATAAGTTTCTTCTTTGGTGAGTGTAAATGTTTCTCTGAGTCCCAGAAGTGACTGTTGACCTCAGACACCCCTCTTTGAGGCAGAGGTACATGCACCAACGCTCTTTAAGTTCATGGCCAGCCTTCTTCACCTGACCTCATCCCCTCACCTTTGGAGATGCAATTCTGCAGTCTCCATGGGCACAAGTGGGTTTATTTCACCTCCTCCTCTCCTGCCCTCCCTCCAGAGCTGCCTGTACTATCACAGCTTTTCTAGGGCCTCCTGGGTTTTTTGTTTTGTTTTGGTTGGTTGATTTTTGTTTTTGAGAGAGGGTTTTTCTGTGTAGCCTTGGCTGTCCTGGACTCACTTTGTCGACCAGGCTGGCCTCAAACTCACAGAAATTTGCCTTGTTCTGTCTCCGGAGTGCTGTGATTAAAGGCATGTGTCAAACCAGGCTTTGTGGTGCATATTTTAATCTCAGCACTAGGGAGGCGAGACAAGCAGTTTGCTGTGAGTTCGAGGCCACCCTATTCTACAAAGCAAGTCCAGGCCAGCCAGGGATACACAGAGAAACCCTGTCTCAAAAACAAACAAATGAAAACAAAACAAAACAAAGCAAAAGGCTTGCACCACCATGCCTGGCTCCAATAGCTTTCTGTAACAGGATTAAGTCAAGTTAACCCTAGGTCAAGAGGTGGAGCAGCACCAGCTGACAGGGATTAAACAGAAAGGAGGGGCACTGAGTTAAGGAGTATTTAAGGCAGAGTGCTGAAGAAGAGCTTTGGGGGATTTTGACTTTTAGCTTTTGGCTGTTTCCTCTGGGTCATGAGTTGAGTAGGAAGGTCAGCTGGGTGCTTTCTTTGCCTCTGTGAGCTAGCAGGCCTTCACCTTAGCCTCTGGCTCCTGAGTTCATTGGTAAATCAAACAATTGGGGCTTGTTTAAAGAACACTGATAGGCCCTAAATTTATTCACTTTTTCGATTGACTTGGCCAGACTTCCCATCAGATAATCAGTTCACAATGGTATCTTAGGTTATAATAGTATTTGGGACCTCTGCGAATACTGTAAGCTGTCAGAGAAATGAAAAAAAAAAGGATTCTCCGTTTCGTATTTCTCATTTACCCACTCCAAGCCCTGATTGTTTTGTGTTCTCTCCCCCCCCCTCTCTCTCTCTCTCTCACACACACACACACACACACACTGTGTAATTGCCTGCTTTTTAAGTCACTGTTGAAGCAGTGCACCATGACTGAATGGAAGCAGAGGAGCAGACCCCTGCAGTGTGCACACATCCCCTACACACTTTCCCAGGCTGGTGCATTTCTACTTCCCTGCTGCAGCACCCTCCAATTATGACTATGGCTTACTTTTATTTTTTTTAATCTCTAAGCTCAGGAGGCTCAGGAGGAAGAAGACAAGTTAGATGGCGCCATTGGTGAAAATATTCTGTCTCTTTTTCCATTGTGTATTTCTAGCCTATTTATGAAAAATCAGGTGTCCATAGATAGGTATTTAGGTTTATGTCTCAGTCTTCAATTCCATTCCATTGATCAATATGTCTGCTTTAGGCCAATACCATACAGTTTTCATTACTGTAACCCTATAACACAACTTGAAATCAGAAATGAGAAATCATGTAGTCCTTTTATTGCTCAGGATTGTTTTAGCTATCATTTTTGTTGTTGTTGATGTGGTTGTGTTTTGTTGGGTTTCCATATGAAATTGAGAACTGTCTTTGAAGATCTGTGAAGAGTTGTGGTGCCATTTTGGTGGGGATTGCATCCAGTGTGTAGATTGTTTTTAGTAAGGTGGTCATTTTTACTAGGTTAATCCTCCTGATCTGTGAGCATTGGGGATATTTCCATCTTCTTATATCTTCTTCAACTTCTTTCTTCAAAGACTTGAATTTTTATCCTATAAGTCCTTTGATTGCTTGGCTAAAGTTGCTCAAGATGTTTATATTCCTCGGGGGTATTGTGAAAGGTGGGTTTCTGGATTTCTTTCTAATTCTGTTTATCATTTTTATATGGGAGCTCTGCTGACTTTTGTGAGTACATTGTTATCCAGGTACTTGATGAAAGTGATTATTAGCTGTAGAAGATCCTGGGTGGAATTTTTAGGTTCCCAGATCTACCGTCATATCATCTGCAAAGAAGAATATTTTGACTTCTTCTTTCCAATCTGTGTGCCCTTTATCTCCTTCAGTTGTCTCATTGTTCTTTTGAAGAAGACATCAAGAACTATATTCTATGGGGAGAGAGAGAGTCGACAACCTTGTCTTATTCCTGATTTTAGTGGAGTTGGTTTGAGTGTCTCCCCATGTAGGTTGATGCTGGCTGTGGGCTTGCAGGATCCTGCCTTTATTATGCTCAGTTGATGTGTCTCTAATATCTCCAGGATGTTTCTCATGAATGGTGTTGGATTTTGCCAAAGGCCTTTTCTACATCTAATGAGGTGATTGTGCTTTCATCTTTCAATTTGGTTATCCAGTAGAATCAATGTCCTGATTTTTGCCTGTTGAACCATCTTGCATCATTGGCATGAGGAGGAACATGGTGGATGAGCTTTGATGTGACTTAGGGTTTGGATTTTGAGTATTTTATTGAGTACTTCTGAATAATTTTTCATAAAGGAAATCGGTCTATAATTCTCTTTCTTTGTTGGGTCTTTATGTAGTTTGGGTATGAGGGTAACAGTAGCGTCATGAACAGATTGGGCAATGAGCCTTCTGTTGGTATTTAGTGGAATTATTTGAGGAGTATTGGTGCTAACTGTTCTTTGGAAGACTTGCTGAATTCTGTGCTAAAATGGTCTGGCCCTGGTTCTTTTTGTGTGAGGTAAGTTATTTTTTCTTTTTCTTTATTCTTCTCTCAAGCAGTACATCCCGACTGCAGCCTCCTTTACCTAAGCTCCTCCAAAATCTGCCCCCTCTACTTCCCCTCTCCTCTAAAACTACTGTTCCTACTTTTCTTCCAAACAAAGTACACCTCCAAGGGATACCAACTGAAGGCAGCATGACAAGATGCACTAAGAGTAGGCTTAACCCATCACACCAGGGCTGGGTGAGGTAACACAGGAGTAGGCAGAGGGTCTCAATAGAAGCCAGAAGAATCAAAGATGTCCTACTCCCACTGCTAGCAGTCATGTAGAAGGGGATGGTTTGGAATGGTAAGATCTGTGGGACCTCAGTAGCTGTGAGGGGAGGGGCAGTGAAGTCCCCCACAGGGTGTCTGCTGTAGAGCCAGAGATGGTACTGAGGGATTGCCCTTGGAGGAGCTGAGGGAGAAGAGATATTCAAGCCCACATACTGCTTGGTCTTCTGGCAGCCATGGCCTGGGGGTTAGCACTGGGTGCCTGCTGGAGTCTGGGGGCGGGGGTGGGGGATCTGGGATGAAGAGAAGAGTGGGAGGATATTAGGTGGGGATGTTATGTGGGATCCACGTGAGCCATGGGCAGGCATGGAGGTGGGCTACTGCTGTCTCAGGCTGAACTGCACTGCACCAGTGTCTTGGGATGCAAATGTGGATCTGACCTCAGGTCACTCAGCCAAGCCAAGGTGAGTACTGAGTCCAAACAGACTCAGGCTCCAAAGCAAAGCTAGCCATACACCAGGCAGTGAGCAGCACCCATGCCTTGTGTTTCAGATGGAACTCTGGGCCACAAGGTGATAGTGTCGGGGTCCAGAGGAGACTACAGATGCTAGTCCAGCTTGCTATACCCAGCAAAACCTTCAGGAACCATAGATGAAGAAATCAAAATATTCCATGACAAAATGAAATTCAAACAGTACCTACCCACAAATCCATCCATACAGAAGTCACTAGAAAGCAAACTCCAACCCAAAGAGGCTAACTACACACCAGGATAACACAGGAAATAACTTCACTTTACAAAAAAAAAAAAAACTAGACAAACACACTGCCACAGCCAACATCAAAATCAAAAGACCTAACAGTCACTGGGCATTAATTTCTCTCAACATCAATGGTCTCAACTCTTCAATAAAAAGATACAGACTCACAGAATGGATGCATATACAAAACAACATTCTGTTGCATTCAAGAATCACATCTCAGCATCAAGGATAGATATTACCTCAGAGGAAAAGTCTGGAAAAAGGGCTTCCAAGCAAATAGACAAAGGAAGCAAACTGGAGTAGCCATTCTAATATTAATAAAACAGACTTTCAAACAAAATTAATAAAAAAAATTGAGCAAGGATGCTTCAGACTCATCAGAGGAAAATTCATCCAAGACGATAGGACAATTCAGAACAGCTATGCTCCAAATAAAAGGGCACCATAATTGGAAAAGATACAGTAATAAAGCTTAAACTATGCATTGATCACCACACATTAATATGTGGGAGGCTTCAATACCCCCCTCTAACCAAAGGGTAGGTCTAGGAAACAGGAGCTAACCCAAGAGATAATGACAGTAACCGATGTCGTGAATCAAATGGACCTAAGAGATATCTATATAATTCACCCAAACACCAATGATTACACCTTCTTCTCAGCAGCACATGGAAACTTCTCCAAAAATTCACTATATAGTATGTCACAAAGTGAGCCACACCAGACACAAGAAAATTGAAATAATACTTTGTATCCTATCAGACTACCATGGAATAAAGCTGGACCTCAACAACAAGAGAAGTAATAAAAATCCTACACTACTTGGAAACTGAACAACTCTCTACTCAACAACAGCTGGGTTCGAGAAGAAATGAAGAAAGAAATTAGAGACTTCCTAAAATTCAGTGAAAACAAAGGTAAACCATACACAAACATGTGGGACACATTGAAAGCAGTGCTTAGAGGGAAATTCATAGCACTAAGTGCCTTCACAAAGGGATTGGAAAAATCTCAAACGGGCAACTTAATGACACATGTGGAAGCCCTAGGGGAAAAAAAGGAAGCAGGACCACACAGGAGGAGTAGATGGCTGGATATAATTAAACTCAGGGCTGAAGTCAATACATTGGAAAGAAAGAGAACATGTCAAAGAATCAACAAAATCATGAGCTGGTTCTTTGAGAAATCACCAAGATAGACAAAACCTTAGCCAAACTAACTTAAAGGCAGAGAGACACTATCCAAATCAACAAAACCAGAAACAAAAAGGGAGACATAACAACAGACACTGGAGAAATAAAAGAAATCATTAGGTCTTACCACAGAAGCCCATATGACACAGAGTGTGAAAATCTAGAAGATATGGACACTTTTCTTTTCTTTTTAAATTTTTTATTAATTTATTCTTGTTACATATGGACACTTTTCTTGATAGATTCTGCTTTCTAATGTTGAACCAAGATCAGGTAAAGGAATGACATAGTCCTATTTCTCCTACAGAAGGAGAAGCAGTCATCAAAAGTCTCCCAACCAAAAAGAAGTCCAGAGTCAGATGGTTTCATTGCAGAATTCTACCAGAACTTCAAAAAAGAGCTAGCTCCGATACTTTTGAAAGTACTCCACAAAACAGATATGGGAGGAACATGGCAGGGAGAATTGTAACACAATCACAAGAGGATAGAAATTCACACCATCCCTTCACTTATGGACCTTTAGCTACAGGAAGAAGATACACATGGGATGGTCCTTCTTGCTAAACCTTGAGTCCATCTGGAGTGAACTCAAACCCCAGAATGGAGGTCCTGCCTGTGAGAAAGATTTTGCTTCAGTTCAAGTAGGCAGATCCATATGGTATCCTGATTTGGAGGTCCATCAAAACAAAGTTGACACTAGATTTCAAAACAGGGAGCCACACCCCTTTAATCCAGGTCTTGATCCTGGCAACCACACCTTTAATTAGGCCACACCTTCCCTGCAGGACTATATAAAGGAATGGAAGAAGGAAGGTTGAGATTTTTGCCACTTGGCCCCTCTTGGCTAGCAAGTGCAGTCCATCACCGGCATTACAGCCTGCTTCTGCAGGTTTGCAGTGTATACTGAAGACCAGCAGAGACATCGCCTCCTGGACTGAACAGCTTATGGGCCTCTTGGCATCTCTGTGCACAGCCAGTGGTCAGTGGATTAGATTGACTGCAGCCTGTAAGTCATTCTCCTCAATGCCCTTGATCTAGCTTCCTTCATTCTCTAAGTTCTGTTACTCTGAAATTTTCATGATGTCCTTGTTTTTGATAGCTGAAATAGAATTCCATGGTGTAGATGGACCACAGTTTCTCTATGCATTCTTTGGTTGAGGGACATCTGGATTGTCCAATTTCTGGCCATTACCAGTAACATTGTAGAACAAATGTCCTTGTTGTATGGTAGAGCATCTTGGGTGTATATGCCCAGGAGTGGTATGCTTGGGTATTGAGGGAGTGCTGTTCCCAAGTTTCATAGAAAGTGCCAGAATGATTTCCAAAATGGTTGTGCCCGTTTGCACTCTCACTAGCAATGAAGGAGAGTTCCCCTTTCTCCACATCCTTACCAGCATGTGCGCTGTGTTGAGTTTTTGGTCTTAGCCATTCTGAAGGTGAAAGATGGAATCCCTGAGAGGTATTGATTGTATTTTCCTGATGGCAATGGATGTTAAGCTTTTCATTAAGTGCTTCTTAGAAATTATACACTTCTTCCTTGAGAGTTTTCTGTTCAGCTCTGTACCCAATATTTTAATGGGATTATTTGCTTTGTTGGTGTTCAATTTCTTGAGTTTCTTATATGGACTGCATATTAGCCCTCTGTTGGATGTTGAGTTGGTGAAGATCTTTTTTCAGACAGTAGGCCATAGTTTTGTTTTTTGGCAGTGGCCTCTGTCTCATAGGAACTTTTCAATTTAATGATTTCTCACTTATTAATTGTTGATCTTAGAGTCTGAGCTGTTGGTGTCTCTTCAGGAAGTTGTCTCCTGTGCCAAAGAGTTCAAGGATCTTCCACACTATCTCTTGTACTAGATTTAGCGGAATTCGTTTTATGTTAATGTCTTTTGTCCTCTTGGACTTGAGTTTTGTGCATTGTAATAACTATGGATCTAGGATGTTCTCATTGAAAATCCCAGATCACTTTATTTTTCCACTAAAGACACAAGAGACAGATGCTGTGGTGAAAAACCTGCTAGCTAAGAGAGGCAGAGAAAGCACCCAGCTGACCTCCCTGCTCAGCTCGCCTCCTGATGGAAAAGGCCCCAAAGTCTCATTAGCTCAGCTGACTGCCCAGGAAGAAAATACCTAAAAACCCAAGTCCAAAAGCTTCCAAAGGCCAAGCACCAAAGGCCAAGGAGCTCAGCTAAAATCCCAAGATCCTGTTATCCTGAAAGCTATCATAATTGTTCCTCTACTCAAAGCCTCACATACATTTAATCCCTGTCAGCTTCTTGCTTGCCCCACCCATTGACCTAGGGTTAACTTTATTAAATCCTGTGTTTTTATAGTTCACAATCTCAGGGGTCACAATAGGATCAAAGGCAGTATAAACAGTTCACAATCTCAAGGACCAAAATGGGATCTCAGACAGGATTTTCTAGTTCACTATCTCAGGGATCACATTGAATCCAACATCATGGAACATTTGCATTTTTTGACATGTAGACCCACACTAAACCAGCACCATTCATTGAAGGTGCTTTCTTTTTTCTATTGTATGGTTTGCCTTCTTCCTCAAAAATTACACGTGTGAGTGTATTTCTGGATCTTTGATTGGATTCCATTGATCGCCCTGTCTGTGTTTATGCCAGTACCATGCACTTTTTATGACTGTTGCTCTATAGTACATCTTGAGATCAGGGACAGCCATCCCTCCAGAAGATGTTTTTATGGTCAGGATTGTCTTAGCTATTCTGGGTTTTTGTTTTCCCAAATGAAGTTGAGAGCTGTTTTTCAAGGTCTGTAAAGAATTGTGCAGGCATTTAATGGGAACCGCATTGAATCTGTGGGTGGGTGTGGTAAGATGGCCATTGTTTCTTGGTTAATCCTACCTATCCTCAACCATGGAAGATCTTTCCATCTTCTCATATCTTCTTCAGTCTCTTTGATTTTTTTTTTCATACAAGACATTTAGTTCCTTGGTTACAGTTACATCAAGATTCTTTATGGTTTTGTGGCTATTGTGCAGAGTGTTGTTTCCCTGGCTCTACCCATCAGGAGATCAAAGCAGAAGCTCAGTCTCACAGCTCAACTTAGGGCAGAGTGCAGGGAGTGCTATGGAGGAGTTGGGGATAGAAGGACCCATATGGGACAGGATCTCTCTAAAAGACTAACAGAATCAAGAAATTACGGCCCATGGTCCCTGCAGACTCCTGTGCACCAAAGAAGGACCATGCATGGAGAAAAGCCAGGCACCCCACTCAGAGGTAGCCTATTGGCATCTCCATCTCAGTATGGGACCCATAATAAGTAGAGTAGGGACTGTTCCTGCCCTGGACTCTGTTGCCTGCACTTAGATGACTTTCCCGTGGCTGGGCGCTTTACCATGCCGCAGAGGAAGAGGATGTAGGCAGACCTGAGGGGAACTGATAGGCTGGGGTCAGTTGGTAGGGGAGAAAGGGCTTCCGGTCTCTGAGGACTTTGGTAGGAAAATTGAGGGGCAAGGGCGTTAAGTTGGGGCCTGGAAAAAATGAGGGAGGGGGCTACAATTGGGATGTAAAAGGAAAAAAATTAAATATACTTAAATTTTTAAAAAATGTATAAATGTTTCAAACACTTTAAAAGTTGTGTAATGTAGGCAAAACTAGTTACCAACTGATCTAATTCAATATAGAGGAAGAAATGGAGTGATGTCAGAGTCACTAGGGCCTGGACTGTCTTCTGTGAAATTAATATCGACACTAAACTTCTGAAAAGTATTTGTTCTTATGTCCTACAGGAAGAAGAGAAACCATATCTTGATTCTTCATTTTGGATTGAAGTTAAACTTCAAACTGCCTCCACTAGAAATGTCAGGGGACCAGGCAGACAAGACCCGGGGCTCCACACATATCACTGTGCAGAAGATTTCCTACAGGTGGACCATCAGCAACTTCTCCTTTTGCCTGGAGGGGATGCGGGACCCCATTTTCAGTGGGACTTTCTCTTCAGGAGCCAATGACATCCTGAAATGGTGTTTGAGAGTTCACCCCAAAGGCATTGACATAGAAAGTAAAGATTATGTGTCAGTTTACCTGGTGTTGCTCAGGAGTCCAAAGACCCCAGCTTGGGCAAAGTTCCAGTTTCGGATTATACATGCAGAAGGAGACAAAACTCTAGGACTGAGGAGCCCACGAATCTTTAAGTTCCTGCCTGGTACCAACTGGGGATTCAAAATGTTCATCCTTCAAGATTTCCCCTTGTCCGAGGCAGAACGCATTCTCCGTGAGGACCACCTCACCCTGTTCTGCAAGGTGACCATGGTCCAAGACACCTATAGCATTTCTGAAGAGGACTCCACACCTGCGATAAAGGTTCCAAGGTGTACGTTTACAGATGACCTAGGGGAGCTGGGGGAGACTTCCCACTTCACAGACTGCTGCCTGTTGGCAGGTGGTCACGAATTCCTGGCTCAGAAGGCCATCTTAGCTGCTTGCTCTCCAGTGTTCAGCATCATGTTTGAACACAACATGAAGGAGAAACAAAAACACCGAATTGAGATCCAGGACATGGAGCCTCAAGTCTTCAAGGAGATGATGGGATTCATTTACACAGGGAAGGCCCCAAACCTCCACAGCTTGGCCCCTGATGTGCTGGCAGCTGCTGACAGGTATGGCCTGGAGCACTTGAAGGCCATGTGTGAGAACGCCCTCTGCAGGGAACTCTCAGTGGAAAATGCTGCTCACACTCTCTTCCTGGCTGACCTCCACAGTGCACAACAGCTGAAAATGAAGACCCTGGATTTCATTACAGTTCATGCTTCCGAGGTCTCTGAGACCTCAGGGTGGAAGGAAATGGTGGAAGCCCATCCCCACTTGCTGGCTGAAGCATTCCAGTCCCTGGCTTCTGCACAGAGTCCTTGGCTGGAGCCCCCTCTCAAACAGCTGAAGCAATCCTTGCACCTGGATAGTTGTGACTAACCTTGTCTTCCACAAGGTCAGACTGTGCTGTGACCAGTGACTTCCAGGTACACCAAGGCATTGATGCTGCATTTACAGTGGATCTGGGGAAAGACAGCCTGGTGGCTCAGGATTTCAAACATCTGGATTAAGTTGGAGTGGTTGGCATGTGGGCAGTCCTGGAGTCAGGTGTGGCCTATGTAACATCTGCCTTCTTGCTGTACTTGTTTCATGTCTGTCTCCTGAGTTGGAGACTGAGAGTCAGAGTAGGTGCTTGCAACTAATGCCCCAAAATGATATTTTGGGGAGAGGGAACATATTTCTTTCAACTGAGAAAAACACATGACCAAAGGATCAGCTCAGAGGAGAAAACAAATATTTACATTTAATCTTAAGGGTAGAAAAAGAGAAAGCAACCTTCCCCCCCACCCCCTCCCCCATAACTACTTTGTGGGGACTGGGGACATAACTCAGTTGTCAAATCAACCTGGACTGTTCCCAGCACACACAGGAGTTTTCATCCATCTGTGACTGGACATCCAGGGATCTGAGACACTTCCTGGAGTGCATGGGCATATATATCTCTGTAGGCAGAGACAATATAATATGAACTGAATAAAAATGATGAAATCTCTTGTGGTTTTCCATCGTGTTTATGTTCATCGACACCACGTTTAGTCCATCCAGATCTGCTCTGCTGTAAATGACTGTACTAGACTCATCTCTGCAATCCTAGCATAGTTTTATTAATAGCGCCAGGGGTTGGGTGTCCCTTATGGGACGGGTCTCAGGTTAGACGTCAATGGATGGCCAGTCCCTCCATCTCTGCTCCATCTTGAGCCCCGCGTTTTTTTTAGGGGAGACAAATATAGGTCCAAACTCTTATGAACCTATTTGATTCAAATAGTTTTAAATGGCAAAGTTAGTTTATTGGTATGATAAATACTTTTGTGGACCTCCCGATGCCTCACTAAGGATAGCCTTGTAGCGGATTTGTGGCTGCAGATAAGCCTCCACTCCAGATGGCACCTTGAATCCTGGTATTTCACCATAAGTAGAGGCAAGTTTGTTTAAACCTTTCCTGAACCTAAGTAGCAATGAAGCTACGTAGAGATGTGTGAATGTACTCTGTTTCTTAGAATGAAAGACAGAAAAAATTATTTTCCTGAACTCACTATGAACTAAGAGATAGCTGGATAATGTATAGTTAGGTCAGCGCTAATTGGTAAGTCGTACATTGTTGTAACCTTTAGGCCTTGTCACTCTGAACTCACTGTGACCTTATGATATAAATACTTAGATAAGAAATGTTTAGATTCAAAACATGTAACCTGTTGTATTTTAGAATTCATCTGTTTTCATGATTAATTGCCTTTCTTCCACTATGAGGTAAAACCCTTTTCTCAGACATATAAGTATGGTCATCTACAATAAACGGTGCTAAAATTGGGAGGCTTAACTTCAGTTGACATTAAGATGCCTGACTTCATCCACATTTTCTCTTGAAAGTATGTGTGTAAGTGGTTTGTTTTCTATCTCTTTCTTATTTCTTATTTCCCTGTATATTCACAAATAAGTTAGCAGACCCAGGGCATCAGCTCTCTATGGCTAATAAGCCCTAGTTTACATTAGCTAACTGGAGATCTCCACCAGGAGGCCTATCTATAGATCAAGGAGCCTCCTTTTATGACCCTCCTGAAGTCTCTAGCCAGAAGCCACTTTTAAGGCCTCGGCCATAGGAAAACTGTGGTCAGCTTAAATTCTCCTCTTCAGTTGCAGTACAGCCAGTCCTTAGAGAAGAAACCTTGGGCTCCTTTTCTTCTTCCCTCTTTCAATCCTGATCAGTTGCCTGAGCCATCAGCTCTGACCACCCAAGAGATAAAGTGAACTGGAAGGGCATCTGCATCCAGCCCCAGAGACCCGACCCTGGAGCTCTTCAGAGCAGCAGCTTCGCGTTAACAGCCGAAAACCTTTTTTGTACAAAAAACATAAAAGCATGATTGAGACAAGGTGCACAGATGAAGGTTAGCAGGAGGATATAAAAAAATCCAGTGACAGTGGGAACTAAAGATGTCAACCACGGGCACCGATTGAATAATCCTTCACACCAGTTGTTTGATTCTTGTCTTTTATGTTCCTTCCTAAGCAGGTTGATTTTAACTTCTACCAAGGGGTTTCTAATTACATCTTAATGACTGGCGTAGAGGCAGCTTTGTTGCCCTAAGGCATTGTTAGTCCATCCTCCTTGAGGAACAGCAAGTGTAAAGCCCGCATGTTCTGCAGAATTCTTTCATCTAAAGAATCTACTTGATGTTCTAGAAAAAATGATGGCTGGATTTATTTGCTCCAAGTACACAGACACACACAGACACACAAAACAAACAAACACACCGACACAGACACATACACACACACACTCACACACACACACACACACACACACACACACACACACACACACACACCACAACACATTACAGAACAGCCAGGGCTTTGTGTCTGCACTATAGCCCAGCTAGCCTATCATTGTAGTCCTAGAATATTCCATCACAGCTGAAGCAGAAGCTCTGAGCCCCTGCTCAGGTGTTCTGCTCAGTCCAATCATGACAGGTTTCCCCAAAAAAACCTGGTTGGGCTGTGTTTGTTGGAAGCACCTAAGTTGACTCTCAATTTCCAACCTATGAGACAAAAATGAAACAATTTCAGCAAGAAGGCAGATGTTAGGTAGAACACACCAGGCTCCAGGGCTGCCCACTTGGAGATCATTCCAATTTCTTCCAGGTGTTTGAAATCCGGAGCCACCAGGCAGATTTTCCCCAGACTTACTGGAAATGCAGCAGCAATGCTCTGGTCTACCTGGGAGTCACTGGTAACAACACTAGTGGTTGCTTCTAGATGAAAAATATAGGTCACAGCTAAGTAGGTGCTGAGATTGCTTCAGGTGCTTGAGAGGAGGCTCCGGGATAGGACTCTGTGAGGAAAACAGGCAGCTAAAATGGCCTTGTGAGACATGAATTCATGGCCATTAACCAACAGTCTGTAGTGTGTGAAGCAGGAAGTCTCCCAAAGCTCCCCTAGGTCATCTGTCAATGTGCACCTTGGAACCTTGATTGTAGATGTCATGTTCTCTCCAGAAACGCTGTGGGAGTCTTGAGCCGTATCCACCACGCATAGGAGGGTGAGGTGGTCCTCACAGAGAAGGCATTCTGCCTTGGACAAGAGGAGATGTCTTTGTTTTGTTTTGTTTTGTTTTTTCAATTTTTTCCTCCTTTATTAATTTATTCTTGTTACATCTCAATGGTTACCCCATCCCTTGTATCCTCCCATTCTTTCCTCCCTCCCAATTTCCCCTTATTCCCCTCCCCTATGACTGTTCCTGAGGGGGATTACCTCCCCCTCTATATGATCATAGGGTATCAATTCTCTTCTTGGTAACCTGCTGTCCTTCCTCTGATTGCCACCAGGTCTCCCCGTCCAGTGGACATGGTCAAAGGTGAGGCACCAGAGTATGTGAGAAAGTAATATCCCACTCTCCACTCTACTGTGGAGAATGTTCTGTCCATTGGCTAGATCTGGGTAGGGACTTAAGGTTTACCGCCTGTATTGTCTTGGCTGGTGCCTTAGTTTGAGCGGGACCCCTGTGCCCAAATCTGCCTATCATAATGTTCTACTTGTAGGCTTCTAGGACCCTCTGGGTCCTTCTACTTTGCCTTTCTCCCATGATTCTCTCATCTAGAGTCCGACTAGAATGTCCTCTCCTCTGTCGCAGTTTCCTGGTAAGTGAAGCCTTTCTTGGGATATGATAGTCTACATAAGTGACCCTCAAAATTCCACCAGAGAACTCCTACAGCTGATAAACACCTTCAGCAAATTGGCTGGATACAAAATTAACTCAAAAAAGTCTGTAACCTTCCTATACACAAATGATAAGCTTGCAGAGGAAGAAATTAGGAAAACTACACCCTTCACATTAGCCACAAGCAATATAAAGTACTTAGGAGTTACTCTTACTAAGCAACTGAAGGACCTGTTTGAAAAAAATTTCAAAACCCTAAAGAAAGAGATTGAAGATGACATGAGAAGATGAAAGGATCTACCTTGCTCATGGATAGGGAGAATTAACAAAATAAAAATGGCCATCCTACCAAAAGCAATCTACAGATTCAATGCAATCCCTATAAAAATACCTACACAATTTTTTAAAGACATTAAAAATTCAATTCTAAACTTCATATGGAAAAACAAAAAACCCAGAATAGAGGAGATGTCTTTGGATGGACATTTTGAAATCCCAGGTGTTGCCCTGCAGGAACCTAAAGACAGTTCTGCTTCTCAGTCCTGGGAATTTCTCTGCTTAGGGACATGTGATCCAAAAGTGGAACTACACTCAAGCTGGGCCCTTAGGACATCCGAGTCACACGAGGTAGACTGATGGGCAGTCTTTGCTTTTTTCATCAATCCCATTGGGGATGTCCTCTCAAACAAGGTATCAGTTCATCAGTGGCTCCCGGTGAGAAAGTCCCACTTAAAACGGCTTCCTGCAATCCCTCCAGGCAAAAAGAAAAGTTTCTGACAGCCCAAGTGTAGGAAAATTTCTGGACAGGGATCTCTCTGGGGCCAGAGCTCTTGGCTGCTTGGTCCCTTGACATTTCTATCGGTGGTACTTTGAAGTTTAAATCAAGACATGATTTCTCTTTAACTTGTAGGACACAATTACAGGTCCTTTTCAGAATTTTAGTGTCTGCTCTATGCTCTGCTTCCACACTGAGAATAGGGAGGTGGGTGTCTCCATGATTGTCTTTTTTATTCAGTCATTTTTATTCACTTTACACCCAGATTGTGGCATACTCCTTTGTCTTCTCCTGGTCTCCCTCTCCCTACCTCCCTCTCTTCCCATTCACCCACCCCGAATCTTTAGAAAGAGGGAGCCCTCCTTTCGTGCCATATGACCCCAGCCTACCAGGTCTCATCTGGACAGTCTGCATTCTCTTTTTAAAAAAACTTTTATTTTATGAATTTATTCATATTACATCTCAGTGGTTATCCCATACCTTGTATCCTCCCATTCCTCCCTCCCTCCCATTTCCCCCTTACTCCCCTACCCTATGACTGTGACTGAGGGGGACTTCATCCCCCTTTATATGCTCATAGGGTGTCAAGTCTCTTCTTGGTAGTCTGCTATCCTTCGTCTGAGTGCCACCAGGTCTCGCCATCCAGGGGACATGGCCAAAATGAGGCACCAGAGTACGTGTGAAAGTCAGACCCCACTCTCCACTCAACTGTGGAGAATGTTCTGTCCATTGGCTAAATCTGCGTGGGGTTTGAAGTTTATGGCCTGTATTGTCCTTGGCTGGTGCCTTAGTTTGAGCAGGACCCCTCGGCCCAAATCTGCCTATCATAATGTTCTTCTTGTAGGTTTCTAGAACCCTCTGGATCCTTCTACTTTGCCATTCTCCCATGCTTCTCTCATCTAGAGTCCCAATAGGATGTCTTCCTCTCCGTCCCAGTTTCCTGGTAAGTGAAGACTTTCCAGACCCAGCTATTCCACTCCTTGGAATATACCCAGAAGATACTCCAGCACATAACAAGAATCTTTGCTCAACCATGTTCATAGCAGCCTTATTCATAATAGCCAGATCATGGAAACAGCCTAAGTGTCCCTCAGTAGAAGAATGGATAAAGAAACTGTGGTACATTTACACTATGGAATACTACTCAGCAATTAAAAACAAGGATGTCCCCAAATTTGTGGACAAATGGATTGAATTACAAATGATCATAATGAGCGAGTTAACCTAGAAGCAGAAAGAATCAAATGATATATACTCTCTTATATCTGCATACTAGCCCAAGGGGCATGTCCCAGGAAAAAGTATTTCTAATACTTAGGGTAGATAGGACTCTACAATCATTCACAAGAGAGCAGAGCTGGAAGGACTAAATTAGACTTCTCTGAACATAAACTCTTCAGGAACCCACAAGAGATTTCATCATTTTTATTCAGTTCATATTTCATATGTAAGGCTCTGTCGACAGAGATGTATGTGCCCCTGCACACCAGGAAGTGTCTCAGATCCCTGGATGTCCAGTCACAGATGGATGAAAATCCCTGTGTGTGCAGGGAACAGTCCACGTGTCCTCTGCAAGAGCACCATTGCTTTTGCCACCTGAGTTAACTCTCCAGTCCCCACACACTGAGTTATGGGAGGTGGGGACAAGACTTTGTCTTTTGCTACCCCTCTGAGTAAATGTTAATGTTTGTTTACTCCTTTGACCAGACACCTTGGTCATGTGTTCTGCTCAGTCGAATCAAAATAGGTCCCACGACACCTCCTAAAAACCATCTCTCTATACTGTGTTTCCTGCAAGCACCTAAGTTGCCTCAGTCTTCGAGTCAGTGGACAAAATGAAACAATTCCAGGAGGAAGGTAGATGTCAGGTAGAGCACAGCAGAGCCCTGGGCTACCCACATGGCAATCATTTCAACTTCTTCCAGATGTTTGAAATCCTGAGACACCAGGCTGTCTTACCCCAGATCCACTGTAAATGCAGCAGCAATGCCTTGGTGTACCTGGAGGTCACTGGTCATAGCACTGTCTACCCTTGAGGAAGACAGGGCTAGGTCACATCTAACCGGGAGCTAGTATCTCTTCAGGCATTTGAGAGGGGGCTCCAGTCAGGAACCCTGTGCAGAAGCCAGGGACTGGAATGCTTCAGCCAGCGAGTGGGGATGGGCTTCCCCCATTTCCTTCCACCCTGAGGTCTCAGAGACCTCGGAAGCATGACCTGTAATGAAACCCAGGGCCTGCATTTTCAGCTCTTGTGCACTGTGGAGGTCAGCCAGGAAAAGTGTGTGCAGCAGCATTCTCCACTGAGAGGTCCCTGCAGAGGGCGTCCTCACACATGGCCTTCAAGCGCTCCAGGCCAAACCTGTCAGCAGCTGCCAGCACAGCAGGGGCCAAGCTGTGGAGGTTTGGCGCCTTCCCCGTGTAAATGAAACCCATCATCTCCTTGAAGACTTGAGGCTCCATGTCCTGGATCTCAATTCGGTGTTTTTGTTTCTCCTTCATGTCATGTTCAAACATGGCTCTGAAAACCGGAGAGTGAGCCCCTAAGATGGCCTTGTGAGCCCGGAATTCGTGACCAGCTACCAACAGGCTGCAGTCTGTGAAGCGGGAAGTCTCCCACAGCTCCCCTAGGTCAGCAGTCAATGTGCACCTTGGAACCTTTAGCGCTTGTGTCCAGTCCTCTTCAGAAATGCTATAGGTGTCTTGGACCATGGTCACATTGCAGAGCAGGGTGAGGTTGTTCTCAGGGAGAAGGTCTTCTGCCAGGGACAAAAGGAAATCTTGAAGGATGAACATTTTGCATCCCCAGTTGTCGCCAGGAAGGAACTTAAAGACCCGTGGGCTACTCATTCCCAGAGTTTTGTCTCCTTCCGCATTTATAATACAAAACTGGAACTTTGCCCAAACTGGGGTCTTCAGACTCCTGAGCAACACCAGGTAAACTGACACGTAATCTTTGCTTTCTATGTCAATGCCTTTGGGGTGAACTCTCAAACACCATTTCAGGTTGTCATTGGCTCCTGATGAGAAAGTCCCACTGAAAACGGGGTCCGGCATTCCCTCCAGGCAATAGGAGAAGTTGTGGATGGTCCACCTGTAGGAAATCTCCTGTACAGCAATATGTGTGTAACCCCGGGTCGCGACTGCTTCGTCCCCTGACATTTCTACTGGAGACAGTTTGAGGTTCAATTTCTATCCAAAGCGAAGAATTAAGATATGGTTTCTGTTCTTCCTGTAGGACATAAGAACAAAAACTTTTCAGAATTTTAGTGTCTCACCTCCACTCTGTTCCCCACTTGCTGAGACTATAAAGTTGTGTGTCTCTGTAATTATCTACCCAGATTTCAATATTAATTTCAGACAAGACCGTCCGAGCCCCTAGTGACTCTTACATTACTCCATTTCTTTCTCTGTACTGAATTAGATCAATTGCTAACTAGTTCTGCCTATAATACACAACTTTTTAAGTGTTTGGGAAATTTTTATACATTCTGTTAAAAAATTTATGTATATTTAAATATTTTTCACTTGATAACCCAATTGTAGCCTCCTCTCTCATTTATTCCAGGCATCATCTTTGCACCTCGATTTTCCTATCCAAGTCCTCAGAGAGGGGGAGCCCTTCTCCCCTACCAACTGACCTCAGCCTATCAGGTCTCCACAGATCTGCCTACATCCTCTTCCTCTGCAGCATGGTAAAGCACCCGGCCACGGGAAAGTCATCTAAGTGCAGGCAGCAGAGTCCATGGCAGGAACAGCCCCTACTCTACTTATTATGGGCCCCATATTGAGATGGAGATGCCAATAGGCTACCTCTGAGTGGGGTGCCTGGCTTTTCTCCATGCATGGTCCATCTTTGGTGCACAGGAATCTGCAGGGACCATGGGCCGAGATTTCTTGACTCTGTTAGTCTTTTAGAGAGATCCTGTCCCATATGAGTGCTTCTATCCCCAACTCCTCCGTAGCACTCCTTGCACTCTGCCCTACGTTGGGCTGTGAGACTGAGCTTCTGCTTTGATCTCCTGATGGGTAGAGCCAGGGAAACAACGCTCTGCACAATAGCCACAAAAACCGTAAAGAATCTTGATGTAACTGTAACCAAGGAACTAAATGTCTTGTATGAAAAAAAACCCATAAATCTCTGAAGAAAGAGACTGAAGAAGATATGAGAAGGTGGTAAGATCATCCATGGTTGAGGATAGGTAGGATTAACCAAGAAACAATGGCCATCTTACCACAGCAACCCACATATTTAATGCAGTTCCCATTAAAGGCCAACACAATTCTTTACAGCTCCTGAAAAACCAGCTCCTAATTTCATTTGGGACAACAAAAATCCAGAATAGCTAAGACAATCCTGAACATGAAAACGTCTTCTGGAGGGATTGTTGTCCCTGATCTCAAGATGTACTATAGAGCAACAGTGATAAAAAGTGCATGGTACTGGCATAAACACAGTGGATCAATGGAATCCAAACAAAGACCCAGAAATACACTCACACATATAATTTTTGAGGAAGAAGGCAAACCATACAATAGAAAAAAGAAAGCACCTTCAATGAATTGTGCTGCTCTAGTGCCTGTCTACATGTCAAAAAATGCAAACAGATATGTACCATGATGTTGGATTCAATGTGATCCCTGAGATGGTGAACTAGAAAATCCTGTCTGAGATCCCATTTTGGTCCTTGAGATTGTGAACTGTTTATACTGCCTTTGATCCCATTGTGACCCCTGAGATTGTGAACTATAAAAACACAGGATTTAATAAAGTGAACCCTAGGTCAATGGGTGGAGCAAGCAAGCAGCTGACAGGGATTAAATGTAGGCAAGGCTTTGAGTAGAAGAACAATTAAGATAGCTTTCAGGATAACAGGATCTTGGGATTTTAGCTGGAGCCCCTTGGCCTCTGGAAGCTTTTGGACTTGGGTTTCTAGGTATTTTCTTGCTGGGCAGTCAGCTGAGCTAATGAGACTTTGGGACCTTTTCCATCAGGAGGTGAGCTGAGCAGGAAGGTCAGCTGACTGCTTTCTCTGCCTCTCTGAGCTAGCAGGTTTTTCACCACAGCATCTGTGTCCTGTGTCTTTATTGGTAAATTAGAGTGATCTGGGAATTTCAATGAAAACATCCTAGGTACATATTTATTACAATGCGCAAAACTCAAGTCCAAGAGGACAAAAGACATTAACATAAAACGAGGAACACTAAATCTATTAGAAGAGATGGTGTGGAAGATCCTTGAACTCTTTGGCACAGGAGACAACTTCCTGAAGAGACACCAACAGCTCAGACTCTAAGATCAACAATTAATAAGTGAGACATCATTAAATTGAAAAGTTCCTATGAGACAGAGACCACTGCCCCCCCAAAAAAACTATAGCCTACTCTCTGAGAAAAGATCTTTACATACCCTACATCCAACCGAGGGCTAATATGCAGTCCATATAAGGAACTCAAGAAATTAAACACCAACAAAGCAAATAATCCCAGTAAAATATTGGGTAAAGGGCTGAAGGGAAAACTCTGCAGGAAAAAATATAAAATTTCTAAGAAGCACTTAATGAAAGGCTCAACATCCATAGCCATCAGGAAAATACAACCAATACCTCTCAGGGATTCCATCTTACATCTATCAGAATGGCTAAGACCAAAAACTCAAAACAGAGCACATGCTAGTAAGGATGTGGAGAAAAGGGAACTCTCCTTCATTGCTAGTGAGTGTAAACTGGGACAACCATTTTGAAAATCATTCTGGCACTTTCTATGAAACTTGGGAACAGCACTCCCTCAATACCCAAGGATAGCACTCCTGGGCATATACACCAAAGATGCTCTACCATACAACAAGGACATTTTATCTACAATGTTACTGGTAATGGCCAGAAATTGGACAATCCAGATTTCCCTCAACCAACGAATAGATAGAGAAACTGTGGTCCATCTACACCAAGGAATTCTATTTCAGCTGTCAAAAACGAGGACATCATGAAAATTTCAGAGTAACAGAACTTAGAGAATGAAGGAAGCTAGATCAAGGGCATTAAGGAGAAATGACTTACAGGCTGCAGTCAATCTAATCCACTGACCGCTGGCTGTGCACAGAGATGCCAAGAGGCCCATAAGCTGTTCAGTCCAGGGGGCGATGTCTCTGCTGGTCTTCAGTATACACTGCAAACCTGCAGAAGCAGGCTGTAACGCCGTTGATGGACTGCACTTCCTAGCCAAGAGGGGCCAAGAGGCAAAAATCCCATGCTTCACTTTTCCATGCCCTTATATAGTCTTGCAGGGAAGGTGTGGCCTAATTAAAGGTGTGGTTGCCAGGCTCAAGACCTGGATTAAAGGGGTGTGGCTCCTTGTTTTGAGATCTAGTGTCAACTTTGTGTCTTTGGACCTCCAAATCAGGATTCAAAAAGGCTCTACCTACTTGAACTGAAGCAAAAGCTTTCAGACAGGCAGGCCCTCCATTCTGGTGTTTGAGATCATTCCAGATGGACTCAAGGTTTAGCAAGAAGGGCCATCCCATGTGTATCTTCTTCCTGTAGCTAAAGGTCCATACGTGAAGGGATGGTGTGAATTCCTACACAGCTACTGTTTCCTCTTGTGATTGTATTACAATTATCCCTGCCATGAGCTTGAAAATGGAAGGAATGTTTTACTCATCTTTCAGGGGTCTGACTGTCACCACAGGCATGATGTGAAAGATCTCACATATGGTGTCTCACAAGCAAAGCCAGAGACCTCTGAATGTGCTGTCTTCTTCGCTGTCTTTTTCCAATGCAGACTCATGGTCCCTGCATGGGTCTATGCAACTTTATTCATGGTCTTTCCTCTCTGCCTCAGATGATCATCCTTGGAATAACTATGTCATCCCCATGTATGCAATAAGTGTGATATTCTAAGGAGCTTGGTTGGCTGAGGCTGAAGAGACCATGTTAAAAACTGTCAGACTCCATTTTGTTAGAAACATCCTTAAACCATCCCAAAGTCCACAAACTCTGGAAAATTTACTTGCTGGAGGGTCAAACTGATCTACACCAAGCTACAGTTGGTTTGCACCCTTGTTATGCATGATTCAATGGAGTCATAATTCACCCTTTGCCATCTACATACGGGATTACACTTTGCATGTACACTAAACACTGCTCTGCACACTTTTAAGACCATCCAGATCTGTTTGTCAGCAAAATAACTTGAGTCAGAGCTGACCACCCTGTTTCACCATCCCCAGCACTCTATAAGCTAATTGTGGTTTTCATCCTTTCCATATGCAATACAAATTTCCCTCAAGGATCATTCAGATCCCAAACTGGCTACCTCACTGAGCTGAGAAATTCAAGCATTCATTTTATGCTTCTTTGTCTTAAGTGAGTTTCCTAGGCTTCTACTCTAAACTCAAGGGGCCTTCTAGGATAAATTGAGGCAGCAGGAATACTGGATGTTGGATAGTTGTGTCTAGGCATTCAAAACGAGATCCTGTCCTCAAACAGAAACAATATCAACAGTCCCCCTCCACGTCCTCACACTTAAACATAAACTAAGCACCAATCTCAAATGGAACCAATATTGTCCTTCTGATATAAGCACAAAACATTAAGTGGCTGGGTGGGACACAGAATGAGTTTGAGGCTGCATTTACAAACAAAGATTATTTGAGTTGAGGCTGTCCTTCATAAATCACTAGGATCCCAGCCTCACTAGCCACAATCAGGGCAGTGAGCAGCACCTGGGCCATGTGTTTCAGACAGATCTGTGGGCACTAAAGCAAAAGTGTCTGGGTTGTAGAGCCCAGAGGAGATCTCACGGTGTAGAACACTAGTAAAGGGGACTTATTAATCTCTCCTCCAATTTTTGATCTACTGTTTCTTCTTTTTTCTTATTATTTATGACTTGTTTAATTCATTAATTCACTTTACAGCCTCTTCCTGTCTTCTTATTACTCTTCTTCCAGATTAATTAATTAACCAAGCCACTTTAAAACCTCTGCCCCCCCCCTTTACTCTTCTCCAAGTTTCCTCTCACAGGCCACACTCCTCCTTCCTACCTCTCATCCCCAGAGAGAAGCAGATACCCCATAGGTCCCACTCCACCCCGGGACATCAAGTCACAGCAGCAGTATTGAGCACATCCTCGCTCACTGAGGCCAGACAAGTGAGCCCCGCTATGAAACGGGGGTCCAAAAGACACGCGACAGAGCAAGAGACAGCCCCGACCCTAACTGTTAGGCGTCCTGAACAATGAACCATCTGCACATTCAGTACATACATGTAGGGGCCTTTGTCCAGCCCACACATGCTCTTCAGTCAGTGGTACAGTCTCTGTGAGCCTCCGTGGGTCCAGGTTAGTTTACTTTTTTAGGTCTTGTAGTTGTGTCCTTGACCCCTCCAACTCCCAATTCTTTGGTTGTGGGTCTCTCTCTCTGCATTGGTTTCTACCAGCTGATGAATGAAGCTTCCCAGAAGACAGTCGTGCTAGGCTCCTTTTTGGGGCGGGGGTTGGGCATTTATTTACTTCTTTTCAGAGGACCTTTCTCATTTCGTAAAGTTGGTTTTAAGGTCTTTTTCTTGAGTTTCAGGTCTGCTGGCATGTGCACGGCTTGCTGTAGTCGTGCAGCTAGGCTCTGGTGATGACACAGACCCTGGCCGCTGTTGGTTCTGTTCTGCTGGTCCCCAGCCTCTGTGTTTGGGGCGATCTCATAGATCCAGGTGCCAATTGTGGGGCTTGACTTTGATGAATGTGTGTTTTGTTCTTTATTTTCTGTTTCCTTTCTTGTCTTCTTGTTTGTGTACTGTAGTTTTGCAGGGGTTCTCCACCTTAGTGGGGCTGAACTTCAGGTGCTGGAGTAGTCTCTTTTTGAGCAGGGGGTCTCTTTCAGTGTTGAGGGCTATGAAGAGTTAAAAAGGAAGAAGAGGAGAGGAAATTGGGAATAGTGTCAAGGAGCACACTAGAGAGTGGAGGAAGCCTAAGGGTGGGTTCTGTCAGCCGGCATGACCTCTGATCCATAAGGAAATCTATGGCCTGAGTTGGAATCTGGTACAAGGAGTGGAGAGCGGATTGGGGACAGTGCTTGGAGGGTGGGTCAGGTGAGGTGATGTTAAGGGCTGCTTCTGTTTTGCTAGGGATTAGATGTCTGTTTAAGTTGCTCTTCTGATTATGAGTTGGTGTTTGTAAGTGGTACCTACCAAGGAAAGTTTCCATTTCTGTTAGATTTTTCAATCGGTGGAGCACACAGGCTTTTATAGTTGGCAGCTGCAAATCTCTGAGTTTCCTAGTTGTCTGTTCTTGTTTCCCTTTTTGTTTCTGATTTGGTTAATTTAGAAATTCTCAGGCTTAAAGGTAGTTTGGGTAAGGTTGATTGATCTTCCTGGTTTTCTCAAAGAACCAACTATTTTTTCACTGATTCTTTGTAGCCAAATGCTAAATTTTTCGTTTTCAGAATTCCCACAGTTTTTATTGCCCTTACAGTAGCTATTATTTCCATTTTCAGTTCTTAAAGTGTTTTTATTTAATTCTGCCCACTGTTTGATTTTCTTGGATTTCATTAATGGATTTATTGATTACATCACACTTACTGTTTGTGTTTTCCTGAATTTCTTTAAGGGATTTCTTCACTCCATCCTTTGGACTGCTTTCATCTTAAGGTCAGAAGGTTTCTGACCTCTTTCTTATTCTCAGGCTATGCTGGGATATCAGGGTCTGCTGTGGTAAGACAGCTGGACTCTCATGGTGACAGATGCCCTGTCTGTTAGTGATTGTGTTTAATGGTGGCCTGTAAGAATCTGAGCTCGGGATGCTTCTAGGTCCAGGTGGTGAATTTTTTGGATGTTTTCTTGGGTTGGTGTTCTATTTTTGTTGTTGTTGTTTCTGTTTCCTTCCTAGATGTTTAAAGTGTGTGATTGCTGTGCATTGTCTAGAAAAACAATGTTCTTTGGTCAAATATAGGGCACCAGAGTTCATGTCAAAGAGTGCTTTTAATCTAGCACTGGAGGGCGACCCGCTCCCCAAATAGAGCATGCAGGCTAAATTTATGGACACTTGGAGGGACCTGTGAGAACAGAATTGAGTCAGAGTGTACCAGGGGATTCAAGACTGGCTGTTTGTTTGGTTACTGGGGACTTTTGAGTCACTGAAATTTTGGCTCTTACTCAGGTGTTGGCTTTTAATTTGATTGCATGGGGACAGCTGTGTTCTTTACCAAGGTCACGAAGTAATAAAAACATGGTATCTGGCCATTTTCTTCTATAAGCTGATTAGCTGCCCATGAGCTGTCCATAACTTGTGGTTTTTTCAGGAATTGTTAGAAACTTGGCCTAGTTAGGCAGAGTGAAAACCTGTAGCCCAGTCAAGCAGCTGGGGTCTTTGGGAGGTGTTGGGATCTGTTCAGCCCCTGGAGTCAGATCCCAGGGCAGAAAGTATTATCTTTAAGGCCCTCAAGCCAGTGGGTGGCCAGGACCCATGCCTGAGGACCTCCAACTTCCATTTTCCATCCAAAGAACACTCAAACTCCCCTAAAGGCCAGACCGAGCGCCTACCCTACACAGTGAAAAGACCAAGCTCTGGACTTGAAATCCCAGCAGTCCCCTACCTGGAAAGCTCCCCTCTCTCAGGACATCCTATACAAGCCTTGTCTCTTCTCGGTCCTCTGATGTGTCTTGCCTGAGGAGAGGCAGACATCCTCCTGGGTTCCTCCCTCCCAGTAAACCTCTTGGTGAGATTTGTTGTGCTGTGTGGCTTTGTGGGATTTCTTGGTTCCCAGCTGCTAGTGTACACTTCCACCTGAGGTGTGAGACTTCGGTCCTATGACTCAGGCAGGCTCTCCAGGTTCCTGTGCTCCTCCTTGGGGTCTGAGCTGCCCTGGGACCCTATCCCTCACCTCCAGTCCACCACCCACAGACTCCCCTTCTGGCTCACCAACTGCTTATCACCCCTTCTTTACATGGCAGCCTGATAAGTTTCTTCTTTGGTGGGTGTAAATGTTTCTCTGAATCCCAGGAAGTGACTGTTGAGCCTCAGACACCCCTCTTTGAGGCAGAGGTACGTGCACCAATGGTCTTTAAGTTCATGGCCAGCCTTCTTCACCTGACCTCATCCCCTCACCTTTGGAGATGCAATTTTGCAGTCTCCATGGGCACAAGTGGGTGGGTTTATTGCACCTCCTCCTCTCCTGCCCTCCCTCTAGAGCTGCCTGTACTATCACAGCTTTTCTAGGTCCTCCTGGGTTTTTTGTTTTGTTTTGGTTGATGTTTTTTGTTTTTTGAGACAGGGTTTTTCTGTGTGGCCTTGGCTGTCCTGAACTCACTTTGTAGACTAGGCCTGCCTCGAACTCACAGTGATCTAACTGCCTCTGCCTCCCAAGTGCTGGGATTAAAGGCATGTGCCAAACCAGGCTTGGTGGTGCAAGCCTTTAATCCCAGTACTAGGGAGGCAGAGGAAGGCAGTTTGCTGTGAGTTCGAGGCCAGCCTGGTCTCCAAAGAGAGTCCAGGACAGCCAGGGATACACAGAGAAACCCTGTCTCAAAAACAAACAAACAAAAACAAAACAAAACAAAAGGCTTGCACCACCATGCCTGGCTCCAATTGCTTTCTGTAACAGGATTAAGTCAAGTTAACCCTAGGTCAAGAGGTTGAGCAGCACCAGCTGACAGGGATTAAACAGAAAGGAGGGGCACTGAGTTAAAGAACATTCAAAACAGCCTGCTGAAGAAGAGCTTTGGGGGATTTTGACTTTTAGCTTTTGGCTTTTTCCTCTGGGTCATGAGTTGAGTAGGAAGGTCAGCTGGGTGCTTTCTCTGCCTCTCTGAGCTAGCAGGCTTTCACCCCAGCCTCTGGCTCCTGAGTCTTCATTGGTAAATCAAACAGTTGGGACTTGTTTAAAGAACACTGATGGGCCCTAAATTTATTCACTTTTGTGATTGAACTTGGCCAGAATTCCCATCAGATAATCAGTTCAAAATGGTATCTTAGGTTCTAATAGTATTTGGGACCTCTGTGAATACTGTAAGCAGTCAGAGAAATGAAAAAAAAAAAGATCCCCTTTCCTATTTCTCTTTTTTCCACTTCAAGCCCTAATTGTTTTATATTCTTTCTCTCTCTCTCTCTCTCTCTCTCTCTCTCTCTCTCTCTCTCTCTCTCTCTCTCTCTCTCTCTCACACACACACACACACACACACACACACACACACACACACACACACACTGTGTAAATGTCCTGCTGTTTAAGTCACAGTTGAAGCATTGCAGCATGAACCAATGGAAGCAGAGGAGCAGACACCTGCAGTGTGCACACATCCCCTACACCCTTTCCCCGGGGTGGAGCATTTCTACCTCCCTGCTGCAGAACCCTCCAATTATGAATAAGGCTTAAGTTTTTGTTGTTGTTGTTGATTTTTGTTTTTGTTATTGTTGTTGTTTTCATGGTTTTTTTGGTTGTTTTTTTGTTTTGTTTTGTTTTTTTACCTCTAGGCTCAGGAGGCTTAGGAGGAAGAAGACAACTTAAATGTCACCGTTGGTGAAATATTCTGTCCTTTTTCCAGTAAGTAAAAAAAGGAAGGCAAGTTAAACTGGCACCATTTGTGAAATATTCTGTCTCTTTTTTCAGTATGTATTTCTAGCCTATTTATGAAAAATCAGGTGTCCATAGATAGGTATTTAGGTTTATATCTCAGTCTTCAATTCCACTCCATTGATCAATATGTCTGCTTTAGTCTGATACCATACAGTTTTCATTACTGTAACCCTATAAAACAACTTGAAATCAGATATGAGGAGAAATCCCGGAGTTGTTTTATTGCTCAGGATTGTTTTAGCTATCATTTTTGTTGTTGGATTTTGTTGGGTTTCCATATGAAATTGAGATCTGTCTTTCAAAATCTGTGAAGAGTTGTGGTGCCATTTTGGTGGGGATTGCATCCAGTGTGTAGATTGTTTTTAGTAAGGTGGTCATTTTTACTAGGTTAATCCTCTCGATCTGTGAGCATTGGGGATATTTCCATCTTCTTATATCTTCTTCAACTTCTTCAAAGACTTGAAATTTTTTCTTATAGTCCATTGATTGCTTGGCTAAATTTAGCTCAAGAAATTTATATTCCTTGAGAGTATTGTGAAAGGTGGGTTTCTGGATTTCTTTCTCATTCTGTTTGTCATTTTTATATGGGAGCTCTGCTGACTTTTCTTAGTACTTTGATATCCAGGTATTTGATGAAAGTCATTATTAGCTGTAGAAGATCCCAGGTGGAATTTTTAGCTTCACAGATCTACCGTCATATCATCTGCAAAGAAGAATATTTTGACTTCTTCTTTCCAATCTGTGTGCCTTTTATCTCCTTCAGTTGTCTCATTGCTCTTTTGAAGAAGACATCAAGAACTATATTCTATGGGGAGAGAGAGATTCGACAACCTTGTCGTGTTCCTGATTTTAGTGGAGTTGGTTTGAGTGTCTCCCCATGTAGGTTGATGCTGGCTGTGGGCTTGCTGGATCCTGCCTTTATTATGCTCAGTTGTTGTGTCTCTAATATCTCCAGGATGTTTCTCATGAATGGTGTTGGATTTTGTCAAAGGCCTTTTCTACATCTAATGAGGTGATGTGTGCTTTCATCTTTCAATTTGATTATACAGTAGAATCAATTGATTATTGCATGTTGAACCATCTTGCATCATTGCCATGAGGCCTCAGTGAACATGATGGATGAGCTTTGATGTGATTTAGGGTTTGGATTTTGAGTATTTTATTGAGTACTTCTGAATAATTTTTCATAAAGGAACTCGGTCTATAATTCTCTTTCTATGTTGGGTCTTTATGTAGTTTGGGAATGAGGGTAATAATGGTGTCATGAACAGATTGGGCAATGGCCCTTCTGTTGCTATTTAGTAGAATTATTTGAGGAGTATTGGTGTTAAATGTTCTTTGAAAGTCTTGGTGAACTCTGTGCTAAAACAGTCTGGCCTGGTTCTTTTTGTGTGAGGTAACTTACTTTTTCTTTTTCTTTATTCTTCTCTCAAAGAGTACACCCCGACTGCAGCCTCCCCTCCCTATGCTTCTCCAGATTCTGCCCCCTCTACTTCCTCTCTCCTCTAAACCTACTGTTCCTACTTTTCTTCCAAACAAAGTATGCCTCCCAGGGCCACCAACTGACCGCAGCATGACAAAATGCACTAAGAATAGGCATAACCCATCACACCAGGGCTGGGTGAGGTAACACAGGAGTAGGCAGAGGGTCTCAAGAGCAGCCAGAAGAATCAGAGATGTCCCACTCCCACTGCTAGCAGTCATGTAGAAGCGGATGGTTTGGAATGGTAAGATCTGTGGGACCCTCAGCAGCTGTGAGGATTGGGGCAGTGAAGTCCCCCACAGGGTGTCTGCTGCAGAGCTCAGGCAGCGGGCCAGTCCAGGATCTCAATGATCCTTGAGGCAAATTTGTATTGCATATTTAAAGGAAGAAAACCGCAATTAGCTTATAGAGTGCTGAGGATGGTAAACCATGGTGGTCAGCTCAGACTCAAGGTATTTTCTGACAAACAGATCTGGATGGTCTTGAAAGAGTGCATGGCAGTGTTTAGTGTATATGCAAAGTGTAACGCAGTATGCAGATGGCAAAGAGGCAGTTATGACATCATTGAATCAAACATAATAAAAGTACAAATAAACTGCAGCTCAGTGTAGATCAGTTTGACCCTCCAGCAAGGAATTTTTCCAGGGTTTGTGGTCTTTGGGATGGTTTAAGGATGTTTCTAACAAAATGGAGTCTGACAGTTTTTATCATGGTCTCTTCAGCCTCACCCAACCAGGATACTTAGAATATCACACTTATTGCATACATGGGGATGATATAGTTATTCCAAGGATGATTATCTGAGGCAGAGTGGAAAGACCATGAATAAAGCTGCATAGACCCATGCAGGGACCATGAATCTGCATTGGAAAAAGACAGCGAAGAAGACAGCACATTCTGAGGTCTCTGGCTCTGATTGTGAGACACCATATGTGAGCTCTTCCACCTGCCCGCCTGTTGTGACAGTCAGACCCCTGGCAGTTGAGTAACACACTCTTTCCATTTTCACGATCATGGCAGGGATAATTGTAACACAATCACAAGAGGAAAGAGTAGCTTGTAGAAATTCACATAATCCCTTCACGTATGGACCTTTAGCTACAGGAAGAAGATACACATGGGATGGCCCTTCTTGCTAAACCTTGAGTCCATCTGGAATGAACTCAAACCCCAGAATGGAGGGCCTGCCTGTGAGAACTATTTGGCTTCCTTTCAAGTAGGCAGGTCCATATGGAATCCTGAATTGGAAGTCCAAAGACACAAAGTTGACACTATATCTCAAAACAAGGAGCCACACCCTTTTAATCCAGGTCTTGAGCCTGGCAACCACACCTTTAATTAGGCCACACCTTCACTGCAAGATTATATCAGGGCATGGAAGAGGGAAGCTTGGGATTTTTGCCTCTTGGCCCCACTTGGCTAGCAAGTCTGTCCATCACTGGCATTACAGCCTGCTTCTCCAGAATTGCAGTGTATACTGAAGACCAGCAGAGACATCACCTCCTGGACTGAACAGCTGAAAAGGCCTCTTGGCATCTCTGTGCACAGCCAGTGGTCAGTGGATTAGCTTGACTGCAGCCTGTAAGTCATTCTCCTCAATGACCTTGATCTAGCTTCCTTCATTCTCTAAGTTCTGTTACTTTGGAATTTTGATGATGTCCTTGTTTTTAATAGCTGAAATAGAATTCCATGGTGAATGTGGACCACAGTTTCTCTATCCATTCTTTGGTTGAGGGACATCTGGATTGTCCAATTTCTGGCCACTACCAGTAACATTGTAGAACAAATGTCCTTGTTGTATAGTAGAGCATCTTTGGTGTATATGCCCAGGAGTGGTATGCTTGGGTATTGAGGGAGTGCTGTTCCCAAGTTTCAGAGAAAGTGCCAGAATGATTTCAAAAATGGTTTTACCCGTTTGCACTCTCACTAGCAATGAAGGAGAGTTCCCCTTTCTCCACATCCTTAGGGGCATGTGCTCTGTCTTGAGTTTTTGGTCTTAGCCATTCTGAAGGTGTAAGATGGAATCCCTGAGAAGTATTGATTGTATTTTCCTGATGGCTATGGATGTTGAGCCTTTCGTTAAGTGCTTCTTAGAAAGTTTATAGTTTTTCCTTGAGAGTTTTCTGTTCAGCTCTGTACCCAATATTTTAATGGGATTATTTGCTTTGTTGGTGTTTAATTTCTTGAGTTCCTTATATGGACTGCATATTAGCCCTCTGTTGGATGTAGAGTTGGTGAAGATCTTTTCTCAGACAGTAGGCTATAGTTTTGTTTTTTGGCAGTGGCCTCTGTCTCATAGGAACTTTTCAATTTAATGATGCCTCACTTATTAATTGTTGATCATAGAATCTGGGCTGTTGGTATTTCCTCAGGAAGTGGTCTCCTGTGCCAAAGAGTTCAAGGATCTTCCACACTATCTCTTGTACTAGATTTAGTGGTCCTCGTTTTATGTTAATGTCTTTTGTCCTTTTGGACTTGAGTCTTGCTCATTGTCATAACTATGGATCTAGGATGGTTTCAGTGAAATTCCCAGATCACTTTATTTTACTAATAAAGACACAGGAGACAGATGCTGTGGTGAAAAACCTGCTAGCTCAGAGAGGCAGAGAAAGCAGTCAGCTAACCTTCCTGCTCAGCTCACCTCCTGATGGAAAAGGTCCCAAAGTCTCATTAGCTCAGCTGACTGCCCAGGTAGAAAATATCTAAAAACCCAAGTCCAAAAGCTTCCAAAGGCCAAGGAGCTCCAGCTAAAATCCCAAGATCCTGTTATCCTGAAAGCTATCTTAATTGTTCCTCTACTCAAAGCCTTGCCTACATTTAATCCCTGTCAGCTGCTTTCTTGCTCCACCCATTGACCTAGGGTTAACTTTATTAAATCCTGTGTTTTTATAGTTCACAATCTCAGGGGTCACAATGTTATCAAAGGCAGTATAAACAGTTCACAATCTCAAGGACCAAAACGGGATCTCAGACAGGATTTTCTAGTTCACCATCTCAGGGATCACATTGAATCCAACATCATGGAACATATCTGTTTGCATTTTTTGACATGTAGACAGGGACTAGAGCAGCACAATTCATTGAAGGTGCTTTCTTTTTTCTTTTGTATGGTTTGCCTTCTTCCCTAAAAATTACATGATGAGTTTATTTTTGGATCTTTTATTGGATCCCATTGATCCACCTGTTGTTTCCCTGGCTCTACCCATCAGGAGATCAAAGCAGAAGCTCAGTCTCACAGCCCAACTTAGGGCAGAGTACAGGGAGTGCTATGGAGGAGTTGGGGATACAAGGACCCAGATGGGACAGGATCTCCATAAAAGACTAACAGAGCCAAGAAATCTGGGCTCACGGTCCCTGCAGATTCCTGTGCACCAAAGAAGGGCCATGCATGGAGAAAGCCAGGCACCCCACTCAGAGGTAGCCTATTGGCATCTCCATCTCAATATGGAGCCCACAATAAGTAGAGCTGGGGCTGTTCCTGCCATGGACTCTTTTGCCTGCACTTAGATGACTTTCCAGTGGCCGGGTGCTTTACCATGCTGCAGAAGGAGAGGATGTAGGCAGACCTGAGGAGACCTGATAGGCTGTGGTCAGTTGGGAAGGGAGAAGGGCTTCTCCTCTCTGAGGACTTTGGTAGGGATATCGAGGGGCAAAGGTGTTAGGGTGGGGCCTGGAGGAAATGAGGGAGGGGGCTACAATTGGGTTATCAAGTGAAAAAATTTAAAAATACATACATTTTTTAACAGAATGTATAAAATGTTCCAAACACTTAAAAAGTTGTGTATTATATGCAAAACTCGTTACCAACTCATCTAATTCAGTACAGAGAAAGAAATGGAATAATGTAAGGGTCACTTCGGGCTTGGACGGCCTTGTCTGAAATTAATACTGAAATCTAGATAGAAAATCTCAGAGGCCGAAGTTTCCAGTCTCAAAGAAGAGGAAACAGAGCAGGGAACAGCAGGTAAAAACATCTAAAAAGCATGTATCATTTATCCTACAGGGTGAAGAGGAAGCAAATCTTGATTCTTTATTTTGATTCCACTTTAGCCTTCAAACTCCCTCAGGCAGCAGAAATGTCAGGGAACCTGGCCGCCGAGAGCTCGGGCGCTACACGGATCAGTGTCCAGAAATTCTCCTACACGTGGACCATCAGCAACTTCTCTTTTTGCATGGGGGGAATGTGGGGAGCCATGGAAAGCCCACCTTTTTCATCAGGAGCCAGTGACAGCCCGAAATGGTGTTTGAGACTCTACCCTGATGGGATTGATGAAGAGAGCCGAGATTACCTGTCAGTTTACCTGCAATGGCGCTGTCCGAAGAGCCCAGTTTGGGCAAGCTTCCGAATTTATATCATAAATGCTCAAGGAGAGAGATCCCAAGATGTGAGGAGCACAGGGATCTTAAAGTTCCTGCCGTGTCAATACAGGGGATTCAAAAAGTTCATCCTTCGAGATTTCCTCTTGTCCCATACCCATTGGCTACTCCCGGACGACAGGCTCACTCTCTTCTGCAAGGTGAGTGTGGTCGGAGACTCCTACACCATTTCCTGACAGGACACCGCATCTTCAATAAAGGTTCCAAGGTGCACATTGACTGCTGACCTAGGGGAGCTGTGGGAGACTTCCCGCTTCACAGACTGCAGCCTGTGGGTAGGTGGTCACGAATTCCGGGCTCACAAGGCCATCTTAGCCGCTCGCTCTCCGGTTTTCAGCGCCATGTTTGAACACGACATGAAGGAGAAGCCAAAGGACCAAATTGAGATCCAGGACATGGAGCCTCAAGTCTTCAAGGAGATGATGGTATTCATTTACACGGGGAAGGCGCCAAACCTCCACAGCTTGGCCCCTGCTGTGCTGGCAGCTGCTGACAGGTATGGCCTGGAGCACTTGAAGGTCATGTGTGAGGACGCCCTCTGCAGGGACCTCTCAGTGGACAATGCTGCTCACACTCTCTTCCTGGCTGACCTCCACAGTGCACAAGAGCTGAAAATGCAGGCCCTGGATTTCATTACAGTTCATGCTTCTGAGGTCTCTGAGACCTCAGGGTGGAAGGAAATTGTGGAAGCCCATCCCCACTTGCTGGCTGAAGCATTCCAGATCCTGGCTTCATTTCAATCTTTTCCCTGAGGCCCCCCACAAAGCCTGGAGTGATTCCAGCACCTGTTTAGTTGTCACCTACACCTGTCTCCTAGAAGCAACAGCCGGTGTTGGTAGCAACTTACAATGAATCTGGGGAAAGACAGCTTGGTGGCTCAGGATTTCAAAAATCTGGAAGAAGTTGGAAGGGTCTCCAAGTGGGCAGCCCTGGACTCTGCTGTGCTCTACCTAACGTCTGCCTTCTTGCTGGAATTGTTTTGTTTTGTTTTCTCCTGGCTTGAGGACTGAGAGTCAACTTAGGTGCTTTCAGGAAACACAGCACAGAGATTGTTTTTAGAAGGCGTTGAGGAACCTGTTTTGATTCCACTGAACAGAACACATGACCAAGGGGTCAGGACCAAGGAGAAAACAAACATTAACATTTACTCAGATGGGTAGAAAAAGGCAATGACTTTTTTCCACCATAACTCAGTGTGTGGGGACTGTAGAGATAACTCAGTTGGCAAAAGCAATGGTGCTCTTGCAGAGGACACATGGACTGTTCCCAGCACACACAGGATTTTTCATCCATCAGTGACTGGACATCCAGGGATCGGAGACATTTCCTGGTGTGCATGGGCACATACATCTCTGTAGACAGAGCCTGCAAATGAAATAGAAAGTGAATAAAAGTGATTTAATCAATTGTAGAGTCTCCTTATTTTTATTATTAATTAGTTAATTAACATTCTTTATATTAGACTGGAACTTCCCCTCTCCTCTCCTCCCTGTCCATTTCCCTTCCCTCCCTCTCCTCCCTGTCCCTATGTCTCCTACCCCATGCTTTTCTCTCCCCTCCCTTCCCTTCCTCTTTATGCACCTCCCTTTCGTTTCAGGGAAAAGGAGACCTCCCATGGGTATCAACCCACCTTGGCATGTCAAGTACACCTGGTGGCATCTTCTATTGACACTACACAAGGTGGTCAGTGGTCCCCTTAGGGCAAAGGGACCCAAAAGCAGGCAACAGTCAGGGCCAGTCCCCACTCCTCCTGTTAGAGCCCACATGAGGACCAAGCTGTACCTGTTATACCTGTGTGTGGGTCTAGGTCTACTCCATGGATGTTCTCTGGGTGATGGTTCAGTCCCTGTGATCCCCCATGGTCCCAGGTCTGTTTTGTAGGTTTTCTTTTTGTGTCCTTGACCACTTGACCCTTTCAATCCTTCCTCCCCCTCTTCCAGGAGCCTGGTGAGGTGGTGCACGCCTCTAATCTCAGCACTCAGAGGGGACTGAGGCAGTTAGATCTATGAATTTGAGGCTAGCCTGGTCTACAAAGAAGTCCATGACAACCAAGGCTACACAGAGATAACTTGTCTCAAAAAAAAAAGACTCTCTGAGCTCTGCCTAATATTTGCATCTGTTCGTCCCGCTACAATATATTTTTTTTTGAGACAGGGTTTCTCTGTGTTGTCTTGGCTGTGTTGGTCTCACTTTGTAGACCAGGCTGGCCTTGAACTCACAAAGATCTGCCTTGCTTCTCTCTTCCTGGGTGCTGGGTTTAAAGGCGTGCACCTCAGCACCAAGCCCATGTAAAAGAAGGAAGAAGGGCCAGGGTGGTCAAGGAAGCCACCACACCCAGCACAGCTGCAGCTTCTTCATACTGCTCCTCACGTTGTGATGACTCCCAACCATTAGATTATTTCCTGGCGACTTCGCAACTGTAATACGGTTCTGCTATGGCTCATAACGGACACACCTGATATGCAGGATTTCTGATATTCTACCTCTTTGAAAGGGTCATTAGACACCACCGCAAAGTGTTGAGAAACATGGATCCATGCCATGTCTACCAGGAAACCAGGCAGACTGCTGCAGACCTTCCCCACTCTTCACAGATCCAGTGCCACAGTGTCATGCCCACCTCTGCAGCAGACCTCCTGTGAGAGCCTCTTTTGCCCACTGTTCCCATCTGCTATGGATACCGCACATCTTCCCTTCTAACTCCCCTCTGCTCTTTCTTTGCCATCTCCACCAGCCCAGGACAGGCCCCCATGCTAACCCAAGGGCCACTCTTTCCGGGGTAACAAGAAGTCCAAAGGCAGATACATATACCATCCTTTGCTCCCCCACTTTTAATTTTCCCATTCCTAGTCCCAGCTCTGTAGCAGAAACTCTTCTCTGGTCTTTCCTTCATGTCTGAGACCTCATCTCCCCCTTCCATGGGTCACACAGATCTTCTCCCCCAGTCTTCCTTACCCCAACGCCCCCCATCATCCCAGCCCCCAACACAGCCGACCTTTACTAGGAACAGGGCAGCAGAGCAGGGCAGGGAAACAGGTAAGGCAACCCCCCCTTCCGTGCGAATCCAGTGCCCCAGTCTCACCCCCATAGCTTCTACAGACCGCCTTGTGCAACCTTCCTTCTGCCCACACCCCCCTACATCTTCTGTGGATCCCACAGACAATCCCCTTTAAACCCCCTCTTTTCCACTCATGGCTGTATTCCAGCCACAAATGCAATCGCTCCGTGATAACCCACAGGTCAAACCTGCCAAGAAAGCTGCTTGTCATCTTCCTCTCTTCTGCTGCTCTAGATCCAAGCCCCGATTCCCCACCACAGCTGAGGCAGAAGACATAAACCTTAAAAGGAACTTTATGAGAATGACAGAGGTTTTAAGGAAGTGAATAAATCCTCAAATAAACAAAAGAAAAGGTATGGCTGGGTGTAGTGACCCAAGCCTTTAATCCCAGAGCTTTGGGGGCAGTGGCCAGCTGACCTCTGTAAGTTTGAGGCTAGCCTGGTCTACAAAGTGATTTCCAGGACATCCTGGCCTATACACAGAGAAGCCCTGTCTCAAAACAAACAACAACAACAACAACAACAACAACAACAACAACAACAACAAAGAAGTTAATAAATCCTTAAAGAAACAAAGTTAAAGATGAGCTGGACAGTGGTGTTTGCCAGATAAGTTTCTTCTTTGGTGAGTGTAAATGTTTCTCTGAGTCCCAGAAGTGACTGTTGACCTCAGACACCCCTCTTTGAGGCAGAGGTACATGCACCAACGCTCTTTAAGTTCATGGCCAGCCTTCTTCACCTGACCTCATCCCCTCACCTTTGGAGATGCAATTCTGCAGTCTCCATGGGCACAAGTGGGTGGGTTTATTGCACCTCCTCCTCTCCTGCCCTCCCTCTAGAGCTGCCTGTACTATCACAGCTTTTCTAGGGCCTCCTGGGTTTTTTCTTTTGTTTTGGTTGATGTTTTTTGTTTTTGAGAGAGGGTTTTTCTGTGTAGCCTTGGCTGTCCTGGACTCACTCTGTAGACCAGGCTGGCCTCAAACTCACAGAAATCTGCCTTGCTTCTGTCTCCAGAGTGCTGAGATTAAAGGCATGTGTCAAACCAGGCTTTGTGGTGCATGCCTTTAATCCCAGCACTAGGGAGGCAGAGGCAGGCAGTTTGCTGTGAGTTTGAGGCCAGCCTGGTCTACAAAGCAAGTCCAGGACAGCCAGGGATACACAGAGAAACCCTGTCTCAAAAACAAAGAAATAAAAACAAAAGGAAACAAAAGGCTTGCACCACGATGCCTGGCTCCAATTGCTTTCTATAACAGGATTAAGTCAAGTTAACCCTAGATCAAGAGGTTGAGCAGCACCAGCTGACAGGGATTATACAGAAAGGAGGGGCACTGAGTTAAGGAGTATTTAAGACAGAGTGCTGAAGAAGAGCTTTGGGGGATTTTGGCTTTTAGCTTTTGGCTTTTTCCTCTGGGATATGAGCTGAGTAGGAAGGTCAGCTGGGTGCTTTCTCTGCCTCTCTGAGCTAGCAGGCCTTCACCTTAGCCTCTGGCTCCTGAGTCTTCATTGGTAAATCAAACAGTTGGGACTTGTTTAAAGAACACTGATGGGCCCTAAATTTATTCACTTTTGCGACTGAACTTGGCCAGAATTCCCATTAGATAATCAATTCAAAATGGTACCTTAGGTTCTAATATTATTTGGGACCTCTGCGAATACTGTAAGCAGTCAGAGAAATGAAAAAAAAAAGGATTCTCCGTTTTGTATTTCTCATTTACCCACTCCAAGCCCTGATTGTTTTGTTCTCTCTCTCTCTCTCTCTCTCTCTCTCTCTCTCTCTCTCTCTCTCTCTCTCTCTGTCTCTGTCTCTCACTCTCTCTCTCCCTCTCTCTCTCACACACACACACTGTATAAATGTCCTGCTTTTTAAGTTACTGTTGAAGCATTGCACCATGACTGAATGGAAGCAGAGCAGCGGACCCCTGCAGTGTGCACACATCCCCTAGACACTGGGCTGGTGCATTTCTATGTCTCTGCTTCAGCACCCTCCAATTATGACTATGGCTTATGTTTTTTGTTTAAGAGAGACACTATCCAAATCAACAAAACCAGAAACAAAAAGGGAGACATAACAACAGACACTGGAGAAATACAAAAAATCATTAGGTCTTACCACAGAAGCCCATATGACACAGAATGTGAAAATCTAGAAGATATGGACACTTTTCTTTTTTTTTAATATTTTATTAATTTATTCTTGTTACATATGGACACTTTTCTTGATAGATTCTGCTTTTTAATGTTGAACCAAGATCAGGTAAAGAAATGAGATAGTCCTATTTCTCCTACAGAAGGAGAAGCAGTCATCAAAAGTCTCCCAACCAAAAAGAAGCCCAGGGTCAGATGGTTTCATTGCAGAATTCTACCAGAACTTCAAAAAAGAGCTAGCTCCAATACTCTTGAAATTACTCCACAAAATAGAAATGGGAGGAACATGGCAGGGATAATTGTAACACAATCACAAGAGGAAAGAGTAGCTGTGTAGAAATTCACACCATCCCTTCACTTATGGACCTTTAGCTACAGGAAGAAGATACACATGGGATATCCCTTCTTGCTAAACCTTGAGTCCATCTGGAGAGAACTCAAACCCCAGAATGGAGGTCCTGCCTGTGAGAAAGATTTTGCTTCAGTTCAAGTAGGCAGATCCATATGGAATCCTGATTTGGAGGTCCAAAGACACAAACTTGCCACCGGATCTCAAAACAGGGAGCCACACCCCTTTAATCCTGGTTTTGAGCCTGGCAACCACACCTTTAATTAGGGCACACCTTCCCTGCAAGATTATATCAGGGCATGTAAGAGGGAAGCTTGGGATTTTTGCCTCTTGGCCCCACTTGGCTAGCAAGTCTGTCCATCACTGGCATTACAGCCTGCTTCTCCAGAATTGCAGTGTATACTGAAGACCAGCAGAGACATCACCTCCTGGACTGAACAGCTGAAAAGGCCTCTTGGCATCTCTGTGCACAGCCAGTGGTCAGTGGATTAGCTTGACTGCAGCCTGTAAGTCATTCTCCTCAATGCCCTTGATCTAGCTTCCTTCATTCTCTAAGTTCTGTTACTTTGGAATTTTGATGATGTCCTTGTTTTTAATAGCTGAAATAGAATTCCATGGTGAATGTGGACCACAGTTTCTCTATCCATTCTTTGGTTGAGGGACATCTGGATTGTCCAATTTCTGGCCACTACCAGTAACATTGTAGAACAAATGTCCTTGTTGTATAGTAGAGCATCTTTGGTGTATATGCCCAGGAGTGGTATGCTTGGGTATTGAGGGAGTGCTGTTCCCAAGTTTCAGAGAAAGTGCCAGAATGATTTCAAAAATGGTTTTACCCGTTTGCACTCTCATTAGCAATGAAGGAGAGTTTCTTTCTCCACATCCTTAGGGGTATGTGCTCTGTCTTGAGTTTTTGGTCTTAGCCATTCTGAAGGTGTAAGATGGAATCCCTGAGAAGTATTGATTGTATTTTCCTGATGGCTATGGATGTTGAGCCTTTCGTTAAGTGCTTCTTAGAAAGTTTATAGTTTTTCCTTGAGAGTTTTCTGTTCATCTCTGTACCCAATATTTTAATGGGATTATTTGCTTTGTTGGTGTTTAATTTCTTGAGTTCCTTATATGGACTGCATATTAGCCCTCTGTTGGATGTAGAGTTGGTGAAGATCTTTTCTCAGATAGTAGGCTATAGTTTTGTTTTTTGGCAGTGGCCTCTGTCTCATAGGAACTTTTCAATTTAATGATGCCTCACTTATTAATTGTTGATCATAGAATCTGGGCTGTTAGTATTTCCTCAGGAAGTGGTCTCCTGTGCCAAAGAGTTCAAGGATCTTCCACACTATCTCTTGTACTAGATTTAGTGGTCCTCGTTTTATGTTAATGTCTTTTGTCCTTTTGGACTTGAGTCTTGCTCATTGTCATAACTATGGATCTAGGATGGTTTCAGTGAAATTCCCAGATCACTTTATTTTACTAATAAAGACACAGGAGACAGATGCTGTGGTGAAAAACCTGCTAGCTCAGAGAGGCAGAAAAAGCAGTCAGCTAACCTTCCTGCTCAGCTCACCTCCTGATGGAAAAGGTCCCAAAGTCTCATTAGCTCAGCTGACTGCCCAGGTAGAAAATATCTAAAAACCCAAGTCCAAAAGCTTCCAAAGGCCAAGGAGCTCCAGCTAAAATCCCAAGATCCTGTTATCCTGAAAGCTATCTTAATTGTTCCTCTACTCAAAGCCTTGCCTACATTTAATCCCTGTCAGCTGCTTGCTTGCTCCACCCATTGACCTAGGGTTCACTTTATTAAATCCTGTGTTTTTATAGTTCACAATCTCAGGGGTCACAATGTTATCAAAGGCAGTATAAACAGTTCACAATCTCACGGACCAAAACGGGATCTCAGACAGGATTTTCTAGTTCACCATCTCAGGGATCACGTTGAATCCAACATCATGGAATATATCTGTTTGCATTTTTTGACATGTAGACCCACACTAGACCAGCACCATTCATTGAACGTGCTTTCATTTTTCTAGTGTATGGTTTGCCTTCTTCCTCAAAAATTATATGTGTGAGTGTATTTCTGGATCTTTGATTGGATTCCATTGATTGCCCTGTCTGTGTTTATGCCAGTACCATACACTTTTTATCACTGTTGCTCTATAGTACATTTTGAGATCAGGGACAGCCATCCCTCCAGAAGATGTTTTCATGGTCAAGATTGTCTTAGCTATTCTGGGTTTTTGTTTTCCCAAATGAAGTTGAGAGCTGTTTTTCAAGGTCTGTAAAGAATTGTGTTGACATTTAATGGCAACGGCATTGAATCTGTGGGTGGCTGTGGTAAGATGGCCATTGTTTCTTGGTTAATCCTACCTATCCTTAACCATGGAAGATCTTTCCATCTTCTCATATCTTCTTCAGTCTCTTTGATTTTTTTTCATACAAGACATTTAGTTCCTTTGTTACAGTTACATCAAGATTCGTTATGGTTTTGTAGCTATTTCGTAGAGCGTTGTTTCCCTGGCTCTACTCTTCAGGAGATCAAAGCAGAAGCTCTGCCCAATTTATGGCAGAGTCCAGGGAGTACTGTGGAGGAGTTGGGGATAGAAGGACCAAGATGAGACAGGATCTCTATAAAAGACTAACAGAGCCAAGAAATTAGGGCCCATGGTCCCTGAGGATTCCTGTGCACCAAAGAAGGACCATGCATGGAGAAAAGCCAGGCACCCCACTCAGAGGTAGCCTATTGGCATCTCCATCTCAGTATGGGGCTCATAATAAGTAGAGCAGGGACTGTTCCTGCCATGGACTCTGCTGGCTGCACTTAGATGACTTTCCCGTGGCCGTGTGCTTTACCATGACAGAGAGGAAGAGGATGTAGGCAGACCTGAGGAGACCTGATAGGCTGGGGTCAGTTGGTAGGGGAGAAAGGGTTTCCCGTCTCTGAGGACTTGGGTAGGAAAATTGAGGGGCAAGGGCGTTAGGCTGGGGCCTGGAAAAAATGAGGAAGGGGGCTACAATTGGGATGTCAAATGAAAAAAATTAAATATACTTAAATTTTTAAAATATGTATAAAATGTTCCAAACCCTTTAAAAGGTGTGTACAGTAGGCAAAACTAGTTACCAACTGATCTAATTCAATATAGAGAAAGAAATGTAGTGGTCTAAGAGTCACTAGGGCCTGGACTGTCTTCTGTGAAATTAATATTGACACAAAAATTCTGAGAAGAATTTGTTCTTATGTCCTACAGGAAGAAGAGAAACCATATCTTGATTCTTCATTTTGGATCGAAGTTAAACTTCAAACTGCCTCCATTAGAAATGTCAGGGGACCAGGCAGGCAAGACCCGGGGCTCCACACATATCACTGTGCAGAAGATTTCCTACAGGTGGACCATCAGCAACTTCTCTTTTTGCCTGGAGGGGATGTCTGACGCCATTTTAAGTGGGACTTTCTCATCAGGATCCAATGACAACCGGAAATGGTGTTTGAGAGTTCACCCCAAAGGCATTGACGTAGAAAGCAAAGATTATGTGTCAGTTTACCTGGTGTTGCTCAGGAGTCCAAAGACCCCAGTTTGGGCAAAATTCAAGATTTGGATTATAAATGCGGAAGGAGACAAAACTCTCAGACTGAAGAGCCGGCGAGCCTTTAAGTTCCTTCCTGGTATGGACTGGGGATTCAAAATGTTCATCCTTCAAGGTTTCCTCTTGTCCGAGGCAGAACGCCTTCTCCCTGACGACCACCTCACCCTGCTCTGCAAGGTGACCATGGTCCAAGACACCTATAGCATTTCTGAAGAGAACTCGACACCTGCGATAAAGGTTCCAAGGTGCACGTTTACAGATGACCTAGGGGAGCTGTGGGAGACTTCCCACTTCACAGACTGCAGCCTGTGGGTAGGTGGTCACGAATTCTGGGCTCACAAGGCCATCTTAGCTGCTCACTCTCCAGTTTTCAGTGTCATGTTTGAACACAATATGAAGGAGAGGCCAACGGACCGAATTGAGATCCAGGACATGGATCCTCAAGTCTTCAAGGAGATGATGAGATTCATTTACACGGGGAAGGCACCAAACCTCCACAGCTTGGCCCCTGATGTGCTGGCAGCTGCTGACAGGTATGGCCTGGAGCAGTTGAAGGCCATGTGTGAGGACGCCCTCTGCAGGGACCTCTCAGTGGAGAATGCTGCTCACACTCTCTTCCTGGCTGACCTCCACAGTGCACAAGAGCTGAAAATGCAGGCCCTGGATTTCATTACAGTTCATGCTTCTGAGGTCTCTGAGACCTCAGGGTGGAAGGAAATGGGGCAAGCCCATCCCCACTTGCTGGCTGAAGCATTCCATTCCCTGGCTTCTGCACAGGGTCCCTGGCTGGAGCCCCCTCTCAAACGGCTGAAGCAATTCTCGCACCTGGATAGTTGTGACTAACTTTGTCTTCCACAATGTCAGACCGTGCTGTGACCAGTGACCTCCAGGTACACCAAGGCATTGCTGCTGCATTTACAGTGGATCTGGGGAAAGACAGCCTGGTGGCTCAGGATTTCAAACACCTGGAAGAAGTTGGAGTGGTTGCCTTGTGGGCAATCCTGGTGTCAGGTGTGGTCTACCTAACATCTGCCTTCTTGCTGTACTTGTTTCGTGTTTGGCTCCTGAGTTGGAGACTGAGATTCAGAGTAGGTGCTTGCAACTAATTGCCCCAAAATGATATTTTGGGGAGAGGGAACTTTTTTCTTTCAACTGGAAAAACACATGACCAAAGGATCAGGTCAGAGGAGAAAACAAATATTTACATTTAATCTTAAGGGGAGAAAAAGACCAAGCAACCTTCCCTCCCCCACAGCCCATAACTCAGTTTGTGGGAACTGGGAAGATAACTCAGTTGGGAAAAGCAACCTGGACTGTTTCCAGGACACACAGGAGTTTTCATCCATCTGTGACTGGACATCCAGGGGATCTGAAACACTTTCTGGAGTGCATGGGCACATACATCTCTGTAGGCAGAGCCTTACAATGTAATGTGAACTGAATAAAAATGATGAAATCTCTTGTGGTTTTCCGTCGTGTTTATGTTCAGCGACACCACGTTTAGTCCGTCCAGCTCTGCTCTGCTGTGAATGACTGTACTAGACTCTTGTCTGCAATCCTAGCATAGTTTTATTAATAGTGCCAGGGGTTGGGTGTCCCTTATGGGATGGGTCTCAGGTTAGAAGTCAATGAATGGCCAGTCCAACTATCTCTGCTCCATCTTGAGCCCCACATTTTTTTGTAGGCGAGACAAATATAGGTCCAAACTGTTATGAATCTAGTTGTGCAAGTGTCCTTGTGGTATGGAGAAGATTACTTTGGAATAGAAACTATGAGAGACACCCTGGTGCCTCTAGCATTTAGGAGACAGGGAAAATGGAATTGTTGATGCCGTGGTGTCCCAGTAGCCTGTGAGTCAGCATGCACTCCCCACGACCATACATCTGGGAGCTCAGCTTTCTCATCTAAGAATAGCTGCACAACCCGCTCAGACACACATCTCTGTCAGATATAGATGATTTAATTTATGCACCTCCAACACTGATCATGATCAGGGACACACAGATGCCCACTCATTTTTAGAGTGAATTTTTCATGGAGAAAACCATAACCAAAGGGCAAGATTCAATCCTATCCCAGGCATATTGTGATAGGTAGCTAGACACCCTATTTTGACTTACTGTTAAGATCATTATCTGAGATATAGGGTTGGGGAACCTGGGTATCTTCCAGTTCCCTCTCCAGGGCAGAGGTTTTTACTTTCCCATGAAAAAAAGAACATAGCAGGGTATTATGGTTTACCTAGCGCAGAATTTACATTTAACATCTGTCAGTATTCTGTTTTCAGGAGCAAGTATTGAACTGTGAGCCAGGGAAGTCAAAACAGCTATTACTGTGTTAGCTGGCAAGGCCTAAGCATACCAGGGCATGTGTCAATGTTGGAAGGCTTCAACATTCTTTCCTTGGGTTTTTCCTGGTGTCAAATACTTACTTCTATATTTTAGTCAAGATCTATGGGTTTATAGTGAGTTCTTAAAACAAAAAGGTTGATTGCAGAATGCCAAGTTCATCGTGTAATGGAGCTCTTTAAGCATGTGGGCTGGGTAGGAGGTGATCTGGTGTTTGCAAGGTCTTGTACCATGATGATCCTGCAAACTGCTTCCCGCCTCTGACATGCTGTCAGGAGTCATTGATTTGGGGAAGTCCAGTAGGCATGAGAGGTCTCTGGAGGTGATCCGGTATTTGCAAGGTCTGTATCATGATGCACCCCAGAATTGCTTCCAACCTCTGCACCCCCTGTCACTTATGCATTGCTGCATCTCTCTAAAATCCTGCATTAGAGCCAGGCATGGTGGCGCATGCCTTTAATCCCAGCAACCAGGGAAGCAGAGGCAGGTGGATCACTGTGAATCGAAGGCCAGCTTGGTCTCCTAAGTGAGTGCAGGACAGCCAAGATTACACAGAAAACCCTGTCCCAAAAATGAAAAAGTAGAAACATCTGGCATTGGTGAGAACTGGTACTTTCTGGATATTGACCATCTCTGATTGAGCAAACTCTTATAGGATTTTGTTGAAGATGCACTGTTTGTTATTCAGATGAATTAATTCCTGATTATGAAATTCCTGGTTTTATTCAAATAGTTGTAAATGGTAAAGTTAGTTTATGGGTATGATAAATACCTTTGTGGACCTCCAGATGCCTCACTAAGGATAGCCTTGTAGCGGATTTGTTGCTGCAGATAAGCCTCCACTCCAGATGGCACCTTGAATCCTGGTATTTCACCATAAGTAGAGGCAAGTTTGTTTAAACTTTCTATAAACCTAAGTAGGAATGAAGCTACCTAGAGATGTCTGAATTTACTCTGTTTCTTAGAATGAAAGACAGAAAAAATTATTGTCCTGAACTCACTATGAACTAAGAGATTGCTGGATAATGTATAGTTAGGTCAGCACTAATTGGTGAGTCGTACATTGTTGTAACCTTTAGGCCTTGTCACTCTGAACTCACTGTGACCTTATGATATAAATACTTAGATAAGAAATGTTTAGATTCAAAACATGTAACCTGTTGTATTTTAGAATTCATCTGTTTTCATGATTAATTGCCTTTCTTAGACTATGAAGTAAAACCCTTTTCTCGGACATATAAGTTTGGTCATCTACAATAAACGGTGCTAAAATTGGGAGGCTTAACTTCAGTTGAAGTTAAGATGCTTGACTTCATCAACATTTTCTCATGAAAGTATGTGTGTAAGTGGTTTGTTTTCTATCTCTTTCTTATTTCTTATTTCCCTGTATATTCACACATAAGTTAGCAGACTCAGGGCATCAGCTCTCTATGGCTAATAAGCCCAAGTTTACATTAGCTAATTGGATATCTCCACCTGGAGGCCTATCTATAGATCAAAGAGTCTCCTTTATGACCCCCCTTAAGTCTCTAGCCAGAAGCCAGTTTTACAGCCTCGGCCATAGGAAAACTGTGGTCAGCTTAAATTCTCCTCCTCAGTCGCAGTACAGCCAGTGCTTAGAGAAGAAACCTTGGGCTCCTTTTCTTCTTCCCTCTTTCAATCCTGATCAGTTGCCTGAGCCATCAGCTCTGACCACCCAAGAGGTAAAGTGAACGGGAAGGGCATCTGCATCCAGCCCCAGAGATCCGACCCTGGACCTCTTCAGAGCAGCAGCTTCGCGTTAACAGCAGTAAATCTTTTTTGTACAAAAGACATAAAAGCATGAATGAGACAAGGTGCACAGATGAAGGTTAGCAGTAGGATATACAAAAATCCAGTGACAGTGGGAACTAAAGATATTAACTACGGGGACCGACTGAATAATCCTTCACACCAGTTGTTTGATTCTTGTCTTTTGTGTTCCTTCCTAAGGAGGTTGATTTTGACTTTTACCAAGGGGTTTCGAATTACATCTTAATGACTGGCATAGAGGCAGCTTTGTTGCCCTAAGGCATTGTTAGTCCATCCTCCTTGAGGAAGAGCAAGTGTAAATCCCGCATGTTCTGCACAACTCTTTCATCTAAAGAATCTACTTGTTGTTCAAAAAAACGATGGCTGGATTTATTTGCTCCAAGTACACAGACAAACACACACACACACACACACACACACACACACACACACACACACACACACACACCCTACAACACAGGTCGTACCAGCCAGGCCTTTGTGTCTACAGTATAGCCCAGCTAATCTATCATGGTACTCTTAGAATATTCCATCACAGCTGAAGCAGAAGCTCTGAGCCCCTGCTCGGGTGTTCTGCTCAGTCCAATCATGACAGGTTTCCCCAAAGAAACCCGGTTGGGCTGTGTTTGTTGTAAGCACCTAAGATGACTCTCAGTTTCCAACCTATGGGACAAAAATGAAACAATTCCAGCAAGAAGGCAGATGTTAGGTAGAACACACCAGGCTCCAGGGCTGCCCACTTGGAGATCATTCCAACTTCTTCCAGTTGTTTGACATCCGGAGCCACCAGGCCGACTTTCCCCAGACTCACTGGAAATGCAGCGGCAATGCTCGGGTCTACCTGGGAGTCACTGGTAACAACACTAGTGGTTGCTTCTAGAAGAAAGATGTAGGTCACAGCTAAGTAGGTGCTGAGATTGCTTCAGGCACTTGAGAGGAGGCTCCAGGAGAGGACTCTGTTAGGAAAGCAGGGAGCTAAGATGGCCTTGTGAGCCATGAATTCGTGGCCATTTACCAACAGTCTTTAGTGTGTGAAGCAGGAAGACTCCCACAGCTGCCCTAGGTCATCTGTCAATGTGCACCTTGGAACCTTGGTTGTAGATGTCATGTTCTCTCCAGAAATGCTGTGGGAGTCTTGAGCCATATCCACCATGCATAGAAGGGTGAGGTGGTCCTCAGGGAGAAGGCGATCTGCCTTGGACAAAAGGAGATGTCTTTGGATGGACATTTTGAAATCCCAGGTGTTGCCCTGCAGGAACCTAAAGACAGTTCTGCTTCTCAGTCCTGGGAATTTCTCTGCTTAGGGACATGTGATCCAAAAGTGGAACTACACTCAAACTGGGCCCTTAGGACATCCGAGTCACAGGAGGTAGAATGATGGGCAGTCTTTGCTTTTTTCATCAATCCCATTGGGGATGTCCTCTCAAACAAGGTATCAGTTCATGAGTGGCTCCTGGTGAGAAAGTCCCACTTCAAACAGCTTCCTGCAATCCCTCCAGGCAAAAAGAAAAGTTTCTGACAGCCCAAGTGTAGGAAAATTTCTGGACAGGGATCTCTCTGGGGCCAGAGCTCTTGGCTGCTTGGTCCCTTGACATTTCTATCGGTGGTACTTTGAAGTTTAAATCAAGACATGATTTCTCTTTAACTTGTAGGACACAATTACAGGTCCTTTTCAGAATTTTAGTGTCTGCTCTATGCTCTGCTTCCACACTGAGAATAGGGAGGTGGGTCTCTCCATGATTATCTTTTTTATTTATTCATTTTTATTCACTTTACATCCAGATTGTGGCACACTCCTTTGTCTTCTCCTGGTCTCCCTCTCTCTACCTCCCTCTCTTCCCCTTCACCCACCCGGAATCTTTAGAAAGGGGGAGCCCTCCTTTCGTGCCATATGACCCCAGCCTACCAGGTCTCATCTGGACAGTCTGCATTCTCTTTTTAAAAAAACTTTTATTTTATTAATTTATTCATATTACATCTCAGTGGTTATCCCATACCTTGTATCCTCCCATTTCTCCCTCCCTCCCATTTCCCCCTTACTCCCCTACCCTATGACTGTGACTGAGGGGGACTTCATCCCCCTTTATATGCTCATAGAGTATCAAGTCTCTTCTTGGTAGCTTGCTATTTTTCCTCTGAGTGCCACCAGGTCTCCCCATCCAGGGGACATGGGCAAAATGAGGCACCAGAGTACATGTGAAAGTCAGACCCCACTCTCCACTCAACTGTGGAGAATGTCCTGTCCAGTGGCTAAATCTGGGTAGGTGTTTGAAGTTTATGGCCTGTATTGTCCTTGGCTGGTGCCTTAGTTTGAGCAGGACCCCTCGGCCCAAATCTGCCTATCATAATGTTCTTCTTGTAGGTTTCTAGAACCCTCTGGATCCTTCTACTTTGCCATTCTCCCATGCATCTCTCATCTAGAGTCCCAATAGGATGTCTTCCCCTCCGTCCCAGTTTCCTGGTAAGTGAAGCCTTTCAAGACCCAGCTATTCCACTCCTTGGAATATACCCAGAAGATGCTCCATTACAAAACAAGAAACCTTGTTCAACTATGTTCATAGCAGCCTTATTCATAATAGCCAGATCATGGAAACAGCCTCAGTGTTCCTCAGTAGAAAAATGGATAAAGAAACTGTGGTACATTTACACTATGGAATACTACTCAGCAATTAAAAACAAGGATGTCCCCAAATTTGTGGACAAATGGATTGAATTACAAATGATCATAATGAGCAAGTTAACCTAGAAGCAGAAAGAATCAAATGATATATACTCTCTTATATCTGCATACTAGCCCAAGGGGCATGTCCCAGGAAAAAGTATTTCTAATACTTAGGGTAGATAGGACTCTACAATCATTCACAAGAGAGCAGAGCTGGAAGGACTAAATTGGACTTCTCTGAACATAAACTCTTCAGGAACCCACAAGAGATTTCATCATTTTTATTCAGTTCATATTTCATATGTAAGGCTCTGTCTACAGTGATGTATGTGCCCATGCACTCCAGGAAGTTTCTCAGATCCTTGGATGTCCAGTCACAGATGGATGAAAATCCCTGTGTGTGCTGGGAACAGTCCAGATGTCCTCTGCAAGAGCACCATTGCTTTTGCCACCTGAGTTAACTCTCCAGTCCCCACACACTAAGTTATGGGAGGTGAGGACAAGTCTTTGTCTTTTTGTTCCCTTCTGAGTAAATGTTAATATTTGTTTCTCCTTTGACGCGACCCCTTTGTCATGTGTTCTGCTCAGTCGAATCAAAACAGGTCCCCCGACACCTCTTAAAAACCATCTCTCTGTACTGTGTTTTCTGCAACCACCTAATTTGACTCAGTCTTCAAGTCAGTGGACAAAATGAAACAATTCCAGGAAGAAGGCAGATGTTAGGTAGAGCACAGCAGAGCCCTGGGCTACCCACATGGCAATCATTTCCACTTCTTCCAGATGTTTGAAATCCTGAGCCACCAGGCTGCCTTTCCCCAGATCCACTGTAAATGCAGCAGCAATGCCTTGGTGTGCCTGGAGGTCACTGGTCACAGCACTGTCTACCCTTGAGGAAGACAGGGCTAGGTCACATCTAACCAGGAGCTAGGATCTCTTCAAGCGTTTGAGAGGGGGCTCCAGCCAAGGACCCTGTGCAGAAGCCAAGGACTGGAATGTTTCAGCCAGCAAGTGGGGATGGGCTTCCCCCATTTCCTTCCACCCTGAGGTCTCAGAGACCTCAGAAGCATGACCTGTAATGAAACCCAGGGCCTGCATTTTCAGCTCTTGTGCACTGTGGAGGTCAACCAGGAAGAGAGTGTGAGCAGCATTCTCCACTGAGAGGTCCCTGCAGAGGGCGTCCTCACACATGGCCTTCAACTGCTCCAGGCCATACCTGTCAGCAGCTGCCAGCACATCAGGGGCCAAGCTGTGGAGGTTTGGCACCTTCCCTGTGTAAATGAATCCCATCATCTCCTTGAAGACTTGAGGCTCCATGTCCTGGATCTCAATTCTGTCCTTTGACCTCTCCTTCATGTTGTGTTCAAACAAGAAGCTGAAAACCAGAAAGTGAGCAGCTAAGATGGCCTTGTGAGCCCAGAATTCGTGACCACCTACAAACAGGCAGCAGTGTGTGAAGTGGGAAGTCTCCCACAGCTCCCCTAGGTCAATATGTGTGTAGCCCCGGGTCGCGACTGCTTCGTCCCCTGACATTTCTACTGGAGCCAGTTTTAGGTTCAATTTCTATTCAAAGCGAAGAATTAAGATATGGTTTCTCTTCTTCCTGTAGGACATAAGAACAAATACTTTTCAGAATTTTAGTGTCTCACCTCCACTCTGTTCCCCACTTGCTGAGACTGGAAAGTTGTGTGTCTATGTAATTATCTACCCAGATTTCAATATTAATTTCAGACAAGACCGTCAGGGCCCCTAGTGACTCTTACATTACTCCATTTCTTTCTCTGTACTGAATTAGATCAATTGGTAACACAACTTTTTAAGTGATTGGGAAATTTTTATACATTCTGTTAAAAATTTTATGTATATTTACATTTTTTCACTTGATAACCCAATTGTAGCCTCCTCCCTCATTTCCTCCAGGCATCACCCTAACACCTTTGCCCCTCGATTTCCCTATCCAAGTCCTCAGAGAGGGGGAGCACTTCTCCCCTACTAAATGACCCCAGTCACTCAGGTCTCCTCAGGTCTGCCTACATCCTCTTCCTCTGCGGCATGGTAAAGCACCCGGCCATGGGAAAGTCATCTAAGTGCAGGCAACAGAGTCCATGGCAGGAACAACACCAGCTCTACTTTTTATGGGCCCCATATTGAGATGGAGATTCCAATAGGCTACCTCTGAGTGGGGTGCCTGGCTTTTCTCCATGCATGGTCCTTCTTTGGTGCACAGGAATCTGCAGGGACCATGGGCCCAGATTTCTTGGCTCTGTTAGTCTTTTATAGAGATCCTGTCCCATCTGGGTCCTTCTTTCCCCAACTCCTCCATAGCACTCCCTGTGCTCTGACCTAAGTTGGACTGTGAGACTGAGCTTCTGCTTTGATCTCCTGATGGGTAGAGCCAGGGAAACAATGCTCTGCACAATAGCCACAAAAACCACGAAGAATCTTGATGTAAATGTAAAAAAGGAACTAAATGTAGTGTACGAAAAAAAAATCAAATCTCTGAAGAAAGAGACTGAAGAAGATATGAGAAAACGGAAAGATTTTTTATGGTTGAGGGTAGGTAGGATTATCCAAGAAACAATGGCCATCTTACCACAGCAATCCCACAGATTTAATGCTGTTCCCATTAAATGCCAACACAGTTCTTTACAGCCCCTGAAAAACAAACTCTCACCTTCATTTGGGACCACAAAAATCCAGAATAGCTCAGACATCCTGAACGTGAAAACGTCTTCTGGAGGGATGGCTGTCCCTGATATCAAGATGTACTATAGAGCAACAGTGATAAAAAGTGCATGGTAGTGGCATAAACACAGACAGGTGGATCAATGGAATCCAATCAAGGATCCAGAAATAAACTCACACATATATAATTTTTGAGGAAGAAACAAACCATACAATAGAAAAAAGAAAGCACCTTCAATGAATTGTGCTGCTCTAGTGCCTGTCTACATGTCAAAAAATGCAAACAGATATGTTCCATGATGTTGAATTCAATGTGATCCCTGAGATGGTGAACTAGAAAATCCTGTCTGAGATCCCATTTTGGTCCTTGAGATTGTGAACTGTTTATACTGCCTTTGATCCCATTGTGACCCCTGAGATTGTGAACTATAAAAACACAGGATTTAATAAAGTTAACCCTAGGTCAATGGGTGGAGCAAGCAAGCAGCTGACGGGGATTAAATGTAGGCGAGGTTTTGAGTAGAGGAACAATTAAGATAGCTTTCAGGATAACAGGATCTTGGGATTTTAGCTTGAGCTCCTTGGACTTTGGTGCTTGGCCTTTGGAAGCTTTTGGACTTGGGTTTTTAGGTATTTTCTACCTGGGCAGTCAGCTGAGCTAATGAGACTTTGGGACCTTTTCCATCAGGAGGTGAGCTGAGCAGGAAGGTTAGCTTACTGCTTTCTCTGCCTCTCTGAGCTAGCAGGTTTTTTACCACAGCATCTGTCTCCTGTGTCTTTATTGGTAAAATAAAGTGATCTGGGAATTTCACTGAATCCATCCTAGATCCATAGTTATTACAGCGCAAACCTCAAGTGCCAGAGCACAAAAGACATTAACATAAAATGAGGACCACTAAATCTATTAAAAGAGATAGTGTCGAAGATCCTTCAACTCTTTGGCACAGGAGACAACTTCCTGAAGAAATACCAACTGCCCAGACTCTAAGGTCAACAAGTAATAAGTGAGACATCATTAAATTGAAAAGTTCCTTTTTCTATATGTGAACAGCAGGAACCAGAAGATTGCAGAGTTCAGGAAAGACACAGGACAACTATTTGTAAGATTCCATAGTGCAGGCCATTCTTAAGAGCTTTTGTGCACAGTTCACCAGAGAGGGAACAGGACTGAGACTTGTGTTGTATAGAAAGTCTAGAGGAATTTTTCAGGAGGTTTGAATGTAAGAGATAGAAAATGTGCGGCCTCCCATGTCTAAAGTTGATTTTGTGCCGCATGGTCTCCAAATGGGAGCAAATTTCAATGATGTCTGAGGATGTCTAGTTTCCCAAGGCTTTCCGTTGCCAAAAAAAACAAAAATGTACAAATGATCATATGATCTTCTCTCCTTCCAGGCGAAACATCCTCTTTTTCTCTAGTGAATGTGGACTTCCAAGGTTCCCCAGGCACCTCAGGTCTATCAAGTTCACAAGGTCTCCTGTCTTCCCAAGTCCATCCAGAATCATGGGTTTCCCTCCATGATCCAAGAAGACAGAATAAAAAAAACGCACTGTGTTTACCATGGAACAAAACCAGATACTCCAAAGAAAATTTGATAAACACAAGTACCTGACTAAAGATCAATGCAAGGAACTGGCTCAGAATTTCCACGTGACAGAACACCAGATCAAGGTATGTCCCATCTTCTGTCTCCTTCTCTCTACTAGTCAGACAGCCACTCCCTAACCAGCCAAGGCCACACTTCCCTGAATGCTTGATTTCAGGTTTCTCTCCATTTGCTTGGAGTTCCTTTGATTAGTTCTAGGTTGTACAAGGTTGGTGGAGTTGTGTTCATGGTTAGGTTTGCATCTGTTATGATTTCTTCTATTCTCCACTCATTTATTTATTTATTTAACCGCTTTATACCCAAATTTCCCGTGCCTCCCTACTCTCCACTCAGCCCATTCCCCATGCTATGCTCTGATGCCTTCCTCCAAGTTAAGGGGAGGCACCCAAGCATAACAAATCCAGCCAATTATCTCAAGTCACTGCAGGCCAAAGCACATCCTTTCCCACCTGGGAGTGATGAGGAAGCTCAGCTAGTAAGAATTACCCAGCAGTAGATATCAGAGTCAGAGACAGCCCTTACTTATTGCGATATGGGACCATCATTGTGACCAAAGCTGCACATTTGTTATCAAAGAATAGAAGATCTACTTTCCATCCACATAAAAGTTTTGGCGGGTGGCTCAGTCTGAATACCCAGGTAAGTTTACTCTGAAGGATTTCATGGGGTCTCTCGCCCATCTGGCTCCCTTCATTCTTCCTCCTACTCATCCACAGCAGTCCCTCAACTCAGCCTGTTGCCAGGCCTTGGGTTACTGTGTATGTCCCCATCAGCTGATAGTTGAAGCCTCTCAGAAGACAGTTATGCCACACTGCTGTCTGCCCCCTCTACCCATAGGTGTTCTCTCTCCAGATTTCTGTTTTCTCTCCTCTTTCTTCTCCTCACACACCCTCCTCAGCTCTTTGCCAATCTTATCCTCAGTCCATTTATCCTTCCCAACCCATCTCCAATTCTCCAAATCACTTCATTGCCCCTATCTACTTTGGATGTTGATGGTCTTTTTTGTTCTGAGTTAGTTTCAAGCATCTTTCTTTGGACTCTGCTTAGCTTCATTGGGTCTGTGGATTTTAGTTCTTTGCTATATTTCTAATAACTGCTTATAAGTACGTACATATCATGTGTTTCCTCCTGGCTCTAGTTTACCTCACTAAGAATGATCTTTAAAATTATTTTATATATTGTAATTATCCATAGTACATCTTGAATGTAATCCCTAAACTCTTCTCTTCCTGTTCCCACTGTCTTCCCTCTTCTGCCCTACTCTGCTCTCCTAGACCTGAGAAAGTGTAGGCCCTTCTCTCCTACTGTCTGACCTCAGCTTTTCCATTCTCATCAGAATAGTATGCATCTCTTCCCTCTGTGTACCTTCAAGGCCATCTGACCAAAGGGCAGTGATCATTTTATGGGCACCCAAGTTCATTTCATAGGCAGTTTCTTTTTTCCTCCCCCATGAGAACACTCAGAATGATTTGACCCTTGGCTATGTCTGCACATAATGTCTCAGTTCTCTGCTTGCCATGTCCTTGCTTGCTGTATGATGTTCTGAAAGCTCCCCTCATTCCAGATATGCTGGGCCCCTAGGGGAGGTCCTAACCCTTCCTTTTGTTTGCATGCTCACCTCTTCCATGCAACTCTCATCACCCATTCACCAAGTATGCTCCTATCAATCCCAGTATCTGTGCTGACAACACCTCAGGCTGGAGTTTCTCAGAGAACATCTAGTTGGGCTAATATCCACATATAAGTTAATATATACCATGCAGATTTTCATTGGGTGTTTTTCTGGGTCTGAGATACCTTACTCCAAATGGTCATTTTAGTTCCACCAATCTCCCTGAACATTTGAAGGTTTGGGGGTTTTTTTTTTTGTTTTTTGGGGTTTTTTTTTTGATACCACACTAGTATCCATTGTGTAAATGCACCATATTTTCTTTATTCATTCTTACTTAACTCTCCAGTGTACTCAGTGGAGCGAGTGGCCATGCAGTAAGGAGGAGAATATTTTGGGTATAGGCAAGGATTTGTTATCTATGGCCTTTTGGTAGATCTGTACATGTGCCCCATTTATAAATGGATTATTTGATTTGTTGGGGTGAAATTTCTCAAATAGGTATGATATTTATCTCTTGGTTAGATTACGGTTGGTGAAAATCTTTTCTCATTCTCTAATCTGGGAGGTGTAGAATTTAGTCACACATCACAATTGCAACTCCTAGAAGAAGTTACCATAGTCTGTTGGTTTTCATGTCCAGCTCATACTGCCATCATCATTCTTGGGCTCAGGAATGTGAGAGATTTGGGATATGTGTTGCATAGCATAGCAACCAATAGCCAGAATTTTCACACAGTATATTAATATTTGGGAGCTTAATGATACAGCTGACTTGCTTTGATTTCCATTTTCCCTTTTCTCTCCAGATATGGTTCAAGAATAAGCGAGCTAGGCAGAATCAAAAGAAACTTGAGAAACTACCTGGGAATCATGATGGGAAGCAAGACCACGTTTCCTGCGACAGACCTGCCTGCCCATCTAGTGTACCACTTGGGAAGCAAGGCCAAGCTTCCTGTGACCTATCTGCCAGCACCAAAGGCACTGGGATTCCTCTAGCCTCTGTCTGTGAAGATTCTGTGTCCCAGAAACAGTCTATTTCCACCAACTCTCTTCCACTCACCCCATCGAGTATGTCTTTAGATTCAGAGTCCATTTCTTCCTCGGGGGAGAAATCAACACGTGTCAGCTCTCCTCCTCCATTCCATCCCAGTATGTTCCCAGACCCAGAATCCATCTTCTCCCCTGATGAGAACAATATGAGTCTTGCATGGGAAACCCTGATGTTCGCACAGTCTAGGCAATCCACAGGAACAGGAGACAGAATCCCAGATCTATCAGCAGCATGTCCATCCTCTGAACACCCAGCTACAGCCCGAATTCCAGCCTCAGTCCAACCTTCATATTTCTGCACAGCTTCATCAGCATTTTCTGCAACAGACACAAGTGCAGCTGGAAACCCAACAAAGACTCCATCAGTCAGCACAACTAAACTCACAGAACGTGTTCAAGATGACACTTTCATCAAAGACCAGCAATTCCTTAAAGAGCTCAGTGATTTGGAGGCTGCTGAAGTTGCCCTGTCACCGCCTGACATCATGGATTCCTTTTCACTCTCGGATTTCTTTTAAAAATCTTGATCTGGTGTGTCCTGTAACTACTGATTATGGCTAACAGTGTGCTAGGGAACACGAAGTCAAAACCTTCCATGTCCCTGCCTCTCAACTGTGATTCTGCAGTCATCGATATTAGAGCAATTGATGTGCAACAGGGTGCTGAAGATGGTTATTAACTTCAGTTGAGAGTATCCTGGCTCTGGTGCTGGGAGCTGTGCCTGTGTTTATTGGACATCCAGCCTCCAGTGTCTCTTCACTTCCTTCTTAGAAGGGAGATGTGCAAGTCCTGGTGTTATAGTTAACTATATAACTATATATATATATAGTTAAAAGGAACAGACCTCAAAGCAACAGATGTATTGACTCTTGAGAAGTAGATATACACAGAAGAGTACAAGGAGATTATGACCATAATGGTAATGGTATGTCAAGATTTCCAGGGTAATGTAGCTGCAGTGTGAAGGAAATCATTGGTTTAAGAATTGCAAATACAAGAGGGACATAAGAAGTAACCTCTTGCCATTGTTTAATGAAATTTGGGACCTGTCAACTCGAGGCCCTGCAGCAAACAATGGGAGGCATAATTCTTTAGTCAGCCAGGAGGTAATAAGCCGGCAGGAAGATAAAACCTAGTATTGATGATTTCATGCATGATATGAAAGGTCGTCTGACTTTCTATCTGCCCTCAGGTAAAGGATTACAGGCAACCAAGAAGAGACTTGATACCCTATGAGCCTAGGCATGGGGAGGAAGTTCCTCCCAATCACAGTCATAGGGGTGGGGAGTAAGAGGTAAGCAGGAGGGAGGAATGGGAGGATACTAGGGATGGGATAACAATTGAGATGTACTATGAATTAATTAATTGAAGACGATATGTAAAAAGATTTTTATTTCAAAAATCATGAGGAGATTCAGATGTAAACATTCCAATCTACTTCAGGGAAGACGATGGGCATCAAAGAAACAAATGTGGCATATAAAGCCACTGGAAGAAAACTGTTCTTATTTCTCCTGCTGATAGCACGGTGACTTTCCAATCTATGAAGAAGCATGACACTGGGAAATAACCTTTTTAACTCTGCAGATATTTGATATACAAGTCCTTCAAAATTCCTGAATCACAGAAATGTGTGTCCGAAGTCCTGAGCTGTCGGATGAAAACTGGATGTCCCATCATTACAGACTCTCCAGGGAGTCAACTGTCTCCGGAATTTCTATACTTCTGCATGCTGCTTGCCTTCACTTCATACATATTAGATATTATTTCCTTCTTAAGACTCTGATGGGGTTGAAGAATCAGTACTCATAGTATAACTATTCTTCATCTGCTGTTTCTGCAGTGCCAATGATTTTCCTATAGAGAGCAGCTGTGCAGGCACATGGAGGAGTGGAAGGAGGCCTGCTCCTGTCATGTCATCAACATGATACCACGCCTGCATCGCTGTACTTCTGAGGAAGCAGTAGACTGGCCTCTCTGATAGTGAATTGATGAGTCATTCTGATGTGTTGTTAAGACTTTGCCCTAAAAATTATGAGGAGCGGGCAATGGGTTTTGGGCTTATATTTCTAGCACTTCTATGTAATGACAATTCTTAGGAATCTCACTCCTAAGAGGGTTCCATTAGGTCTGAGATTGTGATCTTTTGCAAATTAGTGCTAGAAATATCTTCCACTTGACGTGCAACAGGGTGCTGAAGATGGTTATTAACTTCAGTTGAGAGTATCCTGGCACTGGTGCTGGGAGCTGTGCCTGTGTTTATTGGACATCCAGCCTCCAGTGTCTCTTCACTTCCTTCTTAGAAGGGAGATGTGCAAGTCCTGGTGTTTCTGAGGCTGCTTTACAAGAGTTGATGTCTACAGAGGAAAACTCAGTAACTGATATCAAAATATTAAGCATCAGGTCAAATTCTGGCCCTTGCCTGTGGTCAGTATCAATATCTGTGTCTGCTCTTTGCTCTACACAACAGGGTCAAACAGTTTCCTTCACAGTCCAACTTCTTCACTTTCTGCAGTAGCACCTTTCAGTTAGGAAATGGTGTTTGAGATCTTTTCTTACCCTTTTTGAGCAATTTGCAGAAGAATTTTCCATTGCACAAATCTTTCTCTTAGCACCACAACCTCGCTGCAGCTCTGCTGAAATCTGCTGGCCCAAGTCCTCCGGACCTGGGAACTCAAAGCTGTGAGGATGCAAGAACATTGTGCATGGACAGCTGCTGGCATGCTTGCCGGAGTTCCAGTGCTCAGTCCTTGTCAGGTGCATCAAACATGGTTTCATACAGCTGTTCATGGTGCTACAGAGATGGCTCTGAGGTCAATGCACTGTCTGTTCTTCCAAAGGTCCTGAGTTCAATTGCCCACAGCAACATGAAAACTCACAACAATCTATGATGAGATCTGGTGCCATTCTTTGATGTGGAGGCACGCATTCTGGCAGAATACTCTATAAATAATAGATGACTAAATAAATAAGCTTTAAAAAATAAAGCTGTGCATGGTGGCACAGACCTATAACCCCAGAACTAGGGGAGATAAAGGGTATTAAATCTCCATGAGTTTGAGGAATCCTGGTGGCGTGATCAAAGGCCACACCAAGCACATCAGGGGAAAACATCATTCCCCCCCAAGATTTCTGCATGGTATGTGAACACAGGTGAGCTTCCTCAGAGAGTCAGTCTGTTCTGACAAATGACTTGCCTTCTTTGCCCTCATGTGGCAGTAGAGTGGGACAAACTTTGGGTGGAAGGAATAACCCAGAAGGTTCATGTTACATTTTCACTGGCTAACTGTTGTTAACAAGTGATGTGTTTCTTCATGTACAAATGAGAATTCGAGGCTAAAGCTGTGCTGGCCTTGGACTGGGAAGATTTAGAGTTCAGTATCATTTGTGACAGTTCCTCAGGTGCCGGTGGTAGGTAGATGACTGGCGGAAGCTATGGTTACACAGGGAGCAGGTATAGGGCTTCTCTCCTGTGTGAATCCTCTCATGAGCATGCAGGGTGGTCTTGTGACTGAAGGACCTTCTGCATGTGCTGCATGTGAAAGGCTTCTTTTGCTTGTGGATGACCTGATGAACACGGAGGTCTGAGTGGTTATAAAAGCCTTTATGGCACGAGGGACAGAAAAATGTCCTCTCGTTCCTATGTTTTCTCTGGTGGGCTAAAAGTCTAGACTGGTACTTGAAGGTTTGGGGACATTGATCACAACTGTGTGCTTTCAGGTCTCTGTGGAGTCTCTCCTGCTGACCTGTACCTGTGGAGTTGGCCTCAAGATTCTGGCACAGAGAGACAGACTGAGAGGGAGGCCACTGTGGCTTAGAGAGGAGCATTAATACCTCCACTGGGAAATCTTCAGAAGAAGGTGCACTTTGTGACTTCCCTGGGGACCTGAAGGGGCCCTGACTTCCTCTTGTAGCTTTGCCAATGTCTCCATGAGAAAAGCATCTCTCTTCAGGCTCAGGATCTTCTCCCTGAATAGTGTGAAGGGGGTATATCTCATTTCCAGTATTGCTAGCACCAGCATTAACTTCGGTAGTGTTCCAGAAAGCATTGCAGCCATCTTCACTGTCTTCAGTGTGGTCTAGCCTGGAGGACAATCCTGCTTGTACCTCCATGGGTACAGCTTCAGGAAATCTTTCCCAGAGGGACTGATCCTGGTGCCTGGAGGAGCCTTGCTTTGTCCCTTTGGTTCCGTGGGGGATTCCACGAAAAATATCGCCCTCTTCAGGCTCAGGATTTTGATATCCTTGGATAATAAGAAGGGGATCCCTTTCATTTTCTAGACTATAAACACCACTATTTACTTCACCGGTGTGCTGGGATTGCTTGTAGCCATCTTGAGTGTCTTCATATCCTGTGGAATTAAGACAGTCTATGAAACTGTACCCCAGAAGTGATCTCACACAACATCCCTATCTTTCAAGTATCCACACTCACCTGTTGCGATGATCCTGCCATGTGGCGTCTGAAGGGGTGTGATTCCATCGTCTCCTGTTGCAGATGTTGCTGATTGCTGCTCTTTAAATTCACTGATGACTTGTTTTAAGGAAAGATGATCAGAAAAGAGGGCTTCCTGCCCCTGCATGGAGACATGGACCTGTACTCAAAAACCAAGAGACCATTGTCAAAAAACCAGTAAATGATGTAATACCTGCCCTTAACCTGTTTGTGCAGAATCATCAGACTGTGGGTTAGCTCATCTCTCTTAATCCTATCTCTAAGGATATTATCCTGGCACTCACAAGTCTGTACTCTCAAGTCACTATTGACACTGTGTTTGCTCATGTTGTTGAGTCAGTCTCCAGAGAAAAGACAAAGTGAGACGTCCATGGAGCTTTGGAAAAGGATGGTTTCACTAATAACACAAACAGCCTAACCTTCCTGTTTTCCCCAAATCCCAATGACTGTCTTTCCTCCCAATTTAGTCATCCCTCACCCCAGGTACTCACCATGACAGGAGGTTTCAAGCATTCATCAGTCAGACCCTCCATGAATCTCTCCATGTTTTCCCCACTTGATTCCCACTTCTCTTTTAAGGCATCCTTGTCCTTGTAGTGTCCACTGTTGAGAAACTGCTCAAAGACCAGTTGAGAAATCATCTGCTCCTTGCTCCGTTTTTCTGGCTGCAACCATGAGGTGAATATCTCCCAGAGTCTTTCTAGCTCTTGCTTTGCCAAAGAGCCATTGTCATTTGGGGAAAAGTTCAGCTGAGGACTTGGCGAGTTAGAGTTGTCTTCTCCAGAATTCACAACAGAATCCCAGCTTGGAATGGACTCTAGAGTGTCTGTTTCAAAGTCATTTGGTGGTGACTCAGGCTTAAAAGTTTTTCTGAGCTGTGAAGCCATTTTGGTTAGCTTCATCAGGAAGATTCAGTTCTGCCAATTTAGTATCTGTCTTGTGACTTCTAAATGTGTTTCAATAGTTGGTGATGTACAAAAGCTACAAGTTAGAAAGAGAAAAGAAATATAATAAAAGGCCAAAATCTACTCAGGTTTATGTTAGAAATGGTTTCATGATTATATGACAGTAATGTTAAAAATATGTTTCAAAAGAAAAAAAACAAGAAACTATGGAAAGTGCAACAATATTTGACTTAATAGGAAGAAAAATGCTCTGTCAAGGGTAGGAATATCTGTCATAAGAACATAGCAAATTACACAATAGCTCAGGGTTCTCTCATCCCCTCTTGAAAAAGCAGATGTTATTGTTGCTGTTCCTCAAGAATTGTATTTCTCCCATTCTAAAGTGTCACAGGACTATACATCCTCAAGAAAAATATTAAAAGTGAAAGAACACAAGGAATTCAGGAACAGTTACATAGAGAAGACTTGTCTTGAAAAACCCAAAGGGAATAAAGTGAAAGAACACAAATATTAAATTACAGAACAGTACAGATATATCCTTAAGAAAGCATATCTATTGTTTCTGTATTTGAGTAGCCTTTGCTGTTTAAAATATCAAGCATTTGATCATAAAGTTTGTCCAAAGCAACATGCTCTGTAACAGCATTCTGTTCTTTGAAGCTCTGACTTCAGCAATCATTGTCCATGATGGAAGTGCCAATCCCACTGTAAAATATAGGCTGTATCCAGCGCCCCCTTTCTACCCTAAAACAAAGACCTGATCCATTGAAGTCCATATTTAAGGGAAAGTCAACAACTATAACCTTGTCTTTTGCTGCCTGTAATTCTCCTTCTGGGTAACTGTTATCCTTATCTGATATACGTAATCCCAAAACAAGTTTTTTTTGTCTAAGATCTCATACTGAAAGTCTCAATCTACATTATGATCCTGAAAATCCAATGTAGTATCAGGATGGTAGAGCAAAGAGTGTTTAACAACAGATAACCAAATGAGGCAAGATCTTTTGCATAAGATAAAACACCTAGTCACAAAAGAAATAAGGATGCAATTAGACTTACAGATACCCAGAACAATTCCGACATTTTACCAGACATCAAAACACACACAAAAAAGAAAACAATGCACACAAACTACTATAACAAAAAACCTGGTAGATAAATGTTCTGCTACAAAAAATATATACAGATTTAATATCTCTCAGAGTTACATCAAATACTCAAAAGAGGTGTTGGCAAAACCCACACATCCAGGAATGACTCAACACTAAGATCCTATAATTTTTCACCTAAACAATTCAGCTACCTCAATGCTGATCAAGTAATACGAAATGCACTTGAATGGACCTGAAAACAAAAAAGTGAATTTCATTCATCCATATTTCCAGGATCGGACACACACACACACACACACACACACACACACATACTGATTCCCAGCCAGTCACCCTGGAAAACTGCTCCCCAGCCTATTAAGAAATCTGCAAACTCTGATTCTCCTGAGTCTGATGCTTCCAATGAAACAAGTATATATTTTCTTGATTCTAAAAGATGTGTTCTTTAGCTTCCAGTTGTCAAAGCTGAGTGAACCCATCTTTGGTTTTAATGTACATACCGAGTGGGAGGTTACAACAGACAACATCAGTGGTCCTTTTTCCTCCAAGTTTTAAAGACAACAAATGCAGACTTTGTGTCTTACCATTAAAGGTTTCATGGGATAACAGATTATAAACAGGCTTTGGAGGGAGATCTGCAAGAATTACAAGGCTATAGAGTGTTGGCTAGGGAAGACCAAATTTGTAGGATACCTATCTTGGATGTCAGTTATTAGGAGTAAAAAGGTATCTGCCTCAGAGTATATTACTGCCATCCTTTAAATCCCAACTCCAAAGACTAAGAAACAGGTTTATCAGTTTCTAGGTGGGGTCAGGTATTTCTCCTTCTGGACACCAGTGTTTGTGGAAGTAGCAAGGCCTCTCACCCCAGCACAAAGGTGGACACTTATCTCTTAATCTGGACTGATACTAAATAAAAAGCAATCTGTGATAGACTGATTTTGAGATAAGCAATGCAAAGGACTTAAGTCTTTTCATTGGACAAAAACAGGAGCTAATGTGGTGGCCAATGCCTTTAATCCCAATACTCCAGAGGCACGTGGATCTCACTGAGTTTGAGGCCAGCTTGGTCTACAAAGAGAGTTCCAGAACAGCCAAGACTACATAGACAAACCCTGTCTTGAGGGGGAAAAACAGGGGATGGAGATAACAAATTTATGTTCTTAATTCATCTCTTCCCACGTCTACCATGAAAATGACCCTAATTCAATCTCCATCTCTAAAGACCAAAACAAAGAGAGAACAGAAAACAAGAAATGATAAAATTTCATGAGGGAGGCATGGCTAGATGCCAATGAGAGCAAATATCTGCTACATGTGTGCCTTCAGACTTCATCCCCACCCCTATGCCAGCACCGGAAGACTGACGTACACACACACAGTTCGAAAAAATTTGTTTTAGTTGAACATAATTGCACACACCATTACACAGAGGACTCTGGAGTCAGATTTGAGTTCCACTACAGCCTAGTCTACAAATTGAGGCCCATTCAGCCAAGACTACACAGAGATTCCCTATCTCAAAATTACTCCTGATTCTTCCTTACATTAATAGCCTGTGACAACTGCTTCCTTCATTTTTATCAAAAATTAGTAAATTAGTAAAAACAATAGTGAGAGGGAGGGAGGGAGGGAGAGAGGGGGGGGGGTAATGAAATCCAGCGACTTCTCAAATGATCATTGTGCCTAAACTAAAGTATCCTTCAGATACCCAGTGTTTGTCTTTCTTTCTTCATCTTTGTTTGTTTATCTGATACTGGGTTTCTCTGTTTCTTTGGCGGTCCTAGACTCACTTTGCAGAGCAGGCTATCATTAAACTCAAAGCGACCGCCTGCCTCTGCATCCCTAGGGCTGGGATTAAAGGCATTCCCGACCATTCCCGGCTTACCCACTGTTTTTCAACATAAAAGTAACATGTCCAAAATTATGTGTTCTTACATTGCACTTTGGTGACATCTCACCTTTGTTCTGCCATGGGTTCCATTTTATGGTGCTTAGACTTTGTGTGTGTCATCCTCAAAGAAAAGGTTTCTCAAACAGCAAAATCGAATGATTAATATTTACAAAATACCAAAAATTTTAACATTGAATTTGAAGAACAAGCAGTTGGAGGAAGATATGCTGAATTACAACTTTAATCCCACCACTAAGGAGACAGAGGAATATAGATATCTGAATTTGAGGCCAGGTGAGTGTACAGAGAAAATTTCAGATGATCCAGGTCTTCTGAGAGAATCCATGCTTCATAAAACAATAAGAAGGGTGCTGCTAATGAAAGCAGTGCTTATGGGGGTGGGGACGAGGTGGAAATGATGATAGATAATAAACATGTGGTTTTAACACCCTTTCACTGTCCTTTTCCGGCATTCAATGCCACACTTGGATAAGTGAAATATTAGTTTATCTCTGTGGTCCTTCCAACTATGGATTCCACAGAGAGATCATAGACAGCCTGGATTATATAGACATATCTAAATAGTAAAATGTAAGAAAGCAAACAAACAAATATTCAATCTGGGTAGCCATCACATGGATGAATTTAACACTTTAAAATATTATTTTACATCATCAAGAGGCCAAGTTAAATAAAACAAACAAGAGCTTGTGATGAAGACCATGTGGAGAAAGAGAGACTCCTATTTATTGCAGCTAGATGTTGAAAAGAATACAACCTCCAGGCAGTCACATTCTCATCTACGCAGAATCTTACAAGGGAACTCACCTTGGATATCAGAAGGCTCTCCGGACTTCGAAGATCCAACCTCAAGCTCTAAGCTCTACTCCAGGAATCAGGCCTTAAATAGGTTCTTCATCCAGGACCCTCCCACCAACACACCCTTAATGCCTGTTGCACAACAGACACCCCACCCTGATCCTCAATCTGTTTGCAGCCCCACCTTATAGGGCTGCCTGGTTTGCTTGGACCCACAAGAGTCAACTCTTTCTTAGTCAAACACTCTTGGTTCTCCTGCACTGTGAAGGGTTCAACTCAGAAGAAATGTGGACTCCACTGGTTGGTGACCACCTCAAGAAATGAGCCGTATGCAGCACATTTCCCACCTTCACTGCTCTATAGTGACATGGCTGATACTCCTCCTTTTTGCTCTCTTTATAAAACTGAGACAGAGTCTACCTACCTAGAGTAGTCTGGCCATCAGCTCACAGAGATCCATCTGCTTCTGCCTCCTTTAGACTGGGATAAAGGACAGTCCAAAACACTCATGTAGTTCCTCACTTCTTGATAGGATTTGTCTCTTCAGTCTTAGACAATTTTGGCAGCTGTACTTCAGGCATAATATCACCACTATCATGCTATTTCTACATGGAGCATCTAGACCCTAAATCATATTCCCTGGGAAATTAGATCCCTTACAGTCCCAAAGTTGCTTATATTTTCTATAAGCATAGGCCTGATCATGGATTGTTTGGCCCTATAATGAATAGATGGCCACAGAGAGCTGCTGTTTTATTTTTGGAGAGGATGCACTGCTTTTACTACTACCCAGCCTCCCTGAATTGTGTTTCCTGGAAGCTCAATTACTTCCACCTGGGTGAATATGGAAGCTTCACCTATCTTCTTACTTGTTCAGGAAACCTGTGTCATGGAAGACCTACCTTACTTTACTAAGTCATGTGAAGATTTCTTGATACCTACAAAAGGATTAAAGTTAACTACATTATCAAAGTACTATGAAATTTCTCAGAAATGTCTTAGTGAGGTTCAGAGACAGAACTAAACTGGACTTTAAGCCTCTGTGTAATTTATGATGACATACAACAGTTTTTGTTAGAGAATAATAAGAATGTCCCACTGCACAGTAGATTTAGTACTGAAGACAGAGCCCACTTTACACTCTGATATTGTCCCCATCTGTACAGAGAAATTTCAACTCACAACATAGCTGAACTGGCAAGAGATGATATCCAAAACTCTTCTAGCTCTTCTTAATGCAGTTGGAATGCAGAAATAACTTTAATCCCAAGAGACAGAGAAATAGATCTCCAAATAAAGGCCAGCCCAGAATAAAGCAAGTTTTAGATAAAGTAAATCCCATGTTCAGGGTGTGGTGTCACAAGCCATTAATCCAAGATCTCAGGCAATCATGGAGGTCTGATTCTGGTTAGTTCTTTGCAGTCAGTTCAGGTGACTCAACTAGGTGAGAGGCAGTGAAGTGTAGTTCAGTTCCTGGCAGTTTAGTTTCTAGAATTCACAGGTAGTTTAACTAGGAGAGTTTTTTTGAGACAGGATTCAGAGAGAGGAAGCTATGCATAGCTGAACACAAAACAGAGAATGAGAAGGATCCAGGATTCATAACCTATTTCCAAAGATACTATGAGGCAAAGAGGAACAATAGAGAAAGAGGATGAGAGAAAATTCAGACTGAGAGACTAGGAGAGGAGTTTCAGCAAGAACAGCTGATTTAAAGCAGCTGGGCAGAGTTTAGAAAGAAATAGAAAGTGTGACTCTAATCATAAAAAGGTCATCGCAGCTCCTACCTGCACTATCTCCTACACACACACACACACACACACACACACACACACACACACACACTCACTCACACATATCCTGACTCCCAGCCAGTCACTCTGGAAAACGGCTCCCCAGCTTATTAAGAAACCTGTAAACTCTGATTCGCCTAAATCTGATGCCTCCAGTGAAAGAAGTATATATTCTCTTGAATCTGAAAGAGGTGTTCTTTAGCATCCAATTGGCAAATTGAGTGAATCCATTTTTGCTTTTAATGTACATACCCAGTGGAAGGTTACAGCAGACAACATTAGTGGTCCGTTTTCCTCCAAGTTTTAAAGACAACAAATGCAGACTTTGTGCCTTACCATTAGCGATTTCTTGGGTTAACAGATTATAAACAAGCTTTGGAGGGACATCTGCAAATGTTAAAAAGCTATAGAGTGTTGGCTAGGGAAGACCAATTTTGTAGGATTCCTATCTTGGATTCCAACTAAAAGGGGTCAAAAGGTATCTGCCTCAGAGTATATTACTGCCATCCTTTAAATCCCAACTCCAAAGACTAAGACACAGGTTTATCAGTTTCTAGGTGGGGTCAGGTATTTCTCCTTCTGGACACCAGTGTTTGTGGAAGTAGCAAGGCCTCTCACCCCAGCACAAAGGTGGAAACTTATCTCCTAATCTGGACTGATACTAAATAAGAAGCAATCTGTGATAGACTGATTTTGAGATAAGCAATGCAAACAACTTAAATCTTTTCATTGGACAAAAACAGGAGCTAATGTGGTGGCAAATGCCTTTAATCCCAATAGTCCAGAGGCAGTTGGATCTCACTGAGTTTGAGGCCAGCTTGGTCTACAAAGAGAGTTCCAGAACAGCCAAGACTATACAGACAAACCCTGTCTTGAGGGGGAAAAAACATGGGATGGAGGAAACAAATTTATGTTCTTAATTCATCTCCTCACACGTCTACCATGAAAATGACTCTAATTCAATCTCCATCCCTAAAGACCAAAGGAGAAATAATTAAATTTTGCGAGGGAGGCATGGCTAGAGGCAAATGAGAGCAAACATCTCTTCATCTGTGCCTTCAGTTTTCATCACTACTCTTTTGCCATCACCCAAAGTCTCAGGTACACACACAGTTCAAAAAGATTTGTTTTAGCTGAGCACAATTGCACACACCATTGATCAGAGCACTCTGGAGGTAGATGGGAGTTCCTCTACAGCCTAGTCTACAAACTAAGGCCCATTCAGGCAAGGCTACACAAAGATTCCCTGTCTCTAAAAAAAACCACCACTCAGATTCTTCCTTACATCTATAGCCTGGGAATATCTGCATCCTTCATTCTTATCAAAAATTAGTAAAATAGTAAACACAATAGCAAGGGAGAGAGAGAGAGAGAGAGAGAGAGAGAGAGAGAGAGAGAGAGAGAGAAACAGAAAGAGAGAGAGAAACAGAAAGAGAGAGAGAAACAGAAAGAGAGGTAATGAAATCCAGCAACTTCTCAACTGATCATTCTGCCTAAACTAAAGTATCCTTCAGATACCCAGTGTTTTTCCTTGTTTCTTCATTTTTGCATGGATTTGGATACTGGGTTTCTCTGTTTCTTTGGCTGTCCTTGACTCACTCTGCAGACCCGGTTATCATCAAACTCACAGTGAACCGCCTGCATCTGCCTCCCTAGTGCTGGGATTAAAGGCATTCACCACTATGACAACCTATCCATTGTTTTTCAACATAAAAGTAACATGTAAAAAATTATGTTTTCTTACATTACACTTTGATGGCACCTCACCTTGGTTCTGCCATTGGTTCTGGTTTTATGGAGCTTAGACTTTGTGTGTGTCATCCTCAAAGAAAAGGTTTCTCAAACAACAAAATCAAAAGATTAATATTTACAAAATACTAAAAATTTTTACATTGAATTTGAAGAACAAGCAGTTGGAGAAAGATATGCTGAATTACAACTTTAATCCCACCAATAAGGGGGCAGAGGAATGTGGATATCGGAATTTGACGCCTGATGGTCTACAGAGAATATTTGAGACTATCCAGGTCTTCTCAGAGAATCCATGCTTCATAAAATAATAAGAAGTGTGCTGCTAATGAAGGCGGTGGTTGTGGGTGATGTGGGAGGTGGAGATTATGATTGATAATAAACATGTGGTTTTGACACCCTTTCACTGCAGTTTTTGGCATTCAATACCACACTTGGAAGACTGAAATATTAATTTATCTCTGAGGTCCTTCCAACTATGGATTCCACAGAGAGATCAAAGACAGTCTGGATTATATAGACATACCCAGTTAGTAAACGGTAAGAAAGCAAACAAACAAATATTCAACATGGGTAGCCGTCACATGGATGAATTCAACACTTTAAAATATTATTTTACATCATCAAGAAGGCCAAGTTAATTAAAACAAACAAAAGCTTGTGATGAAGACCATAAGGAGAAAGAATAACTCTTACTCATTGCAGCTAGATGTTGAAAAGAATATATCCTCCAGGCAGTCACATTCTCATCTACACAGAATTCTTGCAAGCAAACTCACCTTGGATATCAGGATGCTCTCCGGACTTCGAAGATACAACCTCAATCTCTAAGCTCTACTCCAGGAATGAGGCCTTAAATAGGTTCTTCATCCAGGACCCTCCCACCAACACACCCTTAATCACCTCTTGCACACCAGATACCCCACCCTGATCCTCAATCTGTGTGAAACTGCACCTTATGGGACTGCCTGGATTGCTTGGAACCACAAGAGTTAACTCTTTCTTAGCCAAACACTCTTGGTTCTCCTGCACTGCTAATGGTTCAACTCAGAAGAAATGTGGACTCCACTGGTTCATGACCACCTCAAGAAATGAGCCTTCATGCAGCACACTGCCAACCTTTACTGCTCTATATTGACATGGCTGATACTCCTCCTTTTTACTCTCTTTATAAAACTGAGACAGAGTCTCCCTACCTAGAGCAATCTGGCCATCACTTCCCAGAAATACACCTGCTTCTGCCTCCTTTAGACTGATATAAAGGATAGTCCACAACACTCATGTAGTTCTTCACTTCTTGATGGGGATTTGTCTCTTCAGCCTTAGATAATTTTGGCAACTACACTTTAGCCATGATACCAACACTATCATGATATTTCTACATGGAGCATCTAGACCCTAAGGATTTTTCCCAGGAATATGAGATCCCTTACAGTCCCACAGTTGTTCCAGAGCTCTTCCATAAGCACAGGCCTGATCATGGGTTGTTTGGTCACTGCTAGGCCATATAATGAATAGGAGGCCACAGAGTACTGCTGTTGGATTTTGTAATGAGGGGATGCACTACTTTTACTTCAACCCAGGATCCATGAAGTGTGTTTCCTGTAAGGTTAATTACTTCCACCTGCGTGAATATGGAAGTTTCATCTCTCTTCTTACTTCTGCAAAAAACCGGTGTCATGGAATGGACAAGTTTATTTTGCTATGCCATGGAAAGATTTCTTGATACCTACAAAAACATTAAAGTTAACTACATTATCAAATTAGTACAAAATTTATCAAAAATGCCGTGGTGAGGCTCAGTAACAGAGCTAATGTGGACTTCAAACCTCTATGTAGTTTATGATGACATACAGCAGTGGTGAACAGAGAATAATAAGAGTGGCCCACGGCATAGTAGATTTAGTTGTGAAAACAGAGCCCACCCTGCACTCTGATAGTGACCCCACCTGTATACAGTAATTTAAAATCAGAACATCCTACACTGGAAAGAGATCACATTCAAAATTCTTCTAACTCTTTTTAAGCCAGCTGTAATTCAGAAATTACATTAATCTCAAGAGACAGACAAATAGATGTCTGAGTTCAAGGCCAAGCCAGGATAAAGCAAGTTTCTGGTAAAGGAAAGCTTAGCTCCAGGGTATGGTGAAACACTCCATTATTCCCAGCTCTCAGGCATCATACAGGTCTGAGTTCTACTCCATTCTTTTCAGTCAGTTCAGGAGACTCAGCTAGGCGAGAGGCAATTCATCACAGGTCAGTTTGTGGAATTCACAGGCAGTTTAACTAGGAGAGTTTTGTAGAGACCGATTTCAGTGAGAGGAAGCTATACATAGACATAGCTGAACACAAAACAAAACAGAGATTAAGAAGGGTCCATAATTCACAATACATTTCCAAAGTTACTATGAGGCAAAGAAAAGCAATTTAGAAAGAGGATGAGAGAAATTTCAGACTGAGAGACTAGGAGAGTAATTTCAGCAAGAACAGCTGATTGAAAGCAGCCACCCAGAGTTTAGAAAAAAAGAGACAGTATGACCATAGTAAGCAATAAGTCTCAGAGGCTGAAAGCATTCTAGGCCTAGGTTATACTGTATGGAGACTAGAATCCTCCAGGACTAAGACTAGGTTAGCAGATGGAGTCAAATAACCTCAGACCTATAAGACTCATTAACACTTTCCCTCTGGGATTTGTTGTTTGCTGAGGCAAAGTATCAATTTGTAGCTCACACTGTCCTGTGACTTGCAGAGGTGTTGGGGATTCTCCTAAAATCCAGGTTAAAATATAAGCCACCATGTCTAGATTTTTACTTTTTAAGATAATTTATTGGCTGATTTGGTTATATTTAATTTATTCATGTGGAACCTCACAGAATGCAAATTTAATATACGTATTATCTGCATATACCACGTAGGAACAGTACCATATGCTGGCCCATTGCAGCGGTCTGTACAGTAGATTTACAGGTTGTTTTGAAGCATTATAGGCAAGCGTTAATTGCACAGCAGCTGCAAAGACAAACTGGGCACCAGTTAAACTGTGGTGAACAGGCAGTCAACCATTAAACAAAAGGGAAATTTTCCATTACATTTTATGTAGGCATTCCATTGAAAGGAATAATAGTACACTCTTAAGGATATCTACCATTACATGAAGGCCAAAGATGTGTGCACATACAAGTAAGCAAAGCTACATGGAGAGCTGAAGTACAGGAACTGCTAGTTCAAGGGATGACTGTCAATGAAGTCACTTGGAAGTCAACCAGGGACAGATTGCCAGAAGTTCCCTGCTGTACCGTTCCTTCAATCACTGCACTCATCCCAGAAGCAGATATATCACTAAGGTCCATAACACATACGTGTGTGTGTGTGTGTGTGTGTGTGTGGGTGTGGGTGTGTGTGTGTGTGTGTGTGTGTGTGTGTGTTAATGGGAAGATGATAGATAGATACACAGACAGGCTGAGATAGATAAAAAAGAGACTCAGTGTGCTGAGAAGTACTTTGCTACATATAGGAGATTAAATGAAATAAACATACTGCACACAAGTACCCCAAAGGTACACAGTGTAAGCCAAGACAGTAGGGTGGTCACAGGAACATTTATAAACAGAGTTGTAGCTGGTAAATGAGATTCCATGTGGCTCAAAGCACAGTCACATAAAATGTTAACTAAAGAAGGTTACACTTTTTTTCTATGGCCTCCGTGCATTATGGAGGGGTGTGAATGATTCCCACAGATGATTTAATAGTATTACAGCTCTATTTGAATACTCAAGGAACCTGTGTAAGGGACCTGCGTTCACTTCAAGGCAATTAAAAGTCACCTTCAAAACACCTATAACCCCAATCCTGTTGAATGCTACTCTCATTTGACCTCCCAATTCCCATGCATGTTCATGGGCATGCCACAACTATGTTCCTGTGAGCTTTATTTGTAGTACTCAGAATTGGCACACAAGGTAGATGTCCCTTCCTCAAAGAATGGATAAAGAAATTGTGGTACATTTATAGAAAGGAATATTATTCAGCAACCAAAACAAGGAAATCTTGAGATTGGCTGCTAAATGGATAGAACTGGAAAAGATCATCCTGAATGAGGTAACCTAGACCCAGAAAGACACATATGCTATATACTCACATATAAGTGGATATTAGCCCAACACATACGTCCTCTGAGAGACTCTATCCAGGGGGAAGCAGGACATATCCTGGGACTCACAGCCATACTCTGAGTGAAGAGATGTGTTGAGAAATGAATGTTGAGGATAGTGATGTCAAGACTTCCCCCAGGAGACTATCAGGGCTGGAAAACCTGTGCAAACTGTTTCACCAACAATGGAGTTTGCAAGCAGAGACCTTGACCTCCTGTTCAGATGCAGAGGATGAGGCCAGTTGTGGTGGCACATGCATTTAATCCCACCACTCAGGAGGCAGAGGCAGGAGGGTCACTGTGAGTTCAAGGCTAGCTTGGTCTACAGAGCGAGGCCAAGACACCCAGGGATAACAGCATATCTCTGTCTCAAAACAAACGAAACAAACAAAACAAAACAAAACAGATGTAGCAGATGGACAACTTACTCTCCATGTAGGGAAGCAGGGTTGACTGCTCCTGACATGACTTCTATTTCCTGCCATTTGAACACTTCCCCTGTACAGAGGGGGCACTATGGGAACTGACAGGAAGAGGAAGCAGGCTATCCAGAGTAAACCTAATTGGTTGTAGTCAACAGGACGACCTCAGCTGTTAAGAGATCTATGAGACAAAAATAGAGTTAAAGAGGGAAAGAGGGTCAGAACAAAAAAAGAAGATCAAGCAGATTATAATCTGTATATACCGTGAATAAATTATAACGAACTTGCTTGAGATAATAAAATAAAAGCTACATAAAAGTTGATGGATGGATTTTACAATGCAGATTTAGGCCCCAAGTCACCAAAGTATATTTATCTGAGTACAGTGACATGACACTGTTACCCATGTTACAATCACAGTGTGTAAAAAGAAAAAATATTCTTGTATGTTGAACTATAACTTGTCAACACCAGCGAGCTATGAGTTTCATGGACACACTAAACTTTTACAAAATAAATCTGTTGTAGTTTATAAACGGCCAGATTTAGATCATTTAGTTAGTACATGTAGTAATTTTATTTTATGTAAATGAACATTTTACGTTCATATAAATACAGAAGGTGTACACTCTGTCCTCGATGGCAAGAATAGGACATAGTAGCCACTAGAAATAGAATTGAAGCTGATAGTGAGCCATAATATTGCTTTTATCTACTGGAACATGAAAGATAATTTTTAAAATGGTTACATGTTTTGCAAAGGATTAAGAACACCACAGCCTTTTTTACTTAGATATTTCTACTGAAGATGTAAAGCAATTAGTCATCTTTGGAATCATCAAGCTAAATTCATTCTGCACAAGACTTAAGATAAGTTGCAAGCACATGTATTCTGCCTCACAACTGTCAGTAGTTATAATCCCAGAGGCTCCTAAGACATTGTCTAACCTCCTAGGCACCAGATGTATGTTTCTATGGATATAGGCACACAAGACACAACACACACACACACACACACACACACACACACACACACACACACACACACACATGGAAAGGCAACTCTAACAGATTCTGGAAAGAACAGACCATAAAAAGACATTTTATACTTTTATTTAATGTATAATCCAACAATAAGTGATGAATACTCTAACTAGCCTTGGAAAGCCTATCACTCTGTGAATCACACTGCCACGAAACTAATACAGACAATAATGCATCTATACAACCAAAATGAGAATAATGGCTTTCACTACCACCCCTCTTCTTTGTTTTACAGATTCTGGTTCTCAACCAGTCCAGGGTCAATATGTTCATTCAGAGTGTGGTGTAATAAGATCCATCACATCCTCTGTTATACCATGATTTTTAAGGATCTCTTTCCACAGTTCCTGAATATCTGCAATTGAGTCTTCAGCACCATCTTTGTGTTGGAATGCAGCTTCCATGTGAAGTTTAGCTTCAGTGGAGGCACACTCAGCTACTGCTAGGTCATTCTGGATCCCTCTTCCTAGAAAATTCCCAGAGCCTGCAGCAGCAGAAGAAGGAGCTTGGCCATCACAATGGTCTTCTTGGAGACCATACCTGGCACCCTCTGATCCTTGTTCAATGTGGAGAGTCTCTTCCAGGTGGGGAACAGAGTCCATACAAGATGTCCCTGAAGACATGGACTCTCAAGTGGCAGAGTCAAGAACAGATGAGCAACCATGGGAACTGATTGATCCATCAACATCCTTAGGGCTTTGTATATTCTCTGGTGGTTCTGAAACATTCTGGAGATTTTTATGTATGTCCTTAGCTCGGCGGTTCTTGAACCAGATCTGGAAACACAAAAAGAGGAGTTATAGGAAGCCCTGTGTGTGTCAACCTGGCTCAGAATAGGAAGTTGCAGGAGATGCCTAAAAAGAGGTAGGATGTCAGGATAGATACCACCTAACACTCAAATCGTAGGGCAACCACCTAGATTTTCTATGTCTTTACTAGAAACATAAGTGTCTAGTTCCCAGAGACTCTACATGCTGATAATGTGTCTCCAGCGAAGTACCCATGCACAAGCAGAATGCCATGTCTAGCCCTGGATGAACAACCATCTACAGTCAACATCTATGACATGATCTCCCAGGATAGTACAAGCACAAACTGAGAGGGATTTTCAAATCAGTGAAGGTGCTGACTAGAGTAATATTCTGGTTGCAGGGGGAGAGAGTCAAGAAAAAGTCATACCTGGATCTGGTACTCTGTCACTCCAAGATTTTCAGCCAGCTCCATGCATTGCTGTTTCCTTGGTTGCATGCACTCATAAAAATATTCTTGCAGCCGGCGATTTTGTTCTTCCGAGTCCTTAATGTGACGCCTATTTTTATGCTTTGGAGTACTGAGGTGAACTTCACTGTTATTATCAGACCTTTCTGAGGAAGATGAGGGCATCTGGGGTATTGAGTGAACTGGGTTAGTTCCTGATGTTGGCAGACTTGAGTTCCCTCCGAGATCTCGGTCCATACGGATACATGGTTTACTTGAAGATCCAATGGATACTTGGGGAACTTGGTACCTTTGATATTCTGAATCCCATTGGAGACTTGGTGGTTTGTTGGTTGCTTGAGCCTCTAGGGCCCTTTGGGCAATGTAGAGATTTTGATTGCTTTGAAATCCTAGATGCCTTTCGAGATGCATCTGATTCCGGGATCCTCCAGGAAGTAGAAAACTTTGAGACATTTGGTGATCTAAGTTGCTTGTCAAATCTGGTTGTCTTTGAAGGCTTGAATGTGTAGGAAATCCTGTGGGCACTAGAGGATACTGAGTCCTTTGGAGACAGACATTTCTTGCACACTCTTGTGGCATTTGAAAACCTGTGTCCATGAGTGCATATGAAGACATTTGGAAATTTCGATGAAAGCCTTGGAACCTTTTGGGTCCTAAGATGCTTGGGTAGGATGAATTAAATGGCAGAACTCGAGATACTGGTGGATAAGGAAGACTAGTATAATGTGGTCCTACTGGAATACATTCTTCAACTGGGGAACTGTGAGGAGAGAAAATCATCACATCAGCTCTACAGATAAAATATTCAAACAACAGATAAATTCTCTATGTGAGTCTCTAGGTTTTCCAATGAGAAAAACAATCATAGGCTCTTAGTGTTATCAAAAACTACATAAGGGTCAGAAGAGGAATGACAGCCTGTAATCCCAACTCCTACATAAATGCAGGAGGACAATTCTCACCTTAAGTTCAGCCTAGACTACAGAGTGACATCAAGTACACCCAGGACTGAGACCAGAGCTTTTCTTTGAAAAAAATCCAAGGATGGAGACTATAAATTCATATTATTAAGACATCTCTCTCCATTTTTACTATGAATAAGATCTATTTCTCTCACTAGTATTGGGGATTGAATAAAAAAGGAGAAATCAGAAAATGATTGAGTTTTGTATGGAAGGCATGGCTAGAGGCAGGTCAGAGCCAATATCTACTTTGTAGAGAAGGACACTCAGAGCTCATCCTTAATTCTATACAAGCATCTGCAGCTTTAAGTACACAGAATGTTCATGGAGATGTCTTTCAATGTTTTAACTTCACTTTTATATCATATTGGGGTTCAGAAGCCACATGTTAATGACAGTGGACATCTTACAAATCTTTTCTCGTCAAGTGCCTTCACCGGGTGAGCCAAATTTCGAACCCAGAAAAACAATGACTGTCTTTTTGGAAAACTTATTATTTTAAGTTTTTTAAATGAATTATTTTAATCACATGATATATGGACAACATATAATCCTAGGAGTCACCTTGCAAAGGCAGGAGGACCTCTCTGAGTTACAGGATATGCTGTTCTACAGAAGACTTTGCAATACAGCTGGAAATAAGAGAAAACTCTTCCTCAAAATAAAACCTTTCACTTATTAATGTGAATGTATATAACCTCATTTTTCTCCATCCCCAGCTCTTCCTAATCTCTACAGCCACCCCACATAAGCTTCTATTATTTTCAGAAAAATTCCCACATTCCTTCAACCCACAATGGCTTCAACCTAAAGAATTGTAGGATCAAGATGGAACAGAGATTGTGGGACTGAAAAACAAGGACTGGCCCAACTGGAGATCCACCCCATGACAGAGAGCCTACCTCTGAAACTTCTAATAATACTCTGCTAAACTTACATAGAAGAGCCTAGAATGATTATCTTACGAAAGGTTCCTCCATCAGATGAGGAAATCAGATTAGGGGACCCACAGCCTAAAAACAAGTGGGGCTCTGGGAGTCCTGTGAAGAGGGGGAGAAAGGATTGAGGCAGGCAGAAATGTCAGGGCACTAGAAGAACACCTACAGTAGCAAATTAACTGGGTCCATGGTGGCTCACATGGACCACAACACCAACTACAAAGAACAAATGGGCTCTGCTAAGGCTGCTTACTTCCCATCTGAGGCGGATATGCTGCTTTTTTTATATGTGTGTCCACTATCAAGTGGAGTAAAGATTGTCTCTTACTCTGTTGCTTGTCGTTAGGTCTCTTACCCATAGCTGGACTGCCTGGTCTGGGCCTATTGGCAGAAGATGCCCTCAGTCCTTCTGCAATTTGATATGCTCACCTGTGTTGCTAACCACGGGGGACTCTACTTCTCTAAGGGGATGGGGACAGGAGAATGAGGGTAGGGCTCATGAGAACTGGGCTAAAAAGGAAAAATGGAAGGGGCTGTGATCAGGCTGTAAATTGATTAAATAAGATAAATGTAAAAATCAAATATATATGAAGCACCTGAAAGAAAAAAATTCATTACATTTATTTATTCCAACCAGGGCTGGAGAGAATGCTCAGTTTAAGAACATTGACTGCTTTTCCACAGGCCCTGAATTCAATTCACCACAAACATATGGTGAATCGCAACCATCTATAATGAGATCTGGTGCCCTCTTCTGCTAGGATAGCACACATGCAGGCAGAACACTTTAAACATATTAAGTAAATAAATCTTTAAAAGTAACAATTCAAACCACAATATGCTTATATGAATTTATACGGCATACTCTGTAAGAATGAAACAAGATATTAAGCATGCCATGTATGTTAATATTTATATATTGATTGTGTTATATATACATTTATATTGTCCCTTATATGATGTAATGTTGGGAAGATAGTCATTTTTAATGGAGAATAATAAAACAACATATGTAAGTCACACCACAATGGGAGTTGACCCATTATTAAAAGAATGTTGTACAAAATATTTTAATCACATGGCATAGAGCCTTCCTTTAACCCTAGGAGACAAGTTGCTAAAACAGGATGACCACTGAGAGGTCCAGGCTGTCACTTTCCAGTACAGCTGGATAACACAGAAAGACTTTTCCTCAAACACACCAAACATTCTTCCCCACTCCAAATTCTTCCAATTCTGCAGCCTGTGAACATCTACTCCCTTCATTTTTATAAAAAAAATAGCAAATTAGTAAGTACAATAGCAAGGGAGAGGGGGGGGGGTAATGAAACCCAACTATTCCTCACATGATCATTGTGCCTAAATTAAAGTATCTTTCTTTTCAACAGTGAGACTTTTTTTCAAGACTGGGTTTTCCTGTGTATCCTCGGCTGTCCTAAACTCACTTTGTAGACCAGGCTGACCTCAAACTTGCAGCAATCTGCCTGCCTCTGCCTCCCTCGTTCTGGGATTAAAGACATGCACCACCATGCCAGGACAACCCCGTGTTTTTCAACATATAAGTAACATGTATGAAATTGTGGTTTTTTACATTGTATTTTGGTGGTATCTCTACTTTGTTCTGAAATTGGTTCCATGTTTGTAGAGCTTAGACATCTGTGTGCCATCTTCAAAGAAATGTTTTCTCAAACAACAAAATCAGATATATGATTAGTATTCACAACATACTAAAATTTTAACATTGAATTTCAAGAAAAAGCAGTTGCCAGAGGACATGGTGAATTACAACTTTCATCCACCACTAAAGAGGCAGAGGAATGTGGATATCTGAATTTGAAGCTACATGGATCTACAGAGAATGTTTCAGAATATCCAGGTCTTCTCAGGGAACCCACACTGCTGCTGTTCCTGCTGCTGCTGCTGCTGCTGCTGCTGCTGCTGCTGCTGCTAGCAGTGGCGGTGGGGAAGATGATAAATAATAAACATGTGCTTTTAAGACCCCTTCACTGCTGCTTTCAGGCATTTAATACCACACTTAGAAGCACGAGGTAGTAGGATATCTGTGAAGTCCTTCCAACTATGGATTCCACAGAGATCAAAGACAGTCTGGAATATATACTCGGATATATATACTCGAATATAATCTCGGATTAGTACAAAGGAAACAAACAAACATACAAATATTAAACATAGGTAGCCATCACATGGATACAAACTAACATTTTAAAATATTATTTTATATAATCAGGAAGGTCAAGATAATTTTGAAAAAATCATGTGATGAAGACCCTGTGGAGAAAGAGAGACTCCTATTCATTGCAGCTAGAAGTTGAAAAGAGTACAGCCTCCAGGCACTCACATTCTCATCTACACAGAAAACTCACCCTGGATTTCTGTAGGCTCTGCCATCTTCCCAGATCCCTCCTGAAGCTCGAAGCTCTACTCCAGGAATGAGGCCTTAAATAGGTTCTTCATCCAGGACCCTCCCATCAACACACCCTTAATCCCCTCTTGACCATCTAAAACCCCACCCTGAGGTCTCACTCAGTGTGCAGCCCCAACTTATAGGGCTGCCTGGTTTGCTTGGGACCACAAAACTTAACTATTTCTTGGCCAAAATCTCTTCATTCTCCTGCACACTTAAGAGTCAACTCAGAAGAAATATGTACTCCACTGCATGATGAGCACCTCAAGAAATGAGCCTTCATGCAGCACACTGCCCAGATTCACTGCTCTATATTGACATGGCTGATACTCCTCCTTTTTTAGCTCTTTATGAAATTGAGCCAAAGTCTCACTACCTAGAGCAGTCTGGTCATCACCTCACAGAGATCCACCTGCTTCTGCCTCCTTTAGACCGACACAGAGAGCTGCTGTTCTTTTTTTTTTTTTTGAGAGGATGCACTGCTTTTACTCCAACCCAGCCTACCTGAAGTGTGTTTCCTGGAAGTTTGATTACATTCATCCTGGGTGAATATGGAAGCTTCAACTATCTTTTTACTTGTTCAGGAAACCTGAGTCATGGAAGACTAACCTTACTTTACTAAGTCATGTGAAGATTTCTTGATACCTAGAAGAGGATTAAAGTTAACTACATTAGCAAATTAGTACAAATTTTATAAAAAATGTCTTGGTGAGACTCAGTGACAGACCTAATCTGGACTCTAAGTCTCAGTGTAGCTTATGATGACACAGATCTGTTTTCATTAGGGAATAAAAAGATTGTCCCAATGCACAGTAGATTTAGTACTGAAAACAGAGCCCACTCTACACTCTGATATTGACCCAATCTGTACAGAGAAAATTCAATTCACAACATCGCTGCACCAGCAAGACATCACATTCAAAAATCTTCTAGCTCTTCTTAATCCAGTTGGAATGCAGAAATAACTTTAATCCCAAGAGACAAACAAATAGATCTCCCATTAAAGGCCAGCCCAGAATAAAGCAAGTTTCAGATAAAGTAATCTCATGTCCAGGGTGTGGTGACAAATGCCATTAACCAAGATCTCAGGCAATCATGGAGGTCTGAATTCTAGTTAGTTCTTTTCAGTCAGTTCAGGTGACTCAGCTAGGTGAGAGGCAGTGAAGTGTAGTTCACTTCCTGGCAGTTCAGCTTGTGGAATTCACAGGCAGTTTAACTAGGAGAGCTTTGTAGAGACCAGATTCAAAGAGAGGAAGCTATACATACCTTTTTTTAGGCATCTCCTGCAACTTGCTATTCTGAGCCAGTCTGACACACACAGGCCTTCCTATAACTCCTCTTTTTGTATTTCCAGATGTGGTTCAAGAACCGTCGAGCTAAGTACAAACAGAAAAATCTCCAGAATGTTTCAGAACCACCAGAGAATATGGAAAGCCCTAAGGATGTTGATGGATCAATCAGTTCCCATGGTTGTTCATCTGTTCTTGACTCTGCCACTGGAGAGTCCATGTCTTCAGGGACATCTTGTGTGGACTCCGTTCCCTACCTGGAAGAGACTCTCCACATTGAACAAGGATCAGTGGGTGTCAGGTGTTGTCTCGCAGAAGACCATTGTGATGGCCAAGCTCCTGCTGCTGCTGCTGCAGGCTCTGGGAATTTTCTAGGAAGAGCGACCCAGAATGACCAGGCAGTAGCTGAGTGTGCCTCCACTGAAGCTAAACTTACTATGGAAGCTGCATTCCAGCAAAAAGATGGTACTGAAGACTCAATTGCAGATATTCAGGAACTCTGGAAAGAGATCCTTGAAGATCATGGTATAACAGAGGACGTGATGGATTTTATTACATCACACTCCGAATGAACACATTGACCCTGGACTGGCTGAGGACCAGAAATCTGTAAAACAAAGAAGAGGGGTGGTAGCAAAAGCCATTAGTCTTCTTTTGGTTGTATAGAGATGCAATATCATCTGTATTAGTTTCGTGACACTGTTATCAACAGAAAGATAGGGTTTCCAAGGCTACTTAGAGTATTCATCACTTATTGTTGGATTATACATTAAATAAAAGTACTAAACGTCTTTTTATGATCTGTTCTTTCCAGATTCTGTTAGAGTTGCCTTTCCATGTGTGTGTGTGTGTGTGTGTGTGTGTGTGTGTGTGTGTGTGTGTGTGTGTGCCTGTGTGTGTTGTGTCTTGTGTGCCTATATCCATAGAAACTTACATCTGGTGCCTGGGAGGTCAGACAATGTTTTAGGACCTTCTGGGATTATAACTACTGACAGTTGTGAGGCAGAATACATGTGTTCCATTCCCAGCATCCACCACCTGTAGCTCGTCTTCCATGTGATAGGATAACCTCTTCTAGCCTTCTGGGAACCAGGCATGCACATGGTGCACATATAGAGAAATCATGCACAAGTACACATGAAAATTTTACAACATTTTTCTTTGGTTTTTTGAGACAGGGTCTCTCTGTGTTAGCCTTGGCTGTCCTGGAGTCGGTAGACCTGGCTGGCCTCGAACTCACAGATATCCACCTGCCTCTGCCTTTTGAGTGCTGGGATTAAAAGCATGTCCCACCATGCCCGGATACATTTACACCTTTAAATGACTAGAAGAAAGGAAAGCCCACAGGAGGCCCTGGGCTAGCTGACTACCCTGAGACACACCCAGGCACCAACCTCCACTACCATGTCCTTTAGCTGGAGTCTTGAGGCCAGTTGCTCTGTTTCCTGTAGGTTTGGGAACATGTTTCCATAGAAGACATCTTGCAGTGCCAAGTGTTGCTCAAGACTGATTATGGTCCAGAATCCTTCATCTTGCACTGGCTTTCCTGTTCACAGAGGAGACAAGAATATTTTCATTCGTTTTTGGTTTTGGTTTTGGTTTTCATCTGTACAAAGGGTGTTTATTTATAAACAATACAGTAGGCAGCATTCTATCCTTAAATGCTATTTCCCCAAAACATGAGTTTCTTTTTGTTGGGTTGAAATGATGGGTAGATGGCTCAGACGTTAAGATCACTGGCTGCTCTTCCATAGGTCCTGAGTTAAATTCTCAGCAACTACAGGATGGCTCACAATCATCAATAAAGTTATCTGATGCCCTCTTCTGCCTGGCATGGGTATTTGCCGGCAGAGGCCTGTATACTTAATAAAGAAAATCTTTTTTTTTTTAAGTTGTGAACATTTAAAAATTTTTAAATAAAATTAAAAAACAAAAATGCTGAGTTTTATGATAGCGCACTACTTTAATCTCAGCAAATTGAGTTCCAGGACAGCCACAGCTACAAACACAGACCATGCCTCAGGGGAAAAAGAAACAAAAAAAAAAGAAAGACAGTAAAAAATGAATTTAAGAAGTTCATGACATACTTAACCCAGAAAAACACTCTTAGGCCAAAAAAAATCTATTTTTCAAGGTGAAGTCAATACCTAGGACTCCAGGTGTTCCTTCATACAGCAAAATCAGGAGCCACTAAAATACAGCTCACCTGAGCCCCAACAAGAGTTAAAACAAAGTTACATAAAAAGCACGGTGGTGTCAGCCTGGAATCCCAATAGTTTGAGGCCAGCTTCACCAACACTGAATGTTTGAAGCCAGCTTGCTACATGCTACACTGTTTCTAAATTAACCATGACAGCAAGGCACTGTAGGGCTCGCTTCTAATGCCAGCACTTGAGAGGCAGATGCAGAGGAATCTCTGTGTATTCCAAGCAGGATTGGTCTACATACAGAGTTCCAGGAGAGAGAGGGCTACACGAGACTCTATTTTAAAAAACACACACACAAGCATACATACTTACATACATATGTACACACAAGCAGATACATATGTATTTATCCACATATCAAGTAGATGGACAGGTGCCCAGATAATATATGTTTCTAGAATCTGAAATCTGCTTTCACACAGTCCTCTAGTAAATTGGCAGGGCATTGTGACACCCATGGTTAATGCCAGCACTCAGGAAGCAGAAGCAGGTGAATCTCTCAGATGTTGAGGCCAGACTGGTCTACAAATGATGTACTAGGGCACTCAGGGCTACAAAGAGACTCTGTCCTAAGCTGGGTGTGGTGGTGAACGCCTTTAATCCCAGCACTTGGAGGCAGAGGCAGGTGGATTTATTTCAGTTCAAACTCAGCCTGGTCTACAAAGCAAGTCCAGGATAGATTACAAAGAGAAATGCTATCTCAAAAAAATGAGAGAGAGAGAGAGAGAGAGAGAGAGAGAGAGAGAGAGAGGGGGGGGGAGGGAGATTCTGTCTCACCCACACCAAAAAAAGAAAGAAAGAAAGAAAGAAAGAAAAGAGTGAGTGAGGGAGAATGTGAAAGATTGAAAGAGGAGATAAGTGATGGTGACACACGATTTTGTTTTGTTTGTTTGTTTGTTTGTTTTTTGTTGTTCAGAAACACCGTTTCTCTGTGTCCTGGTTTCACTTTGTAGACCAATCTGGCCTCAAACTCAAGAGATTTGCCTGCTTCTGCCTCTCAAGTGCTGAGATTAAAGGCATGTGCCACTACCACCTGGCTAAATATATGTTTAAGGGTACATTAAATATTTCATGGGACTGTAGAGATGACTCTGTGGCTAAGAGCCCTGGCTGTTCTTACAGAGGAGCTCAGGAACCCCTCACCCTCTTCAGGTCTCCGGGAACACTCAAAATCCCACACTGACAGACACATACTGGTATTAATTAAAATATTGAGCAGAGGGCTGGAGCATGGCTCAGCCGTGGAATCCTCCTTACACAGGTGACGCCATGGGCTCTAGACTCAGTACGAAAAAGAAACAGAAAATTACAACACACTACCAGAAGTCAACAAGGGTAGGGAAAAATAAATGTGTGGCCCCCATGGGACGTAGCTTGGAACCCCAGGAGAAGGAGAACACCTCACGTCTTTGTCACAGCCACAGCCATCTGCACCCCAATTCTGGCTCCTGCCCTTTACTCACGGGGCATTCTGTCTCCCTGTGGTTTGTTCCTGGCCGGGATGTGCGCTCTGGATCCTCAGAGACTGTGAGCTCCTCCTTCCAGGACTTGGCAATTTATCTTCTCCATCAACAGGCCACTCCCCAAACCCTCCCTAATCCAGGAGGATCAATCTATTCCATTGCAAACTCTACAGAACAAGTTTTGGCTTGGTGGGTTTTTTGCAATTGGTTTTTGTTTGTTTTGTTATTGTTGGTTTGTTTTGTTTTGTTTTGTTTTGTCTAGACAGGGTTTCTCTGTGTAGCCTCCGCTGTTCTGGACTTGCTTGGTAGAGGAGGCTGGTTTCAAACTCACAGAGCTTGTTTTTACATTTTTTCCAGCAAGGCTCTTCTGTATCTTGGCTGTTCTTGAAGTCACTTTGCAGACCTTGCTGGCCTTGAACTCACAGAGATCCATCAGCCTCTACCTCCCTAGGGCTGGGATAAAAGGCAGCCAGTTCTAATTCTAGGCTGAATTGGAGTTTTATCTAAAATTCAGTAATTCTGGAAGTAGAGCTCACTGCTTTAGAGCTTGTTTCCCACCCAGGCCCCAAGCATTCGTGTGGTGGTGCATGCCTTTAATCCCAGCAGAGGCAGGTGGATTTATGGGAGTTCAAAACCAGGCTGGTCTACAAACCGATTAGACAGAGAAACCCTGTCTCAGAAAAAAAGGAGAAGAGAGAGAGAGAGAGAGAGAGAGAGAGAGAGAGAGAGAGAGAGAGACTCTGTCTCACCCACATCAAAGAAGAAAAAGAACAAACAATAAAAAAAAGAAAGAAGAGTGCCAGGAAGAATGTGAGAGAAAGAGAAAACAAGTGGTGACACATGTCTTTTGTTGTTGTTGTTGTTGTTTGAGACAGTGTTTCTCTGTGTCCTGGACTCACTTTGTAGACCAATCTGGCCTCAACCTCAGAGGTTTGCCTGCTTCTGCCTCCCAAGTGCTGGGATTAAAGGCTTGTGCCACTACCACCTGGCTAAATCTATTTTTAAGGGTACATTAAATATTTCATGGGACTGTAGAGATGGCTCTGTGGCTAAGAGCCCCGGCTGCTCTTACCGAGGACCTCAGTTCTGTCCCCAACTCACATATGAACCTGTTCACAATGTTTAGCTCCAATGGCCCCAGTATTGATCGTATTTTGCTCTTGGAAATGAATCTCGTGTGGTTCTCAACACCTAAGACTTCTGACTCAGGGACCCCTTATGCTCTTCTGATATCCAGGAACACTTGAAATCAAACTCCCCGCACACACACATTAAATTGTCCAAATACAATTAATTTTTAAAGTAAAACAGTAAGAGGGAACTGGGAAAAGTCACAATGTGGGGGGGTCCTCAGAACCAATATACACATGGATATAGTGTGTGGATCCATGTGTGACCCAAGCACTTCTAGACATCAGAGGTGGAGGGCGAAGAACTGGCAACTCTCAGGCTAGCTATCCTGATGTACACAGCAGCACTGACATTCACAGCTCAAAACACACACACACACACACACACACACACACACACACACACACACACAAACACACACTGTTGTAGATTTTATTTATCAATTAAAACATAGTAAAGAGAAAGTGTCTACAAAGGAAGTCCAGGACAGCCACAGCTACACACAGAGACCATGCGTCAGGGGGGAAAAAAAGAAAAAAAAAGGAAAATAAATTTATATGGCTCATGACATGGTGAACCCAAAAAACCCACTCTTAGCAAAAAAAAAATCTGTTTTTCAACGTGAACTCAATACCTAGGACTCCAGGTGTTACTTCATACAGTGAAAGTGGGAGCCACTAAAATACAACTCACCTGAGCCTGAGGAAAAGTTAAAACTAAGTTACAAAAGGAGGCATAGTGGTGTCAGCCTGTAATCCCAATATCCTGCAGGTGGAGGTAGATGAACTAGTTTGAGGCCAGCTTCACCAACACTGAAAGTTTGAAGCCAGCCTGCTACATGCTACCCTGTTTCTAAAGTAACCCTGACAGCCAGGCAATGAAGGGCTCACTTCTTGGTTTGTTTGTTTGTTTGTTTGTTTGTTTCTTTGTTTGTTTTTTGAAACAGGGATTCTCTGTGTAGTGCCAGCTGTCCTGGATTCACTTTGTAGACCAGGCTGGCCTCGAACTCACTTCTATTCCCAGCACTTGAGAGGCAGATGCCGAGGAATCTCTGTGTATTCCAAGCACAATAGGTCTACATTCAGAGTTCCAGGACAGACAGCTGTACATGAGACGAGACTGTTTTTTAAAAAAATGACAACATACATACATACATACATACATACAAACATCTGTACACACACTCAGACAGACACATAAGTATTTCTCCTCATATCAAGTAGATGGACAGGTGCCCAGATAATATATGTTTCCAGAATCTGAAATCTGGTTTCCCTCAGTCCTGTCTCACAGGAACTCAGCCACAGGCAGCAGGAAGATGCAGGGGACTGCCTCTGCAGCCTTGAACACAGCCATGTGAGGACCCTTTGGCACAGATTATGGCAATGGCAACTAATATCCCAAAGACAGTAATGATGGTGGAATTCAGAATGCTTCCCCCACAACCTGTGGACACAGGGCAGCTGTTACTAAGGTTTGGAGGCACAGCTACAGGGGCCCCAAGAGATCTTTTACTTGGGAAAAGTGAAGCCCGTGATGGTTCACCTCAGTCTCTGATAGCTACACCAGCTGCTATTTTCTATGTGTATCTGAGTCTGTGTGTGTGTCCTGTGTTCTGGTGCACAAAGAGGTCATAGCATCCTCTGGGATTGAAATTAAAAGCAACTGTGAGCCACTATGTGGATGCTGGGATCCAAATCAGGGTCTTCGTACAGAGACGAAGGCTCTGGATGTGTCACCCACAACAAAATTTTTGTTTGTTTGTTTGGGCTTTTTTATTTTTAAAGCAGAGGATCTCTCTGTATAATTCTGGATGTCCTAGAATTAGCTCTGTAGATCAGGCTCACCTCAAACTCACAGAGATCTCTCTGACTTTTCCTCTTGAGTGCTGGGATTAAAGGTTTCCACCACCATCACCTGACAGACGTTAGGCTTTCTGAAACAGGGTCTCACTACACAGCCCTCCAAATGGCAAGTGCAAATCGCCATTCATTGTCCTGAGACTGAAGTCACTGTGACTGTGAGGAACAGCAAAGCTTTGAAAACAGATCTCAAACAAGCCCAGAACTAAAAGAGGCTATCACCTGAAAAACTTCTTTTCCCCTGAAGCCAATACACCTTGCTAAATTGATGAATGATATAAACACTTAAGTGTACACACACACACAAACACACACACACACACAGGGAAAATTTAAAACTAGGATGTTGATACCCAGAGAATGGGTTTCCATCCTTGGGCTCAGCCTGCCTAGTGTGTCTGTGTTAAATCTCAACATGCCTCACCTCTATTTAGTGTCTAGAACAGTGGCAGAGCCTAGTATGTTGTGCTGGGACTCCCAGAAATGTTCTGTTCCCCCGAACTCTTTACAAAAGAATGTTTATATATTTCTTTTATGTTTATGAATGCTGTAATTGCATGGATATCTGCATACCTGAAGAGGTCATAAGACCCTATTATAGATGTATGTATTTGTGTGTGTGTGTTTGTACACAAGTGTGTGTATAAGTCATCTATGTAACAACGTATATTTCCTTGAGGAGAAAAGCCATTATTCAGGAGATGGCCTTTCTTGCTTTAGTGCTACAATAGTTCAGGATCAACCTTCAAGGCTCTGCTGTTCCTCAAAGTCAAATGATTTCAGGCTTGGGACAATGACTGGGGATTTGCAGGTGTCCTTTGGAGGGCTGGAACTAGACAGCAGGAAAGCTGACAGAGAGATGTCTCAGTCACTCTGTGTGCCTTTGGTACTATAGTAGGACAGCCTAGGTTATGAATCCCCTGCATTTTGTACAGGTGTTCTTCAACTAAGTAGCAATATTATTCTGCACACTTTCTCCCCGACCTGTGTCCTAAGAGATGATGTCAGGTTTTCTGCAGAGCTTCCTGCTCATCTTGTTTTTGTTCCATCAGTAATTTCATGCGTTTGCGTGGGATGATTTAACTTGTTTCCATCCAGAGCAGTCATTACCTGGAAAGACATCCCAGTACCTGGCTTTCAGAACTGCATTTCCTGCCCAGATAACTCCCTGATGCAGGGGAGTTAGAAACACAACCGCCAAGCTCAAGTGAAAGAGTAACGCTATCGCTCCTGAGAAAACGGAAATTTAAAAGTTTTAGGCAGTTCTCTGCACATGTTGCCAGTGCCTGTTTATCCCTATAAATGTCTCTTCTTACATGATCTATGGAGACTCACATGGACCTATTTCCCCTTTTTGAACTGGGATGTTTAGAGTGTGACACCTCTGCTAGCAGCTGTCAATGAGAAGACACTCAAAAACCAACTCTTTGCAGGAATATAAGCTGGGTATTGGGATCATGGCTCAGGTGCAGAGGACTTTCCAATTCTCACACTGATAGCCAAGGGCCATGGCTCAGTGGTAGAGCACCTCCCTAGACTCTCGCAGTGAGGGGAAAGAGACATGGTTCAGTGGGGGAGCCCCTACCTAGAATCCCCAGTGAGGAGGTGGGTTTGTGGCTCAGTGATAGAGGACCTGTGAGGGGCTGGGGTTATATCTCCATAGTAGTATACCCAGCCTAGTATGCTGGAGACTCTACACTTTAGCCTCAGGAGAGGAGAAATTAATAGAAGGCAATTTACATACAGGGTGCCGCCTGCATGTAGGCCTGTACTCCAGAAGAGGCACCAGGTCTCATTGTAGATGGCTGGGAGCCACCATGTGGTTGCTGGGAATTGAACTCAGCACCTCTGGAAGTGCAGCCTTGGTGCTCAACCTCTCAGACATCTCTCCATCCCAAAGGCAAGTGTCTTAGTGAGTCTCTATTGCTGTGAAGAGACACCATGATCAATGCAATTCTGACCAAAGAAAGCATTTAACTGGGCAAGGCTTAGTTTCATATAGGCCGGCAGTTTGGAAACTCAGCATGGAGAAAGGAGGTAGGGGAGCATTCTAGGAACCTCCCTCATGGAAAAATAACACCTTTGAATTTTCAGCTCTTTTTCCAAAGCTATGGATGTGTCTGTAGGTCATCACAGACTCTCTCCCTCAGTCAGACTCCATAGGGAAAAACACGTAGAAAAGCTTTTACCATGGTCATCCCCATTATCACAAATGTGTCTATGTCTTAGCCATTTTTTGTAGGTGTATGGGGTTTTGAAGATCACCAATTTATCAATTTTTACATTATCTATCTATCTCTGTTACTCCTAGGACATATACTCCCGTGATAAGTTAGACTAGAAATTTAACCATGAGCTGATCAACTAATAATTAACTTACTTTATTTGTTTATCCTAAACAGCTGGTGATAGAAACTTTAAAAACACAGGAAGAAAACCTTGTACTATAAATGAGTTGTATGGGTACCTGGTTTTTTATATTTGTTATGGCTATTTTCACCCTGCCCCTTTCTGCACAGGGAATGGGCAGTTTTTCCTTCATAGCCTTTGTGTTTGGGGACCTAACACTGGTTAGCATGTACCTTGTCACCTGCACAGTTCCTTCTGTCTCTTTGTGCTAGGCATGAGCAACACTTGTTCCCATGATGGTGTCTCAGGTTTAAAGGGAGAAGCTGGCTTCTAAAGCATCCTGACACCTCACCTTAGTCAGCACCCCACCAAGCACTATGGATGGAATGCAGGAGGTGTAATTGCCTACACCAGTTCCTCCAGCTTTGCCTCCTGTCATATCCAGGGTTCTGTGCACAGTTTCCATTTCTCCTCCTCATCAGATCCATCTTCTCTACATTAGCCCTAACTCAGATGCCAACGGCAATTCCAAAAGAAGTGATGATCTTCACCATCAATGGTGTCCTGGAGAGTGACTGCACAGGCTCTCCTGTAAAATGAGGCCTCCATTTTCACACATTTACTTCCATAGTTGTCAGATCTCCAATTTTTAACCAATATGGTTCTTGCCTTTGTTGGCCTTAAACTTCACCATTAAGGCCTTTGCTCGAGAACTGTTGCCAACTGCACATTTCTTGCTAAGATCCTTATTTATATGTGCAGATCATATGGGGAAGGAGAAAAGACCTCAGAGAATGCCAGGCTCTGGGCTGTCTGTGACCTCAGGCAGAAGCAGCTGTTTGGATGAGGACTCCTTGCCATGTTAGACATGGTCCCTCCCTCCCTTGTAGACCAATCAGCTCAGTTACACATGCACTGGAGAAATTACAGTGGATTATAGTCACACTGAATGTTGGATGTTATTCACCTGCCGAAACAAAATCCCACTTGATCTCCCTGTGGTACAAGTCTAATGCACAATGCAGACATAGGAAGACTTAGACATTAACCCTTTGTGCTGGGAATCCTGCTGTACCACAAGACTGTGGTAAAGGAGACTGAGCGCCACGAGGTCTTATGTGCTCATATTTTGCTCTACCATTGTCACAGTGCTTGGTCCAGGCAGTCACTGGGCTGTTGAAAAGATAACTGATGGTGTCCCCAATGTCCTGCCTCACAGAGATACTGAAAATGTCCATAAACCATCTTATGAACATTGATGCAAAAATACTGAATAAAATACTAGCAAAATGAATGTAAGAATACATCAAAGTTATCATTCACCTTGACCACGTAGGCTTCATTCCAGGCAGGCAGGGATGGTTTAATATATGGAAAGCTGTCAATGTAATCCACCATGTAAACAAACTATATAAAAAAAGGTACATGATCATCTCCTTAGATGCAGAAATATCACTTGACTAAATCCAACACCGATTCATGTTTAAAGTTATGGAGAGACCAGGGAGTCAAGGCATATATCTAAACATAATAAAGGCTATATACAGCAAGCCAATAGCCAACATCAAATTAAATGGACAGATACTCAAGGAAATTCCTCTAAAATCGGGGACCAAGGATGGCTGCCCACATTCTCCATAACTCTTCAATCTAGTTCTTGAAGTTCTAGCCAGAGAAATAAGACAACAAAAGGAGATCAAGGGGATCCAAATGGGAAGGGAGAAGGCCAAATTATCCCTATTTGCCGATGATATGATAGTGTATATAAGTGACCCCCAAAATTCCACTAGAGAACTCCTACAACTGAGAAACACCTTCAGCAAATTGGCCAGATACAAAATTAACTCAAAAAAGTTAGCAGCCTTCCTATATACAAATGACAATCATGCAGAGGAAGATATTAGGAAAACTTCACCCTTCCCGATTGCCACAAGCGATCTGAAATATCTAGGAGTAACTCTAACCAAGCAAGGGAAGGACTTGTTTATTGTTCATGTGGGCAAAGACAAATACTTACTTATTGCTGGTGTGGCTGCAAACGTATAACAGCTACTATAGAAATAGTATGTATAATCCTCAAAAGCTGACAAAGAAATAAAAGGCTTGGATACAGGTCTGGAATACCAGTCACTCAAATCTGAAGAAGCCAGGATACAAAACAGGGCTGAATGGGCAGGTTAATGAGACCATGTGTCAAAATAAATAATTACAAGGGTAGAGGGCCTACAGGTGAGTCTTTTCATAATGGAGTTTATGACCTAGCCTTGTGTTTTATGCCTAGGACTCGCGGGGTGTAAAAAGAAAAACTAGTCCTGCATGTTGAACTATGACATCTACACACCTGTGAGCTATGAGTTCTCAGGGACACACTAAACTTTCACAAGAATAAATCTGTTGTAGTTTATAAATAGCCTACTTCAGACAATTTAGTTAGTACACATATTACTTTTATTTTCTGTACATGAGCATCCTATGTTCATATAAATATAGGAAGTGTACACCCTGTCCCCAATGGCATGAGAGAATGTAGTAGCCACTATAAATAGAGTTGAAGCTCATAGGGAGCCATTTTATTGCTTTTACCTACTGGCACATGAAAGACAAACTTTAAAACGGTAACACTTTTTACAAAGAAGTAAGAACACCACGGCTTTTGTTAGGCATTCTTACTGAAAATGTAAAGCCATTAATAATCTTTAGAAACAATAAGCTCAGTTCTTACTGCACAGGACTTGAGTTAAGTTGCAAGCACACGTATTTTGCCTCACAACTGTCAGTAGTTATAATCCCAGACATTTTCCGACCTCCAAGGCACCAGATGTAAGTTTCTATGGATACAGGCACACATCACACAACACACACACACACACACACATTCTGGAAAGAACAGATCATAAAAAGATGTTTTCTACTTTTATTTAATGTAAAATCCAACAATAAGAGATGAATACTCTAAGTAGCCTTTGAAACACTATCACTCTGTGGATAGCACAGGAATGAAACTAATACAGCTGACAGTGGTCCCCTCAGTCTTGAGACTGACCGATTTCTCTACCACACCTCTTCTTTCTATGACAGATTTCTGGGCCTCAACCACTCCAGGATCAAACTGTTCATTAGAGGAGTGATGTATCAAAATCCATCAGGTCCTCTGATACACCAAGATCATTAAGTATTTGTTCCCAGAGCTCCTTGCTAACTGGATTTGAGGCTTCAGCATAATCTTCTTCATGGAGTGCAGCTTCCATAGGAGGTGGAGCTTCAGCTGAGGCATACTCAGCTACTGCTTGGTCATTCTGAGCTGTGGTTACTAGGAAATGATCAGATCCTGCAGCTGCAGCAGGAGCTTGGCCATCACAATGGTCTTCTTGTAGTCCACACCTGGCAGCCCCTGAGGCTTCTTCATTGTGAAGAGATTCTTCCAGACTGGAGTAAAGTTGGGGAATGGAGTCCATACAAGATGTCCCTGAAGACACGGACTCTTCAGTAGCAGAGTGAGATTCTTCCAGACTGGGGTAAAGTTGGGGAATGGAGTCCACACAAGATGTCCCTGAAGACGTGGACTCATCAGTAGCAGAGTGAGATTCTTCCAGACTGGGGTAAAGTTGGGGAGTGGAGACCACACAAGATGTCCCCGAAGACATGGACTCTTCAGTAGCAGAATGAGATTCTTCCAGACTAGGATAAAGTTGGGGAATGGAGACCACACAAGATATCCCTGAAGACACGGACTCTTCAGTAGCAGAGTCAAGAAGAGATGAGCAACCATGGGAACTGGTTGATCCATCAACATCCTTAGAGCTTTCCATATTCTCTGGTGGTTCTGAAACATTCTGGAGATTTTTATGTTTGTACTTAGCTCAGCGGTTCTTGAACCAGATCTGGAAACACAAAAAGAGAAGTTATAGAAAGACCTGTGTGTGTCAGCCTGGCTCAGAATAGGAAGTTGCAGGAGATGCCTAAAAAGAGATATGATGTAAGGATAGATACCACCTAACACTCAAAATTAGGGTAACCAGCTAGATTTTCTATGTCTTTACTAGAAACATAAGTGTCTAGGTCTCCAGGTCAGTACCCACACACAAGCTGAATTCCAAGTCCAGCCCTGGATAAACAAACATACAGTCAACATCTATGGCATGATCTCCCAGGATTGTACAAGCACAAACTGAGAGGGATTTCCAAAACAGTGAAGGTGCTGACTGGAGAAATATTGTGTTTGCAAGGGGAGAGAGTCAAGAAAAAGTCATACCTGGATCTGGTACTCTGTCACTCCAAGATTTTCGGCCAGCTCCTCATGTTGCTTTTTCCTTGGGTGCGTGCACTCATCAAAATATTCTTGCAGTCGGCGATTTTGTTCTTCGGAGTACTTAATGCGATGCCTCTTTTTCTGCTTTGGAGTACTGAGGTGAACTTCACTGTAATTATCAGACCTTCCCAAGGAAGATGAGGGCATATGGGGTATAGAGTGAACTGGGTTAGTTCCTGATGTTGGCAGACATGAGCTCCCTCCAAGATCTGGGTCCATACGGATACATGGTTTACTTGAAGATCCAAAGGATACTTGGGGAACTTGGTACCTTTGATATTCTGAGTCCCATTGGAGACTTGATGGTTCGGTGGTTGCTTGAGCCTATAGGGCCCTTTGGGTATTGTAGAGATTTTGATTGCCTTGAAATCCTAGATGCCTTTCGAGATGCGTCTGATTCCGGGATCCTCCAGGAAGTAGAAAACGTTGAGACATTTGGTGATCTAAGTTGCTTGTCAAATCTGGATGTCTTTGGAGGCTTGATTGTGTAGGAAATCCTGTGGGCACTAGAGGATATTGAGTCCTTTGGAGACGTACATTCCTTGCATGCTCTTGTGGCATTTGAAAACCTGTGTCCATGAGTGCATATGAAGACATTTGGAAATTCCGATGAAAGCCTTGGAGCCTTTTGGGTCCTAAGTTTCTTGGGTAGGATGAATTAAATGGCAGAACTGGAAATACTGGTGGATATGGAAGCCTACTACAATGTGGTCCTACTGGAATACATTCTTGAAATGGGGAACCTGTGAGGAGAGAAAATCATCACATCATCTCTACAAATAAAATATTCAAACAACAGATAAATTCTCTATGTGAGTCTCTAGATTTTCAAATGAGAAAAACAATCTTAGGCTCTTAGTGTTATCAAAAACTACATAAGGGTCAGAAGAGGAATGACAGCCTGTAATCCCAACTCCTTCATAAATGCAGGACTAAAATTTTCAGCTTAACATCAGCCTAGACTTCAGAGTGACATCAAGTACAACCAGGACTGAGACAAGAGCTTTTCTTTGAAAAAAAAAAAAACAACAGAAGACGGAGACTATAAATTCATACTATGAAGACATCGCTTTCCATTTTTACTATGAATAAGATCTAATACACTCACTAGTGTTGGTGATTGAATAAAAAAAGAGAAATAAGAAAATGATAGAGTTTTGGGAGGAAGACATGGCTAGAAGCAAGTCAGAGCCAATGTCTACTTTATAGAGAAGGACATTCAGGCCTCATCCTTGTTTCCATACCAGCACCTTCAGCCTTAAATATACAGAAGGTTCATGGAGATGTCTTTCAATGTTTTAACTTCGCTTTTATATCACATTGGGGTTGAGAAGCCACATATTTATGAGAGTGGACATATATCAAATCTCTTCTATTCCAGTGCCTTTATAGGGTGAGCCAACTTTGGAACCCAGAAAAAGAATTACTGTTTTTTTGGAAAAACTATTTGAGAAATTATTTTAATCACATGATACATGGATGACATATAATCCGAGGAGTCACCTTGCAAAGGCAGGAGGACCTCTCTAAGTTACAGGATATGCTGTTCTACATAAGACTTTGCAATACAGATGGAAATAAGAGAAAACCCTTCCTCAAAATAAAACCTGTCACTTATTAATATGAATATGTATATAACCTCATTTGTCTCCATCCCCAGCTCTTCCTAATCTCTATAGCCACCCTACATAAGCTTCTATTATTTTCAGAAAAATTCCCACATTCCTTCAACCCACAATGGCTTCAACCTAAAGAATTGTAGGATCAAGATGGAACAGAGATTGTGGGACTGAAAAACAAGGACTGGCCCAACTGGAGATCCACCCCACGACAGACAGCCTACCTCTAACACTTCAAATAATACTCTGATAAACTTAGAGAGAAGAGCCTAGCATGACTGGCTTATGAAAGGCTTCCTCCATCAGATGAGGGAACCAGATTCAGAGACCCACAGCCTAAAAACAAGTGGGGCCCTGGGAGTCCTGTGAAGAGGGGGAGAAAGGACTGAGGCAGACAGAAAAGTCACGGCCCTAGAAAAACACCTACAGTAGCAAATTAACTGGGTCCATGGTGGCTCACATGGACCACAACACCAACTACAAAGAACAAATGGGCTCTACTAAGGCTGCTTACTTCCCATTTGAGGCAGATATGCTGCTTGTTCTATATGTGTGTCCACTTTCAAGTGGAGTAAAGATTGTCTCTTACTCTGTTGCCTGCTTTAGATCCCTTACCCATAGCTGGACTGCCTGGTCTGGGCCCATTGGCAGAAGATGCCCTCAATCCTTCTGCAATTTGATATGCCCACCTGTGTTGATAACCACGGGGGACTCTACTTCTCTAAGGAGATAAGGATAGGAAAATGAGGGGAGGGATCATGAGAACTGGGCTGAGAAGGAAAAATGGAAGGGGCTATGATCAGGCTGTCAATTGATTAAATAAGAAAAAGGTAAAAATCAAATACATGTGAAGCACACCACAGAAAAATTCATTACAGTTAATGATTACAATCAGGGCTGGAGAGAATGCTAAGAGTTTAAGAGCATTGGGTGCTTTTCCACAGGTCCTGAATTCAATTCACAACAAACATATGGTGGATCACAACCATCTATAATGAGATCTGGTGCCCTCTGCTAGGATAGCACACATGCAGGCAGAACATTTTAAACATATTAAGTAAATAAATCTTTAAAAGTAGCAATTCAAACCACAATATGAATACATACAGTATACTCTATAAGAATGAAACAAGATATTAAGTATGCCATGTATGTTAATATTTATATATTGATTGTGTTATATATACATTCATATTGTCCCTTATATAATGTAATGTTGGGAAGATAGTCATTTTTAATGGAGAATAATAAAACACCATATGTAAGACACAGCACAATGGGAGTTGACCCATTATTAAAAGAATGTTGTACAAAACATTTTAATCACATGGCATAGAGCCTTCCTTTAACCCAAGAGACAAGTTGCTAAAACAGGATGACCACTGAGAGTTCCAGGCTGTCACTTTCCAGTACAGCTGGATAACACAGAAAGACTTTTCCTCAAACACACCAAACATTCCACTCCAAATTCTTCCTTAATCTGTACCCTGTGAATATCTACTCCCTTCATTTATAAAAAATAGCAAATTAGTAAGTATAATAGCAAGAGAGAGAGAGAGAGGTCATGAAACCCAACTATTCCTCACATGATCATTGTGCCTAAATTAAAGTATCCTTCTTATACACAGTGAGACTTTTTTTCAAGACTGGGTTTCCCTGTGTATCCTCGGCTGTCCTAAACTCACTTTGTAGACCAGACTGGCCGCAGACTTGCAGCAATCTGCCTGCCTCTGCCTCCTGAGTTCTGGGATTCAAGACGTGCACCACCATGCCAGGCCAGCGCAGTGTTTTTCAACATATAAGTAACATGTACAAAATTATGGTTTTTACATTGTACTTGGGTGGTATCTCTACTTTGTTCTGAAATTGGTTCCATGTTTGTAGAGCTTAGACATCTGTGTGTCCTCTTCAAAGAAATGTTTTCTCAAACAACAAAATCAGATAGATGATTAGTATTTTCAACATACTAAAATTTTAACATTGAATTTCAAGAACAAGCAGTTGCCAAAGGACATGGTCAATTACAACTTTCATCCACCACTAAAGAGGCAGAGGAATGTTGATATCTGAATTTGAGGCCAGATCGGTCTACAGAGAAAGTTTCAGAATATCCAGGTCTTCTCAGGGAACTCACACTGCTGCTGTTGCTGCTGCTGCTGCAGCGGCTGCTAGCAATGGTGATGGGGAAGATGATAATTATTAAAGACGTGCTTTTAACACCCCATCACTGCTGCTTTCAAGGCATTTAATACCACACTTAGAAGCATGAGGTAGTAGGATATCTATGATGTCCTTCCAACTATGGATTCCACAGAGATCAAAGACAGTCTGGAATATATAGACTTCCCGGATTAGTACAAAGGAAACAAACAAACAAACAAACAAATATTAAACATAGGTACCCATCACATGGATACAAACTAACATTTTTAAATATAATTTTGTATAATCAGGAAAGTCAAGATAATTTAAAAAATCATGTGAAGACCCTGTGGAGAAAGAGAGACTCCTATTCATTGCAGCTAGAAGTTGAAAAGAGTACAGCCTCCAGGCACTCACATTCTCATCTACACCAAAAACTCACCCTGGATTTCTGTAGGCTCTGCCATCTTCCCAGATCCCTCCTGAAGCTCGAAGCTCGAAGCTCTACTCTAGGAATGAGGCCTTAAATAGGTTCTTCATCCAGGACCCTCCCACCAACACACCCTTAATCCCCTCTTGCCCATCTGACACCCCACCCTGAGGCCTCACTCTGTCTGCAGCCCCACCTTACAGGGCTGCATGGTTTGCTTGGGACCACAAAACTTAACTATTTCTTGGCCAAAATCTCTTCATTCTCCTGCACCTTTACAGGTCAACTCAGAAGAAATGTGGACTCCACTGGTGGATGACCACCTCAAGAAATGAGCCTTCATGCAGCACACTGCCAAACTACACTGCTCTATATTGACATGGCTGATACTCCTCCTTTTTTATCTCCTTATGAAATTGAGACAGAGTCTCACTACCTAGACCAGTCTGACCATCACCTCACAGAGATCCACCTGTTTCTGCCTCCTTTAGACTGAGATAAAGGACACGAAACTCATTTTGTTTCTCACTCCTTGATGGAGATTTGTCTCCTCAGTCTTAGATAATTTTGGCAACTACTCTTCAGCCATGATATCACCACTATCATGCTCTTTCTACATGGAGCATCTAGACCCTAAGTCTTGTTCCATGGATAATTACATCATTTACAGTCCCACCATTGCTTATATCTTCTATAAGCATAGGACTTCTCATGGATTGTTTGGACACAGGTTGGCCCTATAATGAATAGATGGCCACAGAGAGCTGCAGTTGTATTTTTGGAGAGGATGCACTGCTTTTACTACAACCCAGCCTCCCTGAAATGTGTTTCCTGGAAGCTCAATTACTTCCACCTGGGTGAATATGGAAGCTTCATCTATTTTCTTACTTGTTCAGGAAACCTATGTCATGAAAGACCTACCTTACTTTAGTAAGTCATGGCAAGATTTTTTGATACCTACAAAAGGAATAAAGTTAACTACATTATCAAATTAGTACGAAATTTATCAAAAATATTTTGGTGAGGCTCAGAGACAGAGCTTAAACTGGACTTTAAGACTCTGTGTAGTTTAAGATGATATACAACAGTTTTCATTAGAGAATAATAAGAATGATCCACTGCACAGTAGATTTAGTACTGAAAACAGAGCCCACTCTACACTCTGATATTGACCCCATCTGTACAGTGAAAATTCAATTCACAACATGGCTGCACTGGCAAGAGATCACATCCAAAAATCTTCTAGCATTTTTTAATCCAGTTGGAATGCAGAAATAACTTTAATCCCAAAAGACAAACAAATAGATCTCCAATTAAAGGCCAGCCCAGAATAAAGCAATGTTTAGATAAAGTAAATCTCATGTCCAGGGTGTGGTGACACGCGCCGTTAATCCAAGATCTCAGGCAATCATGAAGGTCTGAATTCTAGTTAGTTCTTTTCAGTCAGTTCAGGTGACTCTGCTAGGTCAGAGGCAGTGAAGTGTAGTTCATTTCCTGGCAGTTCACTTTCTAGAATTCACAGGCAGTTTAACTAGGAGAGCTTTGTAGAGACAGGATTCAGAGAGAGGAAGCTATACATAGCTGAACACAAAACAGAGAATGAGAAGGATCCATAAGTTCATAACCTATTCCCAAAGATACTATGAGGCAAAAAAGAACAATTGAGAAAGGATGAGAGAAAATTCAGACTGAGAGACTAGGAGAAGTGTTTCAGCCAGAACAGCTGATTTAAAGCAGCCAGCCAGAGTTTAGAAAGAAATAAAAAGTGTGACTCTAAACATAAAAAAGTCACCGCAGCTCCTTCCTGCACTATCTTCTAAATAGAAACTCTCCTACAGAGGTTAGGATTGATAAACACTCATGATTTGGTACTGAATATCATTAACTTCATATGCTTGGCCTCAAATCATTCTCGCCCTGAGCTAACTGGTTCATATTGGTTATGCTTGGACTCTAACCCTCCTTTTAAAAAGTAATTGCAGTAATTGAGAACATCTCCAATTCCTCTGACCATTCTAAATGCCGAAGGGCCCAAGTAGATAACTCCAACCTACCCTTGAGTTCCCTATCAGGCTCCGGGTTATGTTTAGGTAAAGTTATTCCCTCCTATTATCAACATCTTTGTAATATAACCATCACAGAGATATCTTCCCTTTCTGATTATATCCTTCCCAGTAATTACACTTAGTGGGCCTGTAACGATGGCCTCACTCCCTGTATATACTCCCCGCATTTAAAAAAAACTGTAAGACTACCTTTTGTATCCTTATTCAATTGGTCCCCCACTTAATATATTATACTGAAGAACAATTTTCCCACTACTGGGATCCTGTTACTGAACAAACCCTACTAAGAAACAAACATGAGGCTATAACTGCAATTACTCTGGCTTTCCTCCTCGTATTGGGCGCTACAGGCACTGGGGTGGACATAACCTCTCTTGTTCTCTCCAACAAATATTATTTAGATCTTCGCCTGTCAATTGATAAAGACTTGGAGCGCATGAAAATGGCCATATCGCACCTCAAAAAATCCTTGTCATCCCTCACTGAGGTCTTTCTAAAAAATAGGAGAAGTCTAGGCTTGCTGCATCTTCAGCAAGGGGGACTTTGTGCTTCCCTCAAAGAAGAATGTTGCTTTTATATGGACCACTCTGGAGTAGTCGAAGATAGCGTGCCGAAGTTTAGAGAAGGCTTAGAAAAAAGAAAGACGATGAGAACAGGAACAGAGTTAGTTCCATAATTGGTTCTCCACCTCCCCTTGGCTTACTACCTTGGTGCCCTCCATTCTGGGACCCCTGGTAGAATTTCTACTCCTTATCTCTCTTGGTCCCTGGGTTTTAGATGCCTCACTACCTTTGTAAAACAATAGCTAGATGCTCGAGATGCTCAAGCTATACAGCTGGGTGGCTTCTCTGCCTCTTTGAGTTGGCAGGTTTTCACCACAGCATTAGGATCCTAAGTCTTTATTGGTAAAATAGAATGATCTGGTATTTTCAATTAAAACACTGTTTATTTTGTTTAGTCAGAATTGTCAAGACCAATTAAACTAAGGACATTTCATGCTGGAAAATGTTGGCAAAGACAAACACTTAGTTACTGCTGGTGTAGCTGGAACCTATACAGTCCCTATAGAAACAACGTGTATGTTCCCAAAAAGCTGACAAAGACAAGTCTTGGATACAAGTCTAGCATATCAGTCACTCAAATCTGAAGTAGCCAGGATGTAAAGCAAGGCTGATTGGGCAGGTTAATGAGGCCATGTGTCAAGATAAATAATTACAAGGGCAGGCAGCCTACAGGTGAGTCTTTTATCATGGAATTATTACCTAGCTTGGTTCCTTCTGTTTCTTGCCTGGGATTCACAGGGTGTAAAAAGAAAAATATTCCTGTATTTTGTCCTATGACATAAACATACCTGAGAGCTATGAGTTTTCATGGACACACTAAACAATTTGACAGAAGAAATCTGTTTTGGTTTATATGTGGTCTCCTTCAGAGAGTACATGTATTTAGTACATTATTTTTATTTTATGTATATGAGAATTTGAATTACACATAAACATAGCAAGTGTACACTGTGACCTCAATGGCAAGAATAGGTCATAGAATTGAAGCTGATAGTGAGAAGTTATATTGCTTTTATCTATGCCCCTTTTCCAAAGGACAACAAATTCTTACAATTCATGTAAGGCCATTAGTAATCTTTGGAATCAGAGAGCTCAGTTCTTCCTGCAGAGGACTTGCTTTAAGTGGCAAGCATACACATGCTGCCTCAACAATGTCATTGGTTACAATCCCAGAAGTTCCTAAGCCATTTACTGCCCTCCCAGGCCCCAGATATAGGTTTCAATGGATACAAAATATACAACACAAACAAACACATACAACCACACACACAGTAAAGTAAATCTATCAGCCATTCTGGAATAAACAGAAGAAAAAATGTTTTCTGAAATGTTTTTAAGGTATTCAACATATAATACAACAACAAGTGAAGAATACTACATATAGCGCTTGAAACAGTCTCAGTGTCTGGATAACAGTGACCTGAAACTAATACAGAGTAGATTGCATCTACACCATCAGTCTTAAGAGTGATGACTTTCACTACCACAGCCCTTCTTTGTTTTACCAGTCCAGGATCAAAGTGTTCATTGGGGGTGTGATGTACCTCAATTCATCTAGCCAACTAATAGACCAAGATCATTAAGGATTTGATCCAAGAGCACTTTAACTTCTGAGTGGAGTCTTTAGCAGCCTCTGCAACTTGAAATGCACCTTAAGTAAAATGTGTAGATCCAACTGAGGTGCCTTCAGCTACTGCTGGGTCATTCTCACCTGCAGTTACTAAAAAATGACCAGGGCCTGCAGCTGCCGCAGGAGCATGGCCATCACAACGGTCTTCTTGGATTCCATACTTGGTACCCTCTGAACATTGTCCAATGTGGACAGTTTGTTCCACGCCGGAATAGATTTGGGGAATGGAGCCAATACAAGATGTGCCTGAAGACATGGACTCTCCAGTGGCAGAATCAAGAAGACATGAACAACCATGGGAACTTGTTGATCCACCAACATCCGTAGAGTTTCCCACTTTCTCTGAAGGTTCTGAAATATTCTGGAGATTTTTCTGTTTGTACTTAGCTCGGTGGTTCTTGAACCAGACCTGGAAAGAGAAAAAGAGAAGTTATAGCAAGACAAAGTTGCAGGAGATGCATAAAAAGAGGTAGGAATTTAGGATGCCCAGCACCTGACACTAACAACTAGGGAAACTTCACCTAGATCTTCGGGTCGTTACCAGAAACATTAATGCCTAGGTCCCTGAGAACCTACATGGGGATATGTGTCTCCAGGGTAGTACCCATGCAGAAGCTGAAGGCCAAGTCCAGCTCTGGCTGAACAAATATCTCCAGTCCACATGTAACAACTCCATGAATTGTACAAGCACAAAAGGTGAGAAATTTTGAAAATGTGAAGGTGAAAATTGGAGAACTATTGTCGCTGCAGGGAGAGAGAGACAAGAGAAAGTCATACTCGGATCTGTCACTCCAAGATTTTGGGCCAGCTCCAAGGGTTGCTCTTTGCTTGGGTACATGTGATCATTAAAATAAGTTTCCAGCTCTAGGTTTTGTTTTTCAGAGTATTTAATGCGATGCCTTCTCATCTTCTTTATTGCTCTGAGGTGAACTTCCTGGTCATTTTATGCATCTGAGAGCTTCAGAGAGTCTAAGGAATTAGTAAAAAAATAAATAAATAAATACAATAGCAATACACAGAGAAAAAGAGAGAGAGACAAAGAGAAATAGAGGGATGGGGGAAATCAATTAAATACAAGTAGCCCTGACATGATCATTATGACTAAACTTCAATGTAATCTGTATACCTAGTATTTATCAACCTATCAGTAATCTGTATGAATTCATGTTTTTAACAAATGTTGTGCTTTGGTGCTATCTCTAAGTTGTTGTGCCTTCAGATCCATATTTTAGGAGCTTACATTTAGAAAAGGTTTGTCATACAACAAGATCAGTTAGATTATTAATATTTACAGGAAGCCTGGAGTGGTGGTCCATGGCTTTAATTCCAGCACTTGGGTGGCAGAGGAAAGTGAATCTCTGTGAGTTCGAGGCCAGCCTGGTCTACAAAGCGAGTCCAGGACAGCCAAGGATACACAGACAAACCCTGTCAGAAAACAAACAAACAAACAAACAAACAACCAAACAATAATTTACAATATACCAAAACTTTAAAATTGAATTTTAGAACATGCCGTTCTAGGAGGGTTTGGTGACCTACACCTTTAATCTCACCACTAAGATGGTAGAGGAACGTTGCTCTCTGAATTTGAGGCCAGATAGATCTGCAGAGGAAGGTTCTGAATATCCAGGGCTTCTCAGAGAATCCACACCTAATAAAATACTGATGTTGCTGATGATAATAGCAGATTTAACACTCATTCACTCCTTCTCTCCAGACTTCAATAGCACACTTAGAAGCAGGAGGTAGTAGGATATCTGTGATATTGTACCCCCTATGGTCTCCACAGAGAGATCAAAGTCAGTCTGCAATATACAGACTTACAGGATATTTAAAAAGTAAGCAAACAGACCAACAATGTTTTAACATAGGTGGCCATCACATGGATGCAAATGTACACTGTAAATATTATTTTATATAAACATAAAAGCGAAGATAAATCAAACAAACAAAAATTTGTGATGGGGAACATGTGGAAAAAGAAGAACTCATATTCATGGCAGGTAGAATTTGAAAACAGTACATCCTTCTCAGAATCCTCATACCATCTACACAGAATCCTTACACACAAACTCACCCTGGATCAGTACTGCCTTGGAACCCCAACTCCATGCCATCAGTGATGCAGGACCTGTAATTAAAAAATAAAATTTTATCTCGATCTTCAGGCCCTTGCCCCAAACCTCCCCAATCCAGGAGGAATAATCCTTTTCACTGCACACTGCACAAAAAACACTGTGTCTTTACCTAGGACCCTGAGGCAGGAAGGAATATCCTAACCAGCAAGGGGGAGGCATGGTGGCGCATGCCTTTAAGCCCAGCAATCAAGGAGGCAGAGGCACCTGGGTCATTGTGAGTTGGATGCCACCTGGTCTACATATTGAGTTCAAGGACAGCCAAGGCTACATACAGAGACCATGCCTCAGGCAGGGAAAGGTAAGGAAAAAGAGGAAAGAGAAGAAAAAAATAAATTTATATGGCTCATGACATGGTGAACCAAATAACCCACTCTTAGCAAAAAAAAAAAATCTGTGTTTCAATGTGAAATCAATACCTAGGACTCCAGATGTTACTCCATACAGTGAAAGTGGAAGCCACTAAAATACAAGTCAACCGAGCCTGGGGAAGAGTTAAAACAAAATTACAAAACGAGGCATAGTAGTGTCGGCCTGTAATCCCAATATCCTGCAGGTGGAGGTAGAAGAACTATGTTGAGGCCAGCTTCACCAACACTGAATGTTTGAAGCCAGGCTGCTACATGCTACCCTGTTTCTAAAGTAACCCTGACAGCCAGGCACTGTTGGGCTCACTTCTTGTTTTGTTTGTTTGATTGATTTTGTTTTTTTGAGAAAGGGTTGCAATGTGTAGCACTGGTTGTCCTGGATTCACTTTGTACACCAGGCTGGCCTCGAATTCACTTCTAATCCGAGCACTTGAGAGGCAGATGCCGAGGAATCTCTGTGTATTTCAAAGCAGAACTGGTCTACATACAGAGTTTCAGGACAGACAGCCATACATGAGATTGTGTTTTAAAAAAACCACAAGGATACATACATACATACATACATACATACAAACATACATCTGTACACACACTCAGACAGACACATAAGTATTTCTCCACATATCAAGTAGATGGACAGGTGCCCAGATAATAAATATTTCCAGAATCTGGAATCTGGTTTCACACAGTCCTGTCTCCCATGAACTCAGCCACAGGCAGCAGGAAGATGCAGGGGACTGCCTCTGCAGCCTTGAACACAGCCATGGGAGGACCCTTTGGTACAGATTCTGAGAATGGCAACTAATATCCCAAAGACAGTATTGATGGAGGATTTCAGAATGCTTCACCCACAGCCTGTGGATACAGAGAAGCTGTTACTGAGGTGGTGAGGCACAGCCACAGGGGCCCCAAGAGATCTTTTACTTGGGAAAACTGAAGCCCGTGATGCTTCACCTCAGTCTCTGATAGCTACACCACCTGCTATTTTCTATGTGTATCTGAGTCTTTCTGTGTGCCCTGTGTTCTGGTGCCCACAGAGGGCATAGGCTCTCCTGGGATCGAAGTTACAAGCAACTGTGAGCTACCATGTGGATGCTGGGATCCAAATCAGGGTCTTCTTACAGAGCTGTATGCTCTGGAGCTGTCACCCAAAACATTTTTATTTGTTTGTTTGTTTGTTTGTTTGTTTGTTTGTTTGTTTGTTGGGGCTTTTTATTTTTAAAGCAGAGGGTCTATCTGTGTAATTTGAGATGTCCTAATTGGCTCTGTACACCAAGGTGGCATCAAACTCACAGAGATCTCTCTGACTCTTCCTCCTGAGTGCTGGGATTAAAGGCTTCCACCACCATCACTTGACAAGTTTTAGGCTTCCTGAAACAGGGTCTCACTACACTGCCTTTCAAATGGCAACTGCAAATCGCCATTCATTGTCCTGAGCCTGAAGTCACTATGACTTTGAGGAAGAGCAAAGCCTTGAAAGTAGATCTCAAACAAGTCCAGCACTAAAGAAAGAAAGGCTTTCACCTAAAAAACTTCTTTTCTCCTGAAGCAAACGCACCTTGCTAAATTGATGAATGATATAAACACTTAAGTGTACACGCACACACACACCGAAAATTTAAAACTAGGATACTGATACCCAGAGAATGGGTTTCCATCCTTGGGCTCAGCCTGCCCAATGTGTCTGTATTAAATCCCAACATGCCTCACATCTCTTTAATGTCTAGAGACAGTGGCAGAGGATAGTATGTTGTGCTGGGACTCCCAGAAATGTACTGTTCCCCAAAACTCTTTACAAGAGAATATTTATATATTTATTTTATGTTTATGAATGGTGTAATTGCATGGATATCTGCATACCAGAAGAGATCTTAAGACCCTATTATAGATGTATGTATTTGTGTGTGTCTGTGTGTGTACACAAATGTGTATATAAGCCATCTATGTAATAAGGTATATTTCCTTGAGGTGAAAAGCCATTTCTCAGGAGATGGCATTTCTTGCTTTAGTGCTACACTAGTTCAGGATCAGCCTTCAAGGCACTGCAGTTCCTCAAAGTCCAAGTGACTTCAGGCTTAGGACAATGACTGGAGATTTGCAGGTGTTCTTTGTAGGGCTAGAACTAGACAGCAGGAAAGCTGACAGTGAGATTTGCCTTTGGTGCTATAGTGGGATAGCCTAGGTTATGAATCCCCCACATTTTATACAGGTGTTCTTCAACTAAGTAGCAATAGTTTTCTGCACACTTTCTCTCTGATCTGTGTGTCCTAAGAAATGATGTCAGGTTTTCTGCAGAGCTTCCTGCTCATCATGTTTTCTTTCCATCAGTATTTTCATGCATTTGCGTGGGATGATTTAACTTGTTTCCATCCAGAGCAGTCATTACCTGGAAAGACTCCCAGTCCCTGGCTTTCAGAACTGCATTTCCATTCCGGATAACTCCCTGATGCAGGGGAGTTAGAAACGCAACCGCCAAGGTCAAATGAAAGAGTAATGCCATCCCTCCTGAGGAAAACAGAAATCTACGGGTATTAGCCACTTCTCAGCACAAGCTGTTAGTGCCTGTTTATCCATATAGATGTCTCTTCTTGCATGCTCTATGGAGACTCACATGGACCTAATTCCCCTTTTTGAACTGGGATGTTTAGTGTGTGACACCTCTGCTAGCAGCTGTCAATGAGAAGACACTCAAAAACCAACTCCTTGCAGGAATATCAGCTGGGTATTGGGATCATGCCTCAGGTGCAGAAGACTTGACTAGATCTCACACTATTAGGCAGAATGCATGGCTCAGTGACAGAGCCTCACAGCTGTCAGTAGTTATAATCCCAGATGATCCGAAACCATTTTCTGACCTCCCAGACACCAGGTGTAAGTTTCTAAGGATACAGGCACACATCACACAACACACACACACACACACACACACACACACACACACACACATACACACTGGCACACATACACACACATTCTGGAAAGAACAGATCATAAAAAGATGTTTTCTACTTTTATTTAATGTAAAATCCAAAAATAAGAGATGAATGAATACTACAGGTAGCCTTTGAAACACTATCACTCTGTGGATAGCATAGGAATGAAACTAATACAGCTGACAGTTGTCGCCTCAGTCTTGAGACTGGCGGCTTTCACTACCACACCTCTTCTTTGTAGGACAGATTTCTGGGCCTCAACCACTCTAGAGTCAAAGTGTTCATTATAGGAGTGCTGTATCAAAATCCAGCCAGTCCTCTGATACCCCAGGATCATTAAGGATTTGTTCCCAGAGCTCCTTGATAACTGGATTTGAGGCTTCAGTATAATCTTCCTCATGGAGTGCAGCTTCAATAGGAGGTGGAGCTTCAGCTGAGGCACACTCAGCTACTGCTGGGTCATTCTGAGCTGTGGTTATTGGGAAATGATCAGAGCCTGCAGCAGCAGCAGGAGCTTGGCCATCACAATGGTCTTCCTGGCGTCCACACCTGGCAGCTCCTGAGGCTTCTTCATTGTGGAGAGATTCTTCCAGACTGGAGTAAAGTTGGGGAATGGAGTCCACACAAGAAGTTCCGGAAGACACGGACTCTTCAATAGCAGAGTGAAATTCTTCCAGACTGTGGTAAATTTGGGGAATGGAGTCCACACAAGATGTCCCTGAAGACACGGACTCTTCAATAGCATAGTGAGATTCATCCAGAATGGGGTAAAGTTGGGGAATGGAGTCCACACAAGATGTGCCTGAAGACACGAACTCTTCAATAGCAGAGTGAGATTCATCCAGACTGGGGTAAAGTTGGGGAATGGAGTCCACACAAGATGTCCCCAAAGACAAGGACTCTTCAGTAGCAGAGTGAGATTCTTCCAGACTGCGGTAAAGTTGGAGAATGGAGCCCACACATGATGTCCCTGAAGACGTGGACTCTTGAGTAGCAGAGTCAAGAATAGATGAGCATCCATGGGAACTGGTTGATCCTTCAACATCCTTAGGACTTTCCATATTCTCTGGTGGATCTGAAATATTCTGGAGATTTTTCTGTTTGTACTTAGCTCGGCGGTTCTTGAACCAGATCTGGAAACACAAAAAGAGAAGTTATAGAAAGACCTGGGTGTGTCATCCTGGCTCAAAATAGGAAGTTGCAGGAGATGCCTGTAAGAAGTATGATGTAAGGATAGATACCACCTAACTCTCAAAAACTAGGGTAAGCACCTAGATTTTCTGTGTCTTTACTAGAAACATAAGTGTCCAGGTCCTGAGACTCTACATGGTAATAATATGTCTCCAGCGCACTACCCATGCACAAGCAGCATGCCATGTCCAGCCCTGGATGAACAAACATCTACAGTCAACATCTTTGGCATGATCTCCCAGGATTGTACAAGCACAAACTGACAGGGATTTCCAAAACAGTGAAGGTGCTGACTGGAGAAATATATTGGTGGCAGGGGGAGAGAGTCAAGAAAAAGTCATACCTGGATCTGGGACTCTGTCACTCCAAGATTTTCGGCCAGCTCCACGCGTTGCTTTTTCCTTGGGTGCATGCACTCATCAAAATATTCTTGCAGCCAGCGATTTTGTTCTTCCGTGTACTTAATGCGACGCCTCTTTTTCTGCTTTGGAGTACTGTAATTCTCAGACCTTTCTGAGGAAGATGAGGGCATCTGGGGTATTGAGTGAACTGGGTTAGTTCCTGATGTCGGCAGACATGAGCTCCCTCCAAGATCTGGGTCCATACGGATACATGGTTTACTTGAAGATCCAAAGGATACTTGGGGAACTTGGTACCTTTGATATTCTGAGTCCCATTGGAGACTTGATGGTTCGGTGGATGCTTGAGCCTCTAGTGCCCTTTGGGACATGTAGAGATTTTGATTGCCTTGAAATCCTAGATGCCTTTTGAGATGCGTCTGATTCCGGGATCCTCCAGGAAGTAGAAAACGTTGAGACATTTGGTGATCTAAGTTGCTTGTCAAATCTGGATGTCTTTGGAGGCTTGATTGTGTAGGAAATCCTGTGGGCACTAGAGGATATTGAGTCCTTTGGAGACATACATTCCTTGCATGCTCTTGTGGCATTTGAAAACCTGTGTCCATGAGTGCATATGAAGACATTTGCAAATTCGGATGAAAGCCTTGGAACCTTTTGGGTCCTAAGTTGCTTGGGTAGGACGAATTAAATGGCAGAACTCGAGATACTGGCCGATATGGAAGCCTACTACAATGTGGTCCTACTGGAATACATTCTTCAACTGGGGAACCTGTGAGGAGAGAAAATCATCACATCAGCTCAAAAGATAAAATATTCAAACAACAGATAAATTCTCTATGTGACTCTCTAGGTTTTCAAAAGAGAAAAACAATCATAGGCTCTTAGTGTTATCAAAACTACATAAGGGTCAGAAGAGCAATGACAGCCTGTAATCCCAAGTCCTTCATAAATGTAGGAGGAGAATTCGCAGCTTAAGATCAGCCTACACTACAGAGTGACTTCAAGTACACCCAGGACTGAGACAAGAGCTTTTCGTTGAAAAAAAAAATCCAAGGATGGAGAGTATAAATTCATATTATTAAGACATCTTTTTCCATTTTTCCTATGCTTATGATATATTTCTCTCACTAGTGTTGGGGATTGAATAAACAAGGAGAAATCAGAAAATGATTGAGATTTGTGAGGAAGGCATGGCTAGAAGCAAGACAGAGCCAATGTTGTCTTTGTAGAGAAACATTCAGGCCTCATCCTTGTTTCCATACCAGCACCTTAAGCCTTAATTACACAGAAGGTTCATGGAGATGTCTTTCAATGTTGTAACTTCGCTTTTATATCATATTAGGGTTGAGAAGCCACATGTTTATGACAGTGGACATCTTTCAAATCTTTTCTCTTCAAGGGCCTTCACCGGGTGAGCTAACTTTGGAACCCAGAAAAACAATGACTGTCTTTTTGGAAAACTGTCTGTGAAATTATTTTAATCACATGATATATGGACAACATATAATCCTAGGAGTCACCTTGCAAAGACTGGAGGACCTCTCTGAGTTACAGGATATGCTGTTCTACATAAGACTTTGCAATACAGCTGGAAATAATAGAAAACCCTTCCTCAAAATAAAACCTGTCACTTATTAATGTGAATATGTATATAACCTCATTTGTCTCCATCCCCAGCTCTTCTTAATCTCTATAGCCACCCTACATAAGCTTCTATTATTTTCAGAAAAATTCCCACATTCCTTCAACCCACAATGGCTTCACCTAAAGAATTGTAGGATCAAGATGGAACACAGATTTTGGGACTGAAAAACAAGGACTGGCCCAAATGGAGATCCACCCCATGACAGACAGCCTACCTCTAACACTTCTAATAATACTCTGCTAAACTTACATAGAAGAACCTAGCATGACTGTCTTATGAAAGGCTGCTCCATCAGATGAGGGAAACAGATTTAGAGACCCACAGCCTATAAACAAGTGGGGCACTAGGAGTCCTGTGAAGAGGAGGAGAAAGGATTTAGGCAGACAGAAACATCAGGACACTAGAAGAACACCTACAGTAGCAAATTAACTGGGTCCATGGTGGCTCACATGGACCACAACACCAACTACAAAGAACAAAAGGGCTCTACTAAGGCTGCTTACTTCCCATATCAGGCAGATATGCTGCTTGTTCTACATGTGTGTCCACTATCAAGTGGAGTAAAGATTGTCTCTTAATCTGTTGCTTGCCTTTAGATCCCTTACCCATAGCTGGACTGCTGTTCTGAGTAAATTGGCAGAAGATGCCCTCAGTCCTTCTGCAATTTGTTATGCCCACCTCTGTTGATAACCACGGGGGACTCTACTTCTCTAAGGAGATGAGGATAGGAGAATGAGGGGAGGGCTCATGAGAACTGGGCTAAGAAGGAAAAATGGAAGGGGCTGTGATCACGCTGTAAATTGATTAAATAAGAAAAATGTAAAAATCAAATACATATGAAGCACACCAAAGAAAAAATTCATTACAGTTAATGATTACAATCAGGGCTGAAGAGAAAGCTAAAAGTTTAAGAGCATTGGGTGCTTTTCCACAGATCCTGAATTCAAATCACAACAAACATATGGTGGATCACAACCATCTATAATGAGATCTGGTGCCCTCTTCTGCTAGGATAGCACACATGCAGGCAGAACATTTTAAACATATTAAGTAAATAAATCTTTAAAAGTAACAATTCTAACCACAATATGGGTATATGAATTCATACAGTATACTCTATACTAATGAAACAAGATATTAAGCATGCCATGTTTGTTAATATTTATATATTGATTGTGTTATAGATACATTTATTTTGTCCCTCATATGATGTAATGACGGGAAAATAGTCATTTTTAATGGAGAATAATAAAACAACATATGTAAGTCACAGCACAATTAGAGTTGACCCATTATTAAAAGAATATTGTACAAAATATTTTAATCACATGGTATAGAGTCTTGCTTTAATCCTAGGAGACAAGTTGCTAAAACACGATGACCACTGAGAGGTCCAGGCTGTCACTTTCCAGTACAGCTGGATAACACAGAAAGACTTTTCCTCAAACAGACCAAACATTCTTCCCCACTTTAAATTCTTCCTTAATATGTAGCCTGTGAATAT